>NW_026693082.1:28040000-28570966 GCF_021218885.2 Marmota monax | reverse complement strand
TTTCATGTACCTATTGGACATATATATCTCCTTTCTATTATTTGTTCTTTTAAGTTATATATGACAGTGGAGTCAATTTTGACAGATTTATACAAACATGGATTACGTCTTATTCTAATGAGGATCCCAGCCCTGTGGATGTAGAGGATGTGGAGATTCACATGTACCTCTTCTTTTGAGAAATGTCAATGCAGGTTCTATGCTTATTTTTTGAGTGATTTATTTTTCTTTAGTTATTTTTGCTATTGAGCTGTTTGAGTGCCTTATGTATTTTGGATATTATCCCAGCAGTTTGTCAGATCTATAGTTCAAATAAGTTTTTTTTTTCTGTGAGTTATTGCTTCACTGTTGTTTCCACTGCTGTGCAAAAAAATTTTAGTTTGATGTAATCACACTTGTCTATTTCTGCTATTGTTGCCTTATCCTGACCAGTGTCATGAAGTATTTTCATGCTTTTTCTTACAGTGGTTTCATAGTAACAAGTCTTACATTTTTAAGGCTGCACTTTCTTGAGTTTATTTTTATACACAACTAACAAAAAATAAGATCTGATTTCATTCTTCTGTAAGTGGCTATGGAATTTTTCAAAAACATTTATTGTACAGTCTGCCTTTTCCCCTAAAAAGTGTTTTGGTGAGCTTGTCAAAAATCCATCAGTTGACTGTAAATTCATGATTTTTTTTAGGTTTTCTGCTCTGTTCTATTGTTCCATGTTATCTATTTATATGCTAGTACCATGCTCTTTTGATTACAATAACTTTATAGTATATTTTGAAGTCAGATACTAATATGATTATAGCTTTGTTCTTTTCCTTAAGTTTGCTATTCAGGACTACTTATAATTCCATACAAATTTTAGTTATTTTTTTTCCTATTTCTGTGAAGAATGTCATTGTTTTGATATGGATTGTGTTGATTCTACATATATCTTTGAGTAATGTAATCATTTTAGCAATAGTCTTCTAATTCATGCATGTGGGATATATTTACAATTATTTGTGTATTTTCAAATATTTTCATCAGTACTTTATAACTTTATTGTAAAGACTTTTGCCTCTATGCATAAACTTATTCCTAGTAGATTTTTGGAGCTATTATAAATGAATTTGTTTTATTTATTCCTTTCTTTTCAACTCTACATGGGACATTTTCCAGGATACATTATGTCCTTAGTCACAAAATAAGTTTCAACATACTGAAGAATAGTGAATTCATATCCACAATCTATTCAAACTGCAACGTACAAAACTATTAATGGGTAAAAGAGTTCAGAAAATTTATAAATAAAAGGAAATTAAATTGAACATTCTGCACCTAAGCAGCCAATGTGTCAATAAAGAAACTATAAGGTAAATTATAAAAAATAAGACAAATAAAAAGTATTAAAAGTCATAGCATATTGGAATCTATGAGATTCAGCAACAGCACTTCTAAGAGGAAACTTTTGTTCTCTTTTTCTAGAAAAGCCAATGACTAAACTGAAAATTGGCAGGAGGAAAGAAATAATAAAGTTCAGAGCTAAAAGATCATTAAATTGAAATTAAAATATAAAAAAGACACATGAAATCAAAAGGCTGTTTAAAGATAAAATCTGCTTCACCTTTGCATAGACTGATTAAAAACAAAAGGAGAGAAGATGCAAATAAATAAGAAAGAGAGAAAAAAAGCATTGCAACTGATATCAAAGTGATACAAATTATAGTACCAAACACTTAGAAAAATCTTAATACAAATTCTCAAATTCTTCTGTTATGGATTGCGTGTGATCTGTCCTCCAAAAGCTCACATGTGAGGCAATGCAAGAAGGTTCAGAGGAGAAATAATTGGGTCATGAGAGCCTTAACACAATGATTTAAACCCCATAGGGATTAACTGGGTGTCAATTGAAGTGGTAGGGTGTGGCTGGAGAAGGTTGGAATTAGGGTGAGGCTTTGGTGTATATATTTGTATCTGAACAATGAAGTCTCTTTCTGCTTTCTGGTTTGAAGTGAGTTGCTTCCCTCTGCCACCCTCTCCCACTATGATGTTCAGACTTACCTTGAGCCCTCACCTTCAGCCTCACCTGGAGCTGGCCTTCTATGGACTAAGATCTCTGAAATTGTGAGCCCTCAAATAAACTTTTCCTGCTCTAGAGTTGTGTTAGTGGGCCTTTTAGTCATAGAAGCATAAAAGCTGACTAAAACATCTTCCAAAAAATTAGGGAGGAAAGATTCTTCCAAACTCAGTTCTATGAGGCCAAGATTATCCTTATACTAAACCCAAACAAGTATATATGATAAAACAAAATTATAAGCTAATATTCCCTATGATCTATGATGTAAAAATGCTTAACAAATCACTAGCAAACCAAATACAAGAGGAGTTAAAATGATGATCATGATCAAGTGGGCTTCACCCCAAGGATGCAAGGATGTTTCAATATGCACAAATGAACATAATACATTGTATTAACAGAATGAAAGACAAAAAAAATCTGATCATTTTAATAGATTCAGGAAAAGCATTTGAAAAAAAATCTATATTCCTTCATAATAAAAACTGCAAGTTCAAAACCAGCCTCAGCAACTGGGTGAGGCCCTAAACAACTCAGTTATACCCTGTCTCTAAATAAAATGTAAAAAGGGGTTGGGGATGTGGATCAGTGGTTAAGCATCCCTAGGTTCAATCCCTGGTACGAAAAAATAAACAAAAACTCTCCACAATTTTATTTAGAGAGCCTCAAAACATTTAAAGCCATGTATGAAAATCCCCAAATTAACATCATGCTGGTGGAGAAATGCTGAAAGCTTGTAACTCTAAAATCAGGTACAAGATCAGAGTGCATACTTTTCCCATTTCTATTCAACATAAGATTGAAAACCTTAAGCGGAACAATTAGTAAAGAGAAAAATTTAAAAGTCATTCAAATTGGAAAGGAGGCATTTAAATTGTTTTTGCAGAGAACATGGACTTATACAGAGAAAATTGTAAGGTCTCCACACACACGAACAAAAACATGAGAAAGAATAAATGATTTCGGTAAAGTTATAGGATACAGAATCAACATATAACACCAGTAGCATTGCTACATGGTAACAGCAAACTTCTTAATTCCATTTTCTCCTGAAAACTCTCCTAACTCAATATATCATGTAAAAATAGAATTTCAGTATGTGAATGCTACGTAAAAACTCATATGGATTGACTTTTTCATGTTTTAAAAGATAAACTATGTTTGTGTATTAATTTTACTAATATTGAACCAAACAGTATAAATACATGGTATAAGAATTTTTTTCTTACATATATTTATAATATTTAAAAATAGTAAGGATAAAGGGAGTTGGCATTTTCTATTTTACCATAAAAGCTGGGGATTTGTCTAAGAATTTTACATATAATTAATTTCATTTTTTGATCAAGCAGATGACATATACATTGATATTATATAATAAAAACATTATCTAATGAAGAAGTAACCTTCCCACAAGATGAAACAAAGTAGAGATTAAATAAAAAGTACAATACATATTTAACAAATTTCATATCTTACTCCTACCCAACTACTCAATTAAAATATAAACATTTTAGTACATTCAAATATCTGCTAATTTAGGTTTTCTGAGAATTTTATTAATTAACAAATTACTGATAAAAATACCTATGAAAACAAAATTTTAAAATTGTAGATAAATTCTACTATTTCAAAAGTATAATGGCTTAATTTTCCCATTAATTTAAACTGATCTTTATATAAATGTGATCAAAGAGAAAGTTTTATTCATTCTAATTTGACTTTTATCTCTAAAACAATGAATTCTAGAATGGTTCTGTTTATTCAAATTTTTTAAAACATCGTTGGTTATGTTTGTCTCAGATTTTATTACAATATTATTTTCTAGAATGGAATCTTTGATATTCTTGCCATGTCAAATATCATATACCATCTATCAGCCATGATATGTGAAATTAGAGAGATGATTTTGAAGTTGAATCAAGTTGACAGTTATTTTTTTTTTCTGTTTAAATGTGCATTTTATTTTCAGAGGGAATCTATGTCTTGTAACATTCCCTTTAGAAGGCAATTTATCATGCTTGATCTACATTGTTGGTTATTTTAAAATTTCACCCATGTTGTTTTGACACTTAATGGAACAGTCTTACAGAATTGAAAACAGTTTTACTGTTTCTCAGATTTTAATTTAATCTCATGTTGTCATGTTTCATCTTTCATAGAGGAGTTTTCAACAGTAGGTTTAAATATAACAACTATGAAAATGAAAACACTTAAGAATTAGTTTATCTTTAATTGTTATGGTGAAAGAGTACACATATTTTGTGTATATTTTTATTTTTTTAATCTTATTTTTCTGAGTTTTAAAGTTATGTTCATCCATTATCTAATTGAATATATTTCTAAAATTTTACACCCATGGCATATTCATTTTGATTAAAAAAAGTTTGTTGTTGAAAAAGAGGTTTGATTTAATAGAAAGTACATTTTGGGGGCTGGGGTTGTGGCTCAGTGATAGAGTGCTTGCCTAGCACATGTGAAGCACTATGTTCGAGCCTCAGCACCATATGAAAAAAATATATAAATCAAATAAAGATATTGTGTCCATCTACAACTAAAAACATTTTTAAAAGGAAAAGAAAGTACATTTTCATCAACAGGTACTTAATTATCTATTTATGCATGAATAGAAAGTTACAGAATGAGTATAACAGTACATTTTTGGTAAGTGAAATATTAGTATTTGAAATATAGTACAAAATAGAAAAATAGCAATTTTCTCTATAAAAATGTATCATTTCTGCCTTTGTAATTTATATTTCTGGGATTTTAATTGATGAATCTGATGTATACTCTTATTGAATTAAGAAGTCACTTTTTCAAATTTATCTTCCATGTTATTTGTGCCTTTTAAAAATTAATGTAAAATTCCATCAAGTGTAATATATGGCTTTTAAATAGTATATTTTAATAATTTGGACAAAATATGTATTCTTTTTCACCCTGATACTATATAACTACATGATATTCATCACCACAGCAAGTCAATTCTTCCCCAAGCCCCAATGTAACCAATATGACATAGTCTGCATTATTATTCCAATAGTGGGACTATAAATACAAAATAAAGAGAAGTAGAAGTGCTGTTATAAGATATAATCAACAAAACTAAAACATTAATTCTGCAAAATACTTTTTCTTTTCATGTCCATTATATATGACTTAATGAGGGTTGCAACATCCAGAAGTGCAAATAATACTCTGCAAACCTTGTCTTAGTTCTAATATGTATTGATTAATCAGAAGCAGATCTTCAGGTTTTTCTTCTTTAAGAATATTTTTGGATGTTTGTGTAGATATATCATTCAAATTTCAAAATCCATTTCTTTGCTGTGGTCTATATTACTTTTAAATCTAATATTTTAAAATGTTAAATTTTCATGTGGATCTTATAAATGACTCTCTTATTAAACATTCTTATTGGTTTTAATCTTTGGACCTTTTTTATTTTTTTGTTTTTCTTGAAAGATGATCAAATTTTGAGCAAATAAATTTTATGCTTAAAAAATTAATAAAACAATTAATAAAATGTACAATGTTTCAAAATTGGTGGGATTTCCTAGCTACATTGAGTTACTTCACTTGCTCTCTGAAAATCTATTTATTATTCATGAATGTTGATGGGGCTCATAAAATGTATAAAAGTGATGAGGCTGTTAATTCAGTTGTAGTAATCCAGAGAAACATTATAGTACATTACCATTTGACCTTTAACATTTATTATACATTAGTAGACTATACATGTATTTTCAAGATTCTCAGTCAAATGTTGTATCTTAAGATCCCAATACAAATGGTTGTATTTTACATAGCACAATAGAAAATATTTTATCAAATAAAAGCATTATCTTCAGAGTAATAATAAATCCCCTTCAATTTTAGCAAACTTTGAGCTAGTGTTCTTCATAAGCACAAAATAGTTATGAAAATTCTGCCATTACTCATTTGTAGTTTAAACAAGCTTCACTTTCATATTTAACCTATAATAATTTATTTTAGAATTAATTGGGAATTACTATTAATACAATTTTTCCTTTTGGCAACTGAATATTTTTTATTTGCCTTTAATGTCTTTCTAGAAAACTACATTACTTGTTTGGCAAGCAAATACACAAGCATTCCAACTTTTCTTTTCCCAATAGTATTTCCTTTATTTTGCACTGTAACTATAAGCCACTGAGCATGAGAGAGCAAGAGCAAAAAGCACTATCAAGATAAATACAGTAGGACAGTGTTAGAGGACCAGGGGACTAAGTGTACTATCACTCACTGTATAAAAAATGAAGAAGGACATTTTTAATAGCAGGAGAAGAGAGTTGTTTGTAAGGGTTCTTCTTTTCAACAGGTGGCATCACCCGCTGGTATTTTAATTTAAGTTTAATCATTATTTTTTACTGATTTAAGGATTACAATGGAGTACTGTCTGGATCTTCCATTTTTTTTATCCAATTCTTCCCTCAGACTTTCAAAATTTACTAGGCATCAGTTGTATTATGTTCTGAGGAGATCTATCTTATTTGCCTCTGAGAAACCTGCTATATAGAAGTGTGGTGAGATTCTCAGCACAATGTAGTGTGTGCTGCATGACAGCTATAGAGACACTCAGAACAGCCCTTCTGAAGAACTTGGACTATCTACCAGGCTATTCTATTTTCTTTAGTTGTAATTGAACAAAATACCTTTATTTTGTGTGTATTTATTTTTATGTGGTGCTGAGGATCAAACCTAGTGCCTCACACTTGCAAGGCAAGTGCTCTATGGCTGAGCCACAACCCCAGCCCTACCGGGCTATTCTTGGAAAGATAAATATGAGTTAGATATTAAGGACTAAGAACTCATCAAGGGAGGGAAAGGAAGAAAGTGAATATCATCTCTGCTTCTGTGCTTTCTAAAGATGTGAAGGAACTCCATTTTTTTTTTAAATTTCAGAAAGGTCTAATTAAACAAAAGACATGATTAAAAAGTATAAATCAGCCTCATTAGCAAAATATTCCTGGAGGGAACATTTAATATTGTTTTTGGAAAAAAATATTTCTTACAATTGTACTGGCTTTTATGATACTTAACAGGTAAATATCTATTCTGATGTTTTTCTTCATTTTACTCTTTTATAAAATCCATGAATGTAAGTCATATTAAAGGAACAAATAATAAAATATAAACACAAATGAACATTAAAGTTTATTACTTGAAAATGTTTTCTTTGAAATCTTAGAGGAATTTGAAATTATCTTTCAGTCTTCTATTTTGAATTATCTTCCCTTTCCTCCTCCCACTCCACAGTACTGACATCCAAAAAGTTACAGAAAAGTGTGTGTGTGTGTGTGTGTGTGTATTCTTGTGAGTACTTCAGTGAATACTCTAAAACAAATAAAATTTTAACCATATTATGCAAACCTCTCCATCAGAAAACAAGTACCACAAGAAAATCTCATTTAAATTACTACACTGGCTGTCTCAACAGTGTCTTTTCTCCTCTATTTCACCATCCCATCCAGGAAAACATATTAAGTTTAGTTGTTGTTTCAGAAATCTACTTAATTTCAGAACATTTAGCTTTAAATCTTTTATTGTCCTTTATGTCCTTGACTATGGTAAAAGTACAGGATTTCCATTCAGTAGAATGCCCCTGCATTTGTTTTTGCCACAGTTTTCATGTCTAAATTGCATTTCATATGCAATGCCCTCTTGGGACACTGTGAAATTATTCTTATCAGTGTATTATATCACATGTGTGCTATAATAATCACCACTGATTTAGTCTGAGTTCATTAAGGGTTTTTGTCAGTTTTTTTCATAAATTAATAATTTCTCTATTTTTAAGCCAGATATATTTGGGAAGATATTCTGATAGTATTCCTACTGAACGCTAATATTTGCTATACTTTTGAGAAATATCAATGGAAAACTAGAACTTCCAAATCTTTGCCCCTATGAAATTTGTGCTATGGATGAGAAAAAAAGAAGACTGCAATATAAATAGTCAAATGGTATGAAAAATCATTTTAAGTTAATGAAAAATATCAAGTTAAGTAGAACTGAAGTTTTGTCGATTATTTACCTATATATAATACATATACTACAAAATTAACTAACTTAATTCAATTTTGAAAGATCTTATTACATATGGCCTCTCTTCTATTCTAGAAACTTTATCTTCAATTTTGAAACAGATTTGCTGTACATAAGATTATGCTGTCCAATGCCTATGGCATGCAATCTTATGATGAAAAGTAAGCTATTAATCTTACTGATATGCCATTCAAAGTAACATCATTTTTTCTCGCTTGCTTGTCTTTCAATATATTTACTATGATGAGTATCCATGTGAATCTCTTTGATTTATCCTTCTTGGAGTCAGTTGAGATTCTTGGATGTGTGGATGAGTGTTTTCATGTTGTTTTGGATGTTTTAAATTATTAATCCTTCTATTTTCTCTCTCTCTGTTTCTCTTTCACTTCTGGCATGTTGATGTGCCAAATGCTTCCTCACATTATTCTGAGCTGTTATTCATTAACATTTATTATTTTGTTCTTTGTTATTCAGATTGTAAATCTCTATTGCTCTATCTTCATGTTTTCTGATTCTTTCTTCTGTCAGCACAAATCTATACTTAAAACTTTCCAGTGAATTTTTAATTTGGTTATACTTTCAATTGCAGAATTTGCTATTTGATTATATATATATATATATATATATATATATATATATATATATGCTTTCTATTGATGAGCTTTGGTCTTCATACTTTTATTATTTTTTTTAATTTGTTTTTGAGTTCTTTGAACTGATTTATAACAGTGACTAAGATTTCCTCTGAAATCCAATACATGGGCCTTTTCTAAGGCAGTTTCTATTTCATGATATTGATCCTATTTATGGATTATTTCTCATTTTTCCAAATGTCTTAAGATTTTATTGCTGAAAAGGGCATTTTAGTTAATATATAATAACGACTCTGTATACTGAACCACCAATCTTAGAGCTATTTTGCTTTTATTTTTGGTTTGCTTATGTTTGACAACTTGACTGAAAAACTATAGACTTCTCTAATTGTACAGTCTTTGGTGTATGTGCAATGCCCTGGGGATGATAATGGTTTTGCTCTGGTCCCTCTTCTCTTTCCTTGATATTTCTGTTAGGATATCTTAATTTGTCATAACACCCACATTCCTTTACCTATACTAACAGTTGTTGGTTACAATTTTGGGGGGTTGGTAGCAATGCTTTTAGTTCATAACATATTTTGATATAATTAAATCCAGGTAACTTTGCAGAGGTTGTATTTGAGGTCAAACTTTCAATTTCTAACTTAGAAAGGGTTCTTCGTTATGATTTGGATGTGAGGTATCACCCAAAAGCTCATGTGTGAGACAATGCAAGAAGCTTTGAAGGAGAAATTATTGGGTTATAAAAGCCTTAACTCAATCAGTGAATTAATCTCCTGATGGTATTAACTGAGTGGTAATTGAAGGCTGGTGTGGTGTGGCTGGAGGAGGGAGGGCATTGGGTGTGTTGGCTTTGGGTTATATTTGTATTTGGCAAATAGAAATCTCTCTCTCTCTCTCTCTCTCTCTCTCTCTCTCTCCTGTCTGACCATCACGTGAGCAGATTCTTTCTGCCACATTCTTCTGCCTCACCTGGAGCACCAAGGAATGGAGCTTGCTATATATAGATTAAGACCTCTGAAACCATGAGCCCCCAAATAAACTTTTTCTCTTCTACAATTGTGCCAGTTGTGTTTTAAGTCTCAGAGGCAAAAAAAAAAAAAAAAAAAAGTTGACTAATACATTCTAGTTGTCTCTCCCCCATGCATTATTTTTTTCCCTGTGAAACTTTTAGATGGGCTGTGGTTTCTATCATTGCTGTCTTGGAGCTACACATATCACCAATAAAATCATTATTTTCAACAATTCTTGGTGGTTTGACCTTCTTAAACACTGTTTTAAATAATTCAGTTCCTGAGAAGAAGGGTAGAGAAGTCCCTGTTATTATCACCTACACCTTTTCCTGGGTACAATCTCTACCAGTCTCTAGACATAGGTTTAGGAACAATATATTCTTCTCTAGGAGTAAAATTCTTATTTCACATTTAGGGTACTAGATAGAGGTGATGATAATTGACTTTTGTATCTTGCAGCTGTCAATATAGAACCTCTGCTTCACAAGCAAGTTGGAAAATAAGTGACCAAGGGTACAATATTTTCAGTGTGCCATCAGTGAGGCAGAGCTTCTGTCCTGGTTGAAAGAATGGATGTCCACATTTTTACGCCACTCTTTCCTGAAATAGATCTTGGTGCTTAAAGGGGAGACACCTCTGTGTTCCTCTACTTCTTGTATGTCTATCACAGTAATGTTGGGGATGGGGAGGAAGTGATCTTTGATCCAAATGGCATAGACTGTTTTTACTAGAAATCAGTTGTTTGTTTTTTTGTTTTGTTTTTTAAAGCAATGACTGTCTCTTCATTTATTGTACTCTGTTACCTATCACTGTACAATTTTCAAAGACTTGAAATGATTGTATTTTAAAATAATTTTCATAAGTTATTGTTGTTTGGCTATATAGAGGATCTATGGAGCTGCTCATACTGCCATTATGAAAGTGTTACATAACACTTTATTAAAGGTGATCCTTGTGTGTCATTCATTTAGTGAGTAATATGTGCAGAGAACTGAAAAACTTGATAGAATTAACCAGACAAATATCTCAAGGAATAACAGTTCAATCTGGGGGAAAGTAGCAAATGCAAAAGCCTTAAATTAATGCCATTTCGGGTGCATTTACAGAATACCAAAGACTTTTGCATAAATAGAAAGGAGTAACCAGAAGATAGATATGTAACTTTCTTTGATAATAATAAAGTAAATATAATTATTTTAATAACTTCCACCACCAGCTCTGAACCAGTAGTTTTCAAACAACTCTCTCTGCATAGAGAGCCTGTACTAAATTACCTGTACTCCTTCAAGTTCAATATGTCTAAAATTATCTTACCTTTGTAAATATAACTATGTTATGAGGGAAAAGTAACAATAAGGAACAAGAGTCAGTTTCCTTTTTACTGTACGACCTATGCTAGTTTATTCCTATTACAATTTCTTTCTCAATTCGTCAAGTCAGATTATATTTTCCACTTTTTTTACTTGTTCTTGGAAGTGAATGCACAGCTTCACACATGCTAGACATGCGCTATATAACTTTGTGACATCCTCATTTCTACACTCCTTGCTTTGTAATTACTACTATCTATTATTTACTTTCTAAGTAAAATTACAAAGCAACACTTTATCTCTGATCATGAAAATGAATCAATTCATCTTGAAATTATCTGGTGAATATAAGCACTGATATTGATTTTCTGGGTAAATGAAATCATGTAATATTAGTAAAATTTAGAGGAAAAAAAGATATCTCTGTAAGTTACTGGATCTCAGAAATCTCTATCATTTTGCAGAAACGGAAATACTAAGTTTATGAAAAATTTACTTTGCTATCTGTAGATTTCTCTCTTCTTAAGTCATATATGGGCACCAAGAACATGCAAGACTGTAGAAGTAGCTTATTATGGTTCTGCAGATGGACAGATACACTTCTATGGTCTCCAGGAAGATGCAACACCATTAATGGAGACAAAAAAAAATGATGATAATATTATGTAATCTGACCTTCCAGTTTTACAAATGAAATGAAACTGAACTATTGATATCATTAATAATTTAAACCCATTTTGCTCTAAACCCTCTGAAATGAAGTATCACTGAGGCTTAAAATCTGTTCTATCACAAGTACTTAATAACATGTTTGAAAGTTAAAAGTATTCTCTCTAAAAGTTATTCTATAAGTTTTTGCCTTGTCTGCCTTATTGAGTTAAACTTCTAAAACTTAGATGTGGTTTGAAGCATATTTATTTTTCAAACTAAATAAATAAGACATCAAATGTGTGAGTGCATTCCTGGCTTGAGTTCAAATCAATATGTACTTTTGGTGGAGAGCACATTTCTTCCCACTGTACTTACACATAGTATAGTTCTTTTAAAATTAGACTCTCGTTTTTGCAACTCTTTCTTTCTAGTTGATAATTAGCTACTCAATTTGATAATTTTTTTTTTCTGAACTCCATCCCAACACCCCCTTTCATAAGCTTAATATTTGAATGAACAACGCTGATCACAACTGTTCCATAACACTTAAAGATTCATGGTTTATTCATTCCTTCAAAACAGTTATGGTTCTCTTGCATGACACCTCATGGTCAAATTACTTATGGACCTGGCAATCACTTAAATAGGTATTTAGACACAGTCTAGAGAGGGAATTATGGCTGACAATGAACCCAAATTGAATGAGCCTGGCAACATACAATATTGGGACAAATAAAGTGAGGTGCAAATTCTTATAGCAAAAGGAATACAGACATATGGATATCTTCCCTTTGGGTATTCCATTAATCCCAAAATGGCTATAATAGCAAGTGTTTCACAAAACTACAGGAATGTTAGGAAGATAGTTGTATGGAGACAGACAGTTAAATATTATACTTTATTTTCTAATAATAAAGGGTCCACCTTTGACAATAGGCTTCATAGAGTAAATTTAGAATGGTATTTCAAAAGTGTTTGATGTTAGGCAGTTTAGTCAGAAAAATTATTTTTAAAAAAACATATATGGGTTATTCAATCCTAAAAGTCATAATTTTGGAGATGGAAAGCCCTATATTTGCTTTAATGTTCCATTTATTTTAACTTTATGACATCATAAATAAATTGGTCTTAGTCTGTCTGAATAGCTAAGTGAATCCCTTGTAGTTAAAAATATGATAAGGTATAAAAAACTATCTAGATGCTATTTCTCATCAGCTTGAAATAGTTATATGAAATATTTTTAAGAATAAAGTCTTAATATTTTATGAGAACAAAATAAATAACTTTAAACTGGTGAACTGTGTATGAAAAAGTGAATAAAAATGTAAGAGTAGATTAAGGATATGTTTCTATCAGTGCATCTACTGATGTGTTTTATTTATTGATTACTCTATATTTCTGTCTTCTAATTAAAATTATACCTAGAGTTGTAGTGACTATTAGGTAGGTGACTTACTCTTTAAATAGGTTGGTTTTAATATAATAAAACACTCAAAAAATATTTTAATAGGTAGTTAAAGTACATACTTTCAGTAAAATGATTTTTCTAAGAAATACAGAACTGAATCCAGTGATGGAAATATTGCCAGTAATGGATTTTCACACCATTAACCAGAGCTTCTTGATCTTGAGTATTATCTTTTTAGTATTTGATACATTCAGCAGAAGGACTGCTGCTCTACTTGAGTTGAGGTAGTGAAAAATCATCTGCTAGTTAAAAGCTTTGGGTTCTGAAAACACTATTGTACATAATTAGCCTAATTTTTAAGTTTAAATTGTTGTAGTACTGTTTATCCTGTTTATCCATGTTTTATTTATTCATTTGTAGAACTTCAAATTACAATTAATAACTCACTAGTTTCCAAAATACGTTTTCCTTACACAATGGCAGACAATTATCTTTCTAAAAGAGCATAGTCAACCTTCCATATCCATGAGTTCTGTATCCAAACAAAGGATTGAAAATTGAGGATTGAAAATATTTTTATAATATCACATTTGTACCAAACATCTGCAGACATTTTTCTAGTCATTATTCTATAAAACATGTAATATAATGATAATTTACACATTTACATTGTAATAGGTAAGTATATTAGAGATGATTCAAAGTATACAGGAGGATTTTCATAGATCATATGTAAGTACTATGCCATTTTATATTTACCCACAATTTTGGTTTCCACATTGAGTTCTACAACCAATTCTGAAAGGAAAACAAGGGTCCACTGCATGTGAAATATAAGGCAGTGGTATTACTAGTTCATTTCTTGCAGCTATACCATAAAATTATGTAATAATAAAAATATTAAGAATTAATTCCAACAAATCATGTTTTGCTATATTTTGTTTGTTTTTTAAGATGGACACAATACCTTTATTCTATTTTATTTTATTTTATTTTCTTAGGTGGTTATAGGGATCTAACTCAGTGCCTCATGCATGCTAGGCAAGCACTCTAGCACTGAGCTACAACCTTAGCCCTTGCTATACTTTAAAATACTTAATTTCATGGATTTTGGCAATACACCAAGAAATAGTTTTGAAGGAAATGATTAAATCAGTTTTTAAATAAAGTGGATATTCAATAGTTTACATGATTCTTTATGATTAGATTATGATGGTAAAGTTCACTCTGTAAAATATATAAGTATATAAACAAAGGTGAATTTTTTATCTGTACTCTGTGTGCAAGTTCATCTTTTTATTACCCATATTCAGTTTTATAGCTGTCATACATGATTCATTATTTTATAGGTACCACCCTGACATGGGAAGCTGTGCTTGAACTCTGTATATGCTGATATAAGACAAGGTATGTATTAACAATGGAAAAAAAAAGAAAAAAAAAACTCTGATTACCCAAAATTTCATATATTTTTAGTCTATCGGAGAGCTGAGGTCACAAAGCACACAAACTAACTTCTAAAGAAGAGTAGTCAGTCTGAGAGAAAAGAAATTCAAAATCAGCTTCAGGATTAGATACACAAGTAAGGAGGGAGAACGTAGGATGGTACTGGTGCATAAAATAAATCAGCTAACATTTTAACAATTCTTTACAGTCAAAATGAGTGTATGTTCTACTCGGAAATTTCTGGGACCCCCTCATCTGAGAAGGAAGGGAAGGTGGCAGTGACATACAACCTAACTTCCATGTATCTTCACTAGCAACTTACAAAAAGGTAAGAGCAAGAGGGAGGACCATAAGCTGTGCAGGTCCATAGACAAGCAAATGGACATTAACCAAATATTACCTGTGTGATCCCTTCATAATTTTAAGAAAACCCTTTACTGTGGTGGAATGGGATAACAAAAATTTCACATTCAGTATCTCTGAAAGATCCATTACCTTTTAAAAATACATGTAAGAACCAAGAAACAAAACCAATAATCCTTAGGAAAAGGAGAGTAATCTCTACCTTAAAACACTAGAAGACAAAAATAGACATCTGTGGCTAAAGGAAAGAGCAACTGGAAATTTTCCATGCAACATGATGTGGCAGGAAGATCACAATGGGAGATTTGAGAATATAGAGAGAGCCTCACACTTGAGACACATAATCCAGCCTGAGGTTTTAAGGAAAACAAAGAATTGCTCTCTCTTATAACAAGTGAAAATACCAAGTATCATGCTCCAGCAATCTTCCTTTGGAAATAAAGTAAAAGAAAATTGAAAGAGATAATAGCCAAGAACTTTCCAAAATTAATGGGTGAAGGAGAGAGATAGACTAGATTCAAAATGCATATATAACAAAAAACACAAGAAGTTGATACACATGTGCATATTTAGGCAACATTATAGTTAACTTATGGACAACCAAAGATAAAAATAAAATCCTGAATATCACTATAGAAATAAGAAGCATAAATAAAGAGAAGTCAAAATAAAATCATACCTATGCCATTTCCATATATATAAGCTAAGTGAAATGAAGTAATAATTTGGAAGCTATGAAGACAGGGAAAGCCAAGACAAATTTTCAAACCATAATCATACATTTTGCTAAGATATATACCATAAGTAATGGAATATTGGAGGGACTGAATCCAGGGCCTACCATAGCAAGCACACTATCACTGAGTTATGGCCTCCATCTCATTTTATGGTATTTATCTTTGTTTTGAGACAGTATATCCTTAAATTGCACAGACTGGCTTCAAACTTGTAATCCCCCTGCTTCTGCATTCTGAGTAGTTTGGATAACTGGCATATGACACTATGCCTAGATAATAAAGAAATTGTTTAAGTAACAAAAGTTGTGATAATTTATTTATAGCAGAACTATGTTGCAAATAAATATGTAAGGAAATTCTTCAAGTTGATAAAGTATGATAACAGATGGATTGATAAATTTGGGAGAAAATATGAAAAGAAAGGCACTAGAAGTAGTATAAATGCAGGTATGTATAAAAATATTTTTCTAAAATTTAAACCTGAAATATAAATGACTGAGACAGAAATAACAAACATAAATAAGCAGTTTATTTCTGTAAAATAAAAATGAAATATATGACAACATTAGCAATAAGTGTAAGAAAAAAATAATTTGGAAATATATTGCTGTAGGAATCTTATACCAGACATAAACAGTATTATTTGGGCATAAGATATAAGTTAAAGCTGTATTATATAAACCCTTGGGAAACCATGATGTAACTTAAAAAGAGCTGCAGCATGAACTGATTGCAGATACAAAAAGAGGTTTTGAAAAATTTTGAAGTAATCTAAAACAAGACATTGAAAAAGTAAAAACAAAAATACAAAAGAGAAAATAAAAACAACTGTTTATATTTATATATGAATATATTGAAAATCACATCAATGCAAATTAGTTGGTTATCATAATTAAAAGTCAGGGATTTGAATACAGGATAAAAAAAAATCAAGTCACCTGTTTTTTTCATATAAGATTTAAAATATAAAACATATACCTTCAGTATAAAAGAAGTTAAAATCAGACGGATAGAAGCAAAGCACATTATAAAAATCCTGTTATGGTTTAGTTATTAGATGTTCCCCAAAAGCTCATGCATTCAACAAAGCAAGGAAGTTCAGAGGTGAAAGGACCCCATGGGTTATGAGAGCTCTAAATTAATCTGCATTAATCCCCCCATAAGGATTAACTATTTGTTGCTAAAGGAGGTGAGTCCCGGGGGTGTGCCTTTGGGATTTACATTTTGTCCATGGTGAGGTGAGTTTCTCTCTCTCTCTATCTTTCCTGGTAATCTCAGTTGTTTTCCCCTGCCACACTCTTTTTCCACAATATCCTGCCTTATCTGGGACCCTGGACACAGGAGTCAACCCTTTATGGACTGAGACCTCTGAAACCATCAGTCCCAAAGTAAAATTTTCATCTTCTAATTGTCCTTCTCAGGTCTTTTGATCACTGCAGTGTTAGAGTCTGTAAACAAGTCTGGATGGCGCCTGGCATTTTGCCAGAGGGAGTGATTTGTGAAGTAACAGCCAGCGAGCCATTAAGTGTGGAGATTCCTTATTGGTTGACTGCTGTATCTAGTTTATGTTAATTAAGATAAGCTGTGTGGAATGTATATATACCCCTCCTGTCCTACATTAAACGGTTCCCACTCCTGCTGTATTGATCTACACCAATTGCCCGTCACCCCCGGTTATTTTGCTGTAGCCGGACTCAGGCATTGCAGCAAAAAAATAAAAAATAAAAAGCTGACTGAAACAAATCCTAACCAAAAGAAACCTGATTTTCTCTGCTAATTTTAATGTATACTTCAGGAGAGTAAATAAGATGGACTTTTATATAACGAAAAATGGGGGGTTAATCCACCATAAGGAGAATTTTAAATATTACATGCACTTAACAAGAAATTTTTGAGATATATTGCCGCAGTCTGGCTGGGCACAAAATAACCAAGCCGCCACAAGGCACTTGTAGGTTCAAACAGGAACTACTTTATTGCCCGAACTCTCACCCGCACTCCACGAGCGCTTCCTGGGAACTCTCCCAGCTCTCCACCAGGCTCCACACCAACTCTCCTTGAACCCTGCAAGAACTCAAGGGGAACTCAACAGGAAACTCCAAGAGAACTCAAAAGTAGCAGGTGCCCAGGCAGCAGGAGCCGCCCTATTGCCAGACAGCAGGGGTCTAATATACAACTGAATACACAGCCTGTTTCAATCCAGCATCATCCAGTCACAGCAATTATAACTTAATTATCATCATCTTAGTGGCTCCCTGGAGTCACCTCTCAACCACTCCTTCTGGCAATGCCAGGTGCCATCCCGACTCAGCTGTGGCTCTCAACAATACATAAAACAATATTGACTGAAATGAAAAAAAAAACTCATATTTGGATACATCTAAATTTCACCCTAGTAAGTTATAGATTAATAGTAGGAAACACCCCAGTGCTTACTATTGTGAATGAAAAGGTAAAATTTATACATATATTAATGAAAGTTATAATTTTAAGGAAATGTTATGGGAATAATAAGGGAATGACATGGACTACATTTTAAGAATCAATTTGTTGTGTTTGAATTGGATTGGATTTCAATTTGACTGTGAAATTGATTCATTTCTTGAAAAAAACAAATTTCAAATTTCAAAACTTACTAAAAGAGAAATCGAATATCTTCATACCTCTTCTATCTCTTAAAATATTTAATTAAGAATCAACAAAACTTATTCTACAAAGAAAACTTGAGGCCCTGAAGGCATTACAGTTGAATTTTTACAAAATAGGAAAAAATAAACGTATTATATACACCGTATTCCAAGAAAATAGACAATGAGTAAACACTATCAATTTATTTTTTTGACACCAGAATTACCTTGATACCAATCCCAGGCAAATTTATAACAGTAAAATCAAACTGCAAAATAATATTATTCATGAACATAGATTACAAAATCATCAGATTCAATTCAGTAATTATCAAAAGGTAAGTGATCATGATCAATTCTGCTTTGGTTCAATAATATGTAGTTAGAATAACATTTGAACACCACCCCCCCCCAAAAAAAAAAGAAAGAACTAAAATTTTATATATACCAAACAAGAATTTGACAAAATATTATATGAATTCATAATAAAATTCTTATCATGTTAGGTCGAGAACCAAATGTCCTTCAAACTCCTAAAGGACATCTTAAAACCCTACAGCAAACATTATACTCAATAGAGGAAAAACAACAGGCTGACCTATCTTTTGCCCTAATCAGAAGTAGGGAAACTCTGTTTTTACTGGCCACTTATATTCAGCATTTTAGTGGGGTGTCCCCCCAAAAGCTCATGTGTGAGAAGGTTTAGAGATGAAATCATTGAGTTATGAAAGTCTTAACCCTATCTGTGAAGTGATCCACTGATAGGGATTAAATGTGTGGTAACTGTAGGCTGGTGGGGTGTGGCTGGATGAGGTGGGTCTTTGGGAGCTTGCCTTTGGGGCATAGGTTTTATCCTCCTTGAGCTGAGTGGTTACCTCTCTCTTATGCCAAGATGTTCAGTTCCACCTCGAGCCCCAAGGAATGGAGCTGTCTATTGACTGAGACCTCTGAAACCATAAGCCTGCTAATAAAATTTTCCTCCTCTAATTCTTCTTATCAAGTTTTTTGATCACAGCAACAAAAAGCTTGACTTAAGCAGGTGCCTCACATCCACACAGCAATAGAAACCAATGGCCGGATACAACAAAAGCAATCAGATCTCTGATATATTTCTGGCAGCAATCCAAATTGGCACAGCCATCTTGTCAAAAGTTTTGTTAGTTCATTGTAAAGTTAATTATATAGTTAGTTTATGGCCCTGTAATTCCATTTTTATTTATATCCATAAAGGAAATTAAAAATATGTGTTCTCACAAAAATCAATACATGAATACATACAGCTAATTTCTTCATGATTAACAAATTCTCATAATATTACAAGTATTCATCAATGGGTATATTGATTAGCATACTATGTGGTATATCTATAGAAATGTTACTTATCATGAGCCAAAAATATTTCTTGCCCTCCAAAATGAATAGCTTTTGAGAGCTTTGTATAAACAAGAAAATGGAATAAGAATGTCATGCTATCTGGCTCTAGTCACAAGAAATCCTTGAAATCTCAAAACTAAAAAGAGTACATTGATGTTCATAGCAGCACAATTCACAATAGCTAGACTATGGAACCAACCTAGATGCCCTTCAATAGATGAATGGATAAAAAAATGTGGCATTTATACACAATGGAGTACTACTTGGCACTAAAAAATGACAAAATCATGGCATTTGCAGGTAAATGGATGGCACTAGAGCAGATTATGCTAAGTGAAGCTAGCCAATCCCTAAAAAATAAATGCCAAATGTCATCTTTGATATAAGGAGAGCAACTAAGAACAGAGCAGGGAGGAAGAGCATGAGAAGAAGATTAACATTAAACAGGGACTAGAGGTGGGAGGGAAAGGGAGAGAGAAGGGAAATTGCATGGAAATGGAAGGAGACCCTCATCATTATACAAAATTACATATAAGAGGAGGTGAAGGGAAAGGGGGGAAAAACAAGGGAGAGAAATGAAGTACAGTAGATGGGGTAGAGAGAGAAGATGGGAGGGGAGGGGAGGGGGTTAGTAGAGGATAGGAAAAACAGCAGAATACAACAAGTGGTGTGGGAGGGATAGAAGTTCACTGGAGTAGATGAAGGTGAATGAAGAGAGGGGATGGAGGATGGGAATAGAAAAGACAGTAGAATAAATCAGATGTTACTTTCCTATATTTATGTATAAACACATGATCAGTAAAACTCTACATCATGTACAATCATGAGAACAGGATCCTAATTAGAATAAGGAATATTATGTATACTATGTCAAAATACACTCTAATATATACCTTAAAAGAACAAATTAAAAAATAATTTTCATATTTGAAAAAATGTTAAACAGATGATATATAGTTTCTATATATTCATGAAAAATATCTTTCAAAATACAAGGAATAGAAGTCAATTTCTTTAATCTAATGAAGGATATATGTAAAAATCTTATACTAACATCATATTTAATGACATAAGATTGAATAATCTGATCCTGAGACTGTAGACAAGGCAAGCATATCCTCTATCAATATTCAAATTTAACACCATACAGGAATTATTAGTGACTGCATTAAGGAAAGAAAATAAAAGTAATGTTATCTTTGCTTGTGGATATGATTATTAAAAAAAGAGAGAAATAAAATAGAAAAAAATAAAAATAAAAAACATTTGAAAATGAGGTTGTACTAAGTTCACTGGTTTTATTATCAATATGCAAACAGTTTCCTATGTGCCAGCACTGAATAATGATTTAAAATAACAATAAAAAAGCACCATAGTTGAAAATTTGGGTTCCAAAATCTAATAAGATATAAGCAGAATCCTCAAATAGAAAACTTCAAAACTTTGGTAGGTAAAAATATGTTAAGAAATATCAGAAAAAATTTTTAAAAGAGAGAGAGACTCTACACTCACAGATTTGAAAAATCAATATTATTTAGACATCAGTTCTTCCCAAATTAAGTAGAAGATTCATTGCAGTCTGAGCCAACATCTTAACTAATTTGTGTAGACAATTAAAGTAGAAAATTTTCTAAGTTCAAAAAACTGTTCAATATAAAATAAAAAGAACAAAGTCAAACAAATTGTATTACTTTACTTACAGGCTTAAAATATACAATATTCTGTGTGTAATATTGTTGAAAAACAAACACATAAGTTAGGGAAACAGAATAAATAGCCCAAAGTGTACACATATATAAATAATATCTATGGCAAATAATTTGTTTTTGTTTTTGTTGGCATACATGTAGTTTTACAAAAGTATAAATGTGGCTTCCTTCAGGTAAAGGAGAATCTTTCAACATATGGTGCTGGGATAATTGAATGACTTTGTGCCCCACCCCTCCAAGAAAAAAACTAAAGAAATGCATAAATATGAAAGAATATAAACATGGACCTCATAGCTCTATAAATACCAAAAATACTAAAATATAGAGGTGACAGGGAGTTTGGTGATACAATTCAGATATGCCAAAAACAGAAGCATGAGAGAAAATAGTGATGAATTAGACAATGATCCTACTTAAATTTTCACTGTGATAAAAAAAAAAAATTGTCTCTAGGTCAATGAACACTTAAAACTCAAAAATGGTTAAAAAATTTCATCTTTTTAAAATGACCAAAGTTCTGAAAAGACACATTGCCAATGTAATATAAAGTTGACCAATAAATAAATGAAAAGATTTGTGATTAAGAAAACTAAAAATAAAAGAAAAAAAATTCTATATTTACTAAAATGGCTGAAATTAAAAAAAAAATTCAACATGATAATGAGTAAACAAACTCAATCTCTAGTAATTTTGTGACATTTTAATTGCTATTGTAATAATTACTATTTCTGGCATCTTTGACTAAAGATGAGCTACTGCAATGTTATGCAGGAGCTAAGCTTTAATTGAACATGAGAGCTAATTATAAAATATTCAGGAGTTCTGTGAGATATATATTTAATTGGTAGCTTGAGAGAATTCACAATTTAGAAATAGTCAAACATTACAAATCATCCCTTCCTCTTCCCAAAGTCATTTTACTAGCCTCTGGTAACACTTTTGCTAAGGTGACCATGTAAGCACCAGCGTGGGATTCAAGTCTGGTTCTATTTGGAAATAAAATTAAAAGAGATCACAAAAGTCAGTATTTGTTCTAAGAGCAAAGCAAGGTAGTGAGCAAAAAGGAAAGATTGTAAACGTGATCTTTGCACCAATACAATTGAAGACTTTGTAGATAAGAGGACTCTGAGATAGTCTCTAAAACTGTGGATATCCATAAATATTATTAATTTCATCTGAATTATTTCCTTCAAACATTGTAATATTTTTGTTTTGTTGGCATACATGTAGTTTTACAAAAGTATAAATGTGGCTTCCTTCAGGTAAAGGAGAATCTTTATCACTTATCACTTCTGTTGAACATAGTACTGGCAATCTTTTTTGCATTCCTGATAGTGGAAAATACTCTGGCTTCTATTTCATTGTCTTAAGTGCAGGAAGCATCCAGGAACTATGCCTGAACTAAAACCATTTTCAAGCCAAGTTCAAGGCTGGAAAGTGTGGTATCAGGAACTCCCAGCAGTAATCCTTCTGGTTTGAGAATGCCAGGTGCTTATAGCTTCCTACTTAGCCCCATCAGAAGTGCAGCTCAGCTCTGGAGATGGGTGTGACCTGTTAAGAGCCAAACAGCCTGCCTACCCCCACCTACATCTTGCTTTTTGTGAAGATGCAAGCTCTGAGACAAGACTCCTCCCACACTGAAACCTTATACCTACCAATTCCCTTTGATCTATACTGCTATAAATAAAGCAGGAGTGGGATTCAACTTTGTTAGAAGCCATACTCCTCTGGTTGGCCTAATCCTTCACTGCCCCCACTCTTTTAACTATATTTCTGGTATTTACTGTTATTTCACGGTACTATTTTCATAGCTTGTATTTCCCAGTCAGCCCATCCCTCCAATGGGAACCCATTTCCTTGCCCATGCAGGACAGAGCAAGACTTAAGAAACTATGATACCATCCTCAATGGTAAAAATATAATTTTATAAAATCTAAGATGAGGAATAAGACAAAGGGTGCCCACCCTTATCACTTCTGTTGAACATAGTACTGGCAATCATTTTTTTCTTTTGAGAGAGAGAGAGAGAGAGAGAGAGAGAGAGAGAGAGAGAGAGAGAGTTTTATTAATATATTTTTTTATTTTTTTTAGTTGTCAGTGGACACAACATCTTTATTTTTTATTTTTATGTGGTGCTGAGGATTGAACCCAGTGCCCCACACATGTAGGCGAGTGCACTACCGCTTGAGCCACATCCCCAGTCCATACTGGCAATCTTAATAAGAGCAATTGGTTAAGAAAAAGAAAGAAAATTCATATCAGAATGTTAGAAGTTAAATCATCCCTGTTTTCAGATGACATGGTCTTTTTATAGAAAATCCTAAAGAAGTCACCAAGAACATGATAGAATAACCAAATTTAGTGAAGTTACAGGATACAAAACCAATACACAAAAATTAGTATAATTTCCAGGATCAACTTTGTTAAACACTAGAAAATATTTGACTAATAATTGAAAAAAAAAATCAATCCTATAAACAATAGCCACAAAAAAATAAAACAAACCAAAATCGAATAGGTAGGAATAAATTGAACCAAGGTGATGAAAGAACTCTATTCTGAAAACTCAAAAGCACCGATGAAGGAAATTAAAGAACACAACTACTAGAGAGGATGAGAAAAGGAATATTGCTTGAGTTTAGGAGTTCAGTGAGGGTGACATAGGGAGATTCTGTCAAATAAGTAAATACATAAATAAATGAACAAACAAGAGAATGAAATATTCCTTTGCAAGCAAGAAATAAGTAAAGAGACAATCTGTGAAATGAGGCAATTTATTTGCAAACTTATATGTGACAACATATTAACACATATAACATTTAACAATCAACAATGAGAATGAAATTATAATTTGAAAAAAATAGGCAAATGGCTTGAATAGACAAAAATATGAAAGAATATATACAGATATTAATGGCATATAAGAAACTACTCAAATTCAATAATAAGCAGGGAAATGCAAACCACATGAAATATCAGAAAAGCTATTATGAAAATAGCAAATGTTGGCTACGATGGAGTGAAAAGGGAATCCTTAACCACTATTGATGGGGATGTAAATTAATACAAATACCATAGAAAAATAATGACTTTTCTCAAAAAATTAAAAAGACTTCTATATGATCCAGCAATTCCACTATTGCCTATATATCCAAAGAAACTGAAATTTCTATATTGAAGAGACATATCTATACTCCCATGTTCAGTGAATCATTATTCTCAGTAGCCAACATAAGGAATCAAGCTAAATGTTCACCAGCAGATGAACAGATAAAGAAATATGGTATTTACACATAGGGAATGATATTCAGGCTTAGAGAAGAAAGAAATCCTCTCATTTATAATAACGTGAATGAATCTGGAGGACATCATGTTAAAAGAAATAACTCAGGCTCAGAAAAACAAATACCACATGTTTTATTTTGTATGTGGTGTACTAAATTTGAACTATTAAGAACAAAATTACATGTTGGTTATCAGAGTCCGGAGTGTGGGAAAATTTTGGTTAAGGACAAAAAATTTCAGTTAAATAGGAGGAAAAAGTTCAAGAAATCGAGTGTACATCATCCTAACTACAAATAATAACAATAGGTTGTGCATTTGAAAATTTCCAGAGAAAAGAGTTTTCAATGATCTCACCACAAAATATAGGAGGCAACGTATGTAAAATTGATTGATATAAACTTGCACAACATGTACATATATTAAAAATCTCATAACCAAATTACAATTTTTATGTTTCAATTAGGAAAAAATGAAATAATTCCAAGATGTTCAGAAAGTATTTTAAAATGAAATAAAGAGTCTCACTGCATTTAATGTTCATTTCTGAAAGCTCTTAGGCTTCTCTTCCCCTTCTTCCTACTTTAGACCACAGATAGGAAAGGTGTTAGGGAAGTCTTGTTCTTTCCTGTTGCACCTATGAGAAGGTCAGGCAACAGGAGTGGAAACCTCACTTGGGAAAAATCCTTCACCACACTCCCACACAGTAATCACTGTAGAAACCCAAGTTAGTCTCTCCTTTCTGGATTTTTCAGTTTTGGATCTGCTTGGGAGTTAGCCCTATTTTCCTAGAATATCACAAGTGCAAGTAGTAAACATTTTAATACTTTGATCATATGCATGTGCTATATTCATTCTGTACACCCAAGACAAAATTGTGTGTGCATGTGTGTGTGTGTGTGTGTGTGTGTGTGTGTGTGTGAGAGAGAGAGAGAGAGAGAGAGAGAGAGAGAGAGAGATTTTCCACATTTAGGATAATGATAAAATATAATGCAATGACACATTTTAGGTAATCAAAACTTCTGTATAGAAGTTAGCATTCAGTTTTCTTTAGAACAAATAATAAATATTTTTATGCTATAAGACATTTCCTAAATACATTTTTCTTTAAATTGAATTGAATATACTATTGTTTATGGATGTTTAAGAACAGATGACTCTTTCCAATTCACCAAATCTTTCCCGACATTACTAGCTTGCACATCCCATCCTGAGGTCATGCTTTTTTCTACCCCCAACTGTTTCCCATGTATACAAAAAATTATCTGTGGATCTGAAAATCAAAATCTTTCTCACCCACACACATTTCTTTGAAAACTAGTAGGAAAGCAATTGGAAAAAGAGACAGGGGTTCTTCAGTACTTGTCTGTCATCCTCCTGTTTGATATTTTTTCCTCATACTTAGCTTTATTTTAGTCTAGGTTTGCAACCACATGCTAATTTACACAGATCAATTTGCCCAGATGGAGCATAGACTTTCTTAGAGGGTGACAGCACTTTCCTTTAGGCACCTTTTCTTTTTTGAAGCTCTCATCATTCAAACATCCCCAGGACCAACTTTCTAAACAGCAAGCAATAAATATTTTCACTGATTTTTAAGTTATAAAAGTGTTTACTGAACTATCTTTTTTTTTTGGGGGGGGGGTGATGCTGGGGATTGAGCCCAGGGCCTTGTGCATGTGAGGCAATCAAGCACTCCACCAACTGAGCCATATCCCCAGTCCTGAACTGTGTCTTATCATGTGGCTTTTATTTAATAGCCATGTGTTATACTAATTCTAGTAATAGCAGCAGCAGATAAAACACACATACTCTCTCACAAATCACCTTTTGGAGAACATGCTTATGAAGAAGTCTATAGAGTGCAGGACATTTATTTATTAGGTAAGCAAGGTCTGTGTGTATCCCGCAGTTATTTTAAGCACTAGGTTTTGGTTAATACAATCAAAATTGATAAGATATTTTCTTTTACATGATTTTTATGTTTATGAGCACATTTAGTACAATGTACATCCCTTGCTTCCACTGTTTATAGTAGAGGTAAGGCAAAAATAAGTTTGAATGTTACCTTTAAAATTTAATTCTCAAGAAAGAGGTTTTTGTTTAAGGGAAAATGTATTTTGATATATTTTCTTGGATCAAACTTTGCGATGAACATACAAAATATATGCTTATACAGGCAGGGATATTTTTGCATTGCACTAGTTAACATTTAGTTTTGAATGTGTCAGGAAGTATTAGCCATGATATTTTCTTGTGTTCCTATATTCGCAAATCAATATAGTTATGATCATAGGCTCACACAATGCTTCAAGTCAACCCACATATCAAAATTGGAATTCAGAGAAGTCTCTAAAATTATAGTTTTAGTATTGTGCTACTTTTAAACAATTAAGTGAAATTACAGTGCTTTGTCAGGTAGAGCAAGACTTAATTAACTCCTTATCACAGAGAAAAGTGTTGGTCATTAATTAACACTCTAACTCAGAATACAACACATAAACCAAAAAACAAAACTGTAAAATCTTATTAGTGCTGACTGTAGTGTTTACAATATTATTTAAACTGATATGATATAATGAGTACAGAATTAACTTTTTATGAATTAAATAAAACTGAAGGGGTAATTTTAAGTTAAATAATTAAAAAGTCATTTTTTAAATATGCAGAGTATTAAAAAACATCTATATCAAACACTGCTTTGGCCATATTTTTAAATGATTGGGTAATAATGTCTATTTTTTTTTGAAACACATGTTTTTCCAAATATTTCATTGACATTGTTATATATCTGGACAACACCCTTGTTTGAGAAAAAATCTACACATTTGAAACTTAAGTACACATTTACACATGAAACTGCATTATTTAGATATTTAATAAAGAGGTTGACTGGAATTGGTTATAGTAAACTTATTTCTAAAGAAAGACTTGAGTCCCCAAATACTCATTATGCAGAATAGCACATATATGTCTTCCAAATTTAAATATCAGGACAGCGGTATTATTCTTTCTTCTTCTGCTTTGCCTTATAATTATAAGACCTAATGATACAGAAAATTTCAGAGATATTTGAGATAGGGAAATCTATTATAAAGATTGGGTAGGTCCTAATGAATCTATCCAGTATAGGAAAATTAAAAAGTACCTGATTAGTATTTGCTAAGACTGGGCTCATCTGTGCACACATTTAATTTATGGTTTTAATTTATCTTTAATGTAAAATCTAACTTCTAAGGATTTAATATATTACATGTCCTTAATAAATCTGTCATGAATGTGAGTTAGTCTTGTATGATTTTTAGAAGCAATCTTAGACTCTAAGAAAAATATTCAACTAAATCACATTTTTTTAAATGTTTGTTATATGCGTTAGGTATGTCTGTAATAATGCTGCAGTAGTTAGTGGGGACATTTGCTTTCAATGGAAAGGAGCAGAAGATTAAAAAAACTATATTGCTTGAAATTTTCTATATTAGTATATTTTAGTAAACCAAGACTTATGACTCTTGAGATGACTACTCTACTGGATATTCAATTTCAAGTGATTAGTGTTTACAGAAAAGTACTCAAGGAGCAAAATCTAGGAGAATTAACATGAATGATGTTATTGTGAGACTCAAGGACAGAAGTTAAAATCTCTCTTAATCATGTTCTAAAAATTCACCAACACCTGCTTATTCTGGTCCAAATACACTCTTTTAACCACTTTTAGAGATATTAATGGTTCAAAAATTCTCTTTTATTTATTTTTTAAATTTTTTATTGTTGGCTGTTCAAAACATTACATAGTTCTTGATATATCATATTTCACACTTTGATTCAAGTGGGTTATGAGCTCCCATTTTTACCCAATATACAGATTGCAGAATCACATCAGTTACACATCCATTGATATACATATTGCCATACTAGTGTCTGTTGTGTTCTGCTGCCTTTCCTATCCTCTACTATCCCCCCCTCCCCTCCCCTCCCCTCCCCTCTTCTCTCTCTGCCCCCTCTACTGACATTCATTTGTCCCCCTTGTATTATTTTTCCCTTTCCCCTCACTTCCTCTTGTATGTACTTTTGTATAACTCTGAGGGTCTCCTTCCATTTCCATGCAATTTCCCTTCTCTCTCCCTTTCCCTCCCACCTCTCATCCCTGTTTAATGTTAATCTTCTTCTCATGCTCTTCGACCCTACTCTGTTCTTAGTTACTCTCCTTATATCAAAGAAGACATTTGGCATTTGTTTTTTTAGGGATTGGCTAGCTTCACTTAGCATAATCTGCTCTAATGCCATCCATTTCCCTGTAAATTCTATGATTTTGTCATTTTTTAATGCAGAGTAATACTCCATTGTGTATAAATGCCACATTTTTTTTATCCATTCATCTATTGAAGGGCATCTAGGTTGGTTCCACAGTCTTGCTATTGTGAATTGTGCTGCTATGAACATCTATGTAGCAGTGTCCCTGTAGCATGCTCTTTTTAGGTCTTTAGGGAATAGACCGAGAAGGGGAATAGCTGGGTCAAATGGTGGCTCCATTCCCAGCTTTCCAAGAAATCTCCATACTGCTTTCCAAATTGGCTGCACCAATCTGCAGTCCCACCAGCAATGTACAAGTGTACCCTTTTCCCCACATCCTCGCCAGCACTTGTTGTTGTTTGACTTCATAATGGCTGCCAATCTAACTGGAGTCAGATGGTATCTTAGGGTGGTTTTGATTTGAATTTCTCTGACTGCTAGAGATGGTGAGCATTTTTTCATGTACTTGTTGATTGATTGTATGTCCTCCTCTGAGAAGTGTCTGTTCAGGTCCTTGGCCCATTTGTTGATTGGGTTGTTTGTTCTCTTATTGTCTAATTTTTTGAGTTCTTTGTATACTCTGGATATTAGGGCTCTATCTGAAGTGTGAGGAATAAAGATTTGTTCCCAGGATGTAGGCTCTCTGTTTACCTCTCTTATTGTTTCTTTTGCTCAGAAAAAACTTTTTAGTTTGAGTAAGTCCCATTTGTTGATTTTAGTTATTAACTTTTGTGCTATGGGTGTCCTATTGAGGAATTTGGAGCCCGACCCCACAGTATGTAGATTGTAGCCAACTTTTTCTTCTATCAGACGGCGTGTCTCTGATTTGATATCAAGCTCCTTGATCCATTTTGAATTCACTTTTGTGCATGGCGAGAGAAAGGGATTCAGTTTCATTTTGTTGCATATGGATTTCCAGTTTTCCCAGCACCATTTGTTGAAGATGCTATCCTTCCTCCATTGCATGCTTTTAGCCCCTTTATCAAATATAAGGTAGTTGTAGTTTTGTGGATTGGTTTCTGTGTCCTCTATTCTGTACCATTGGTCCACCCACCTGTTTTGGTACCAGTACCATGCTGTTTTTGTTACTATTGCTCTGTAGTATAGTTTGAAGTCTGGTATCACTATACCGCCTGATTCACACTTCCTGCTTAGCATTGTTTTTGCTATTCTGGGTCATTTATTTTTCCATATGAATTTCATGATTGCTTTCTCTATTTCTACAAGAAATGCCGTTGGGATTTTGATTGGTATTGCATTAAACCTATAGAGAACTTTTGGTAATATCGCCATTTTGATGATGTTAGTTCTGCCTATCCATGAACAGGGTATATTTTTCCATCTTCTAAGATCTTCTTCTATTTCTCTCTTTAGGGTTCTGTAGTTTTCATTGTATAAGTCTTTCACCTCTTTTGTTAGGTTGATTCCCAAGTATTTTATTTTTTTTTGAAGATATTGTGAATGGAGTGGTTGTCCTCATTTCCATTTCAGAGGATTTGTCTCTGATATACAGGAATGCCTTTGATTTATGCATGTTGATTTTATATCCTTCCACTTTGCTGAATTCATTTATTAGCTCTAATAGTATCTTTGTAGACCCTTTTGGGTCTGCTGGGTATAGAATCATGTCATCTGCAAATAGTGATAATTTAAGTTCTTCTTTTCCTATTTTGATGCCTTTAATTTCTTTCGTCTGTCTAATTGCTCTGGCCAGTGTTTTGAGAACTATGTTGAACAGAAGTGGTGAGAGAGGGCATCCCTGTCTTGTTCCAGATTTTAGAGGGAATGCCTTCAATTTTTCTCCATTCAGAATGATGCTAGCCTGAGGCTTAGCATAGATTGCTTTTACAATATTGAGGTATGTTCCTGTTATCTCTAGTTTTTCTAGAGTTTTGAACATAAAGGGATGCTGTACTTTGTCGAATGCTTTTTCCGCATCTATCGAGATGATCATATGGTTCTTATTTTTAAGTCTATTGATTTGGTGAATAACATTTACTGATTTCCGTATATTGAACCAGCCTTGCATCCCAGGGATGAATCCTACTTGATCATGGTGCACAATTTTTTTGATATGTTTTTGTATCCGATTCGCCAGAATTTTATTGAGGATTTTTGCATCTAGGTTCATTAGAGATATTGGTCTGTAGTTTTCTTTTTTTGAAGTGTCTTTGTCTGGTTTAGGTATCAGGGTGATGTTGGCCTCGTAGAATGAATTTGGAAGTTCTCCCTCTTTTTCTATTTCCTGAAGTAGCTTGAAAAGTATTGGTATTAGTTCCTCTTTAAAGGTTTTGTAAAACTCTGCTGTATACCCATCCGGTCCTAAACAGACCAATATCAATTGAGGAAATAGAAGAAACCATCAAAAGACTACCAACTAACAAAAATTCTCTTTTAATTCACACTTCAAATATGTGTCAGTTCCGGTTTCCTTTTTAAGTATTTAAGAAAACATTCCACAAAGTCAAAATTTGAAAAGAAAAAAAGTAAAGAAGAAAAAAAAAATTAAGCCCTGCACAGTGATCAATATGCGTCACTGGCATCTTTTGCTTCTATATGATAAATAAGATTAAATATTTAATTTTTTACTCAACTTTTATTAATGGTCAAGTATGTCTGGAATATACAATAATCAACTTAGACTATTTGAGTCTATAATGGAACTGAGTATAGTTCACCAAACTAGAAATAAATCCTACATTAGACTTTCCTACAGAAAAGTTATAACAACATATAATGAGTAATACCAAATCATTCAATAATTTAATCTCATTGAAATTTCCTATTTTATGATAACATTTCCATTTTAAAAAAACAAAGACATTTTAAAATGCTATAAATCTCTTCACTTGGACAATTATCATTGTTCCATTTCAGTAAGGATACATTATACCAAAGGAATCCTGCAATTACTTATTACTTAGCAATTGGATTTATAAGATTATTGGTTCAAGTATTACTTAGTAAAGTTTTCAATTCATATACTTAGATAAAGGAAGTTAAAGTAATATTTAATCTAAGAATTTTAATTTGAGGTGATAGGTGATATTAGTTATAGTTCCAAATTTTCAAGTAATCAAATGTATGTTTGAATAGGATATTTTGATAGCATATCAATACTCTGTCCATTTGCAATATATTTTATGATATTAAAAAATCTAATATTTACTAATCAAAACCAAATTAATTGATTCAGATTTAATTTTTTTCCTCTCACATTATATCAAATGGAAAAAGTTATTACAGAAAAAACCCACAAAATCCCTTAAACGAAGGGTTAGTAACAACAACAGAAAATTTAAAATATTAGTTTTGCTTTTACCCTATAAGTTATATATCAATTTGTATATGGATGACAAATTATAGTCTGAGAGAGGATAGGACTAAACATATTAGGTACTATAGTAATTCTTATAATGAGGAGGAAGGAAAAAGTGCAAGCCAGTCAAATTAACCATTGTAAATTCAACCTCATCATCTAGAATTAAGTGAAAATGACAAGAACACATTCATAGTTTATACTTTATTAATTCATGCTTATATGAAATAAAAGTATTTCAAAAAAGAAAATAAATATTCTATACATTACAATTAAAAGGGATATAAGAAACTTTGAAGTTTGGAATATAAATTCCAATTATAACAGTCCAAAGTAAAATAATACATTTTGCTTTCTAAGATAACAGGGTGTGAGTTGTGTTTTCCCACTGCAGCACAATTATGAAAAATAAATGCCAAAACTAACTCTCTTTATAAACATCAAATCAGTCAGAATCAGAAGAATTCATTAGAACCAAGAGGTAGCCCCAATGTGTCCCCCAAATTCCCATACATAATTTTCTTTCCCATTAGCCAAGTATATGTATGTGAGAGGGTAATGTGTTAAAAAGAAGGAGGAACTGATGATTTATTTGTCAGATAGATCTTTGCTTAAGCAAAAGTTTTGTGGTCTTCCCTGTGCATCTGAGTAATGGAGAAGAGAATTGGAAAGACTGCAGAGAAAAGAGGAAAGTGGTAAGAGAGTTCCACTGGGTTACTAGGACACAGGAGTACATTTTCTCATAGAACAAGGGTACCTTCCAGAAATTAGTAGAATTTGAGCTGCCTTGCTAGTATTTCTTCTGAGAAGGTTATCAGATGATGAAACCAACAGCAAGGACTGTGGCATATATTAGCTAGCAGGAAGCAAAGAGAATCATTGATGAAGACTAGGTAGAACTAGTTCCCCAGTGTCAAGAATCCTAGGACATATCAAAAACTGGAAACCTTTGGTTGGGCATGGTGGCACATGCCTGTAATCCCAGAGGCTCCAGAGGGTGAGCCCACCTTAGCAAAAGCAAGGTGGTAAGCAATTCAATGAGATCCCATCTCTAAATAAAATTCAAAATTGGGCTGAGGATGTGCCTCAGAGGTCAAGTGCCCCTGAGTTCAATCTGCAGTACCAACAAACAAACGAACTAGACACCTTTGAAAGAGCCAGCCCTTGAACATGTGCCACACCTAGAATACTGAAGCCAACTAATGTCAATCAGAGGGAGATTCAAAAACAAAAAAGGAAAAAAAAAAAAAAAGCAACTGCCAGGGGGTGAGAAGACATTGCTATTTCAACTTCCTCCTTTTTTTTAATATTTTAGAAGAAACTCGTTTTAAAGAGAGAATATGAAAACAGTGACTCAAGGCTAACTGTAAACTTCTCTTTTATTCCTACCATTTAGAATTTCTGATAAAACATGAGCTGTGGTATGGACATGAAGATGGGGGAAATTGAATCAATTTAACCTTAACTGGATTGACCTTTAAAGACCTCATGGTCTCCACAGAGTTGTGGAATCTGTTCAAGACATCATTAAGAAATAAAACATGGAGATTTGACAGAGCATGATTAAACCTAGTGAGTGGAATAAAATGAAATATTTCATTCATAGCCCTCTGATTTGAGACTTCTTAGCACACAAAATTCAATATTTATAATATTTTTACATCTGTATTCATTTTAATAGAGCTGTATTACTTTTAATATAGTGTGAAGGTTTTTTAAATATATAACCTGATTTTATATATGTAGAAAATACACATGGAAATGAAAATTATTTCAGTGATTGTGCTCCTTCGTGATACCATAGATATTTCAGAGGTGACAGTGTCATGCATATTATCTTTTCTCTATATTATAAGTAGAAAGGAGATATTAACTAAGGTGTGAATTTGTCTTTATTTTGAACAGAAATGAACACAAACAAACCAACTATAACAACAAAAGTGACAACAAAAGAAACTTTCTTTTTCATTTAGTTAATAGCTATTTATAGCAAAGAAAAATGTTTCATATTTTAAAAGTTACTCTAATGAAGTAATATTATTATTATCAAAGATTTTTCACTAATATTGTCACTCTCATTTCAAATGTCTAATTATACAAATCTAATCCTTATAATTTGCTTTCTTAAACAGGTCACTTACAATATTAGTAATACCACTTTGCTAGAAAACATTTACTTTGATGTTAGTAGTTTTTCAGAAAACTCATTGATTTCAAATTTCATTGCTTGAAGGCAAGATATCTTTCTCTAATTATTGGAAGTATATTATTCAAAAAAAGGCACGTTTACCCTTGAAGTTTTATATAAACACATAAACACAAATATACATGCACACACATATATGTGTAAAATATAGTTTGTTCACTTAAATTTTAGGCATACAAGATGAATATTACCCTTAAAATAACTTTCATTCTAATGAAATTCTTCACAAATAACAAATGATTTTGTTTGTTGATTTCTAAAATGTTAAAAAAAATATTTCAAGAACTACTTGCAAGGGAGAAGCTAACTGAACATGAGAAACATACTGTTCATTTCTGGATATTGCAGATTAATAATGCAAATTCAAATTTAAAAACTCTTACTAAGTCTTTGTTTTATCACATTAATTCAAGCAATTTGATAGTCTACTGCTCTTAGTCTGAGGGAAGTCTATATGAGGGGGGTGACCAAAACCACTAAAGCCTTCTCCCTTTGACTAGCTTGTAAAAGTGAGTTTCTAAAGATTTTACAAAGAATTTCTGAAGGACATGTGTCAGGGAAGATGAAGAACAACCTAGAGGGAGAAAGGGATATTATGGAGAACTATTTTCCCAGAAAAGCCAAAGCTTGATGGCAAAACTTCTAGTTTTTTTGTGGAATCTGACAGCACAATGTGTGTCTGAGTATGAATACAGGTACATTCATTTGATTGGATGTCCCAAGGTTCTTAACATCTGAAGAAAAGCATTCAATGTTTCAAAATGAATATAGGATTTATTAATGCTAGAAAATATTAATTAATACAATACTCATCATAACATAAGGAGCACATCAATAATGGGTTTAAATTTTAACAGAAGCTGAATATATTTGCTTAGGTCGATACCAACTATAAATGTATTTTGACAAGTAGTATTGAACTATAGTAGTCCAGTCCTATATCTAGAAATGAACACAAGCAAACCAACTATACTCAAAAAGTATGCCACCTAACAAAAATTTTATACTATTTTTCAACACCTCTGTTGAGAGCCACCTCCAGGTCAAGATGGTGCCTGGCATTTTGCCAGGAGGAGAGGTTCCTGCTGCCTCCAGTGCCCGCTATTTTTGAGCTCTCATGGAGTTCCTAGAGAGTTCTTGTGGGTTGGTTGAGTTCCTGTTGGGCTCTCCTGGAGTTCCTAGAGAGTTTGCGTGGGTGGAGTTCTTGGGTTGAGCTACTGGTTGATTGCTTGCTAGGTTCAGAAGTTCCAGTCGAGCTCTCTGGGAGTTCCTGGAGAGTTCGCGTGGGCAGGGTGCGGTGTGGGTTCTAAAAATAAAGTTCAGTTCCTGCTTGAATCTTCAAGTGGCTTGTGATTTGTACCCAGCCAGACTGCAGCACACCTCATTCTATGTGTATCCTGTATTATAATTTCAACTATTGGGAGAATCACCAATGCCTACAGAGGAATATAAATTAGTCTTGGCAGATTTGAAGCTGAACCTTGACTTTTAGGCTATTCATTCACAGGCAGATTTTACATCATCTCATTTGCTTAGTTAGCCGGTATCCAGTAATACAAGACATTAAAGGCTGTAATTCACTAGTGAGGAGGCTGCTAAATACACACACAATAAGAACTTGTTTTATTTTAATTATGAAGACATGCAATGGTAAATGTGATAGCTAAAGCTATAAACGTCAATGATATTAACATATAATTCATAGGGTAAGCTGTATTTTGTAGCATAAGAGGGAAACCTAATAAGTAAACTAAATTCTAATCAAAATTGTATTTTATATGCTTACCTTGTTTCTGTTAGTAATAAATTCAATTACTTCCTATGACTTTAAAATCTATCTCACAAAATCTAACAGCACGTCTTCATAATCTGATTAGTTCCATTTATATGCTTTGAACCACATATATCCCACATATATGAATCAAAATTTTTCTTGAATATGTGAATCAAAAGACTATTTTTATCAGAGAAGATGCAGAAAAGGAAAGAATGCATGTAATTGTTCTCTTTTCTGTAAAATATCAACCCTGTTATTATGATAGACACAAATTAACATATTGACAGCACCTTCCAAAACTGGGAATAGAGTCAGAACTTAAGCCCCAACACAAGATGACTGTTTTTTAGAAAAACAACAACAATCAGAAAACCAACCAACAAACAAAAATAACAACAAAAAAACTAACAAAGACAGATGTTCTGAGAACATTAGAATGCAGTGATTACTAATTACAGCCAGGAACACTTAAGGGAGCTTGAGGAGAGTGGGAACACTGAGCTTTCTTTAAGCAGCTCACTAAAGTAAAAGAAAGAAGAATGGAAATCCCAAAACATGACTGCAGGTTTATTTGAAGAATGAACATACTCTGTAGGGGATCCTCAGAAGTAATTAGGATCTTACAGGTGTGCTATTTTAATTCATTTGGAGATTATTATTGCAGTAAATATTTAAGATATACACACTTTGGTTCTTGAAGATGAAGAAAGTTCCTAAGAAGATTCATTTTATATAAAGCTATTTGTGTCATAAAGTTGGTAAATCCTCACTGCCCTCTATTATGATTTTCATACTTGAGAGTTTTATGGATTTCAGCAAGAGATGGTAAAGGCAAAGTTCCGTATTTTATATTTTTTAAAAAAATTACCTACTGAAATTCTGGCTCAATTTTTACCTGGCGATCCCAGCTGGGCCACTTTTCATCTGAAATTCTAGCCTAGAGCTCTAAGCTGTTAGGTCCTTACTGATTCTCCCTGTGTCCCAGCATGACCTATTTGGTTACCCTGAATCAATAGTTCTTCATTAGCAGAGAAAATAAAGCTTCAGGCCAAAATAAGAAAGAAAAAATATAAAGTAAAGTAAAAGAATAGGCACATATTTCTCTCATTGGATTCCTTTACTTCTCTCATAAAAGGCCACATAGTTTTTTCAAACAATCATGGCAGATGAGAAAAATCCATAAAGTCTTTTTCATTGAAGTTAAGTGTTATTCAATATCTTTCCAATGATTGTAGGTTTATTACTACAATATATTATTGTGAATTTTTATTATGTTTTCCTCTTTTTCAGAAACTTTTATGTCTATCATATTAATATTCCCTATACTCCATTACCGTCTTATGGAGAACGAAATGCATTAGTTGAACTTGGGGCCAATTCGTATTTTTCTTACCTCTTTTCATCCCATTTTATTGTCTTCCCTTTGACATTTTTTTGCATTTCAGTAATATCTACTGTGTTTAAGTTTTGAATTGGGGCAACCAAACAAAGTAGATTTCTTGAATAATTTTTTTAGCAAAATATTTCATTTAACATATGAAATATCTGCACTGGAATTAGTATGAATTTACATTTGTATAAAATTATGAAATTAATCACAAAAGAAGCCACATTAAGTAAAAATATGAGCTATAATGTTATAATGTTTCACTGCACACATGGGTGTATACAGGTATATGCTTTATTTTTTACTTATTATGTGTCTGTATCTAAAAGTGTACATTTATATTGTATGACATATACAGACATAATTTTTATAAGCTATGGTAGGTAATAATTTTAATAAGTGTCAATGTTAAAAAAAATAAGACATGTTTGGGGTGGGGATGTGACTCAAGCAGTAGCGTGCTCACCTGGCATGCGCAGGGCACTGGGTTTGATCCTCAGCACCACATGAAAGTAAAATAAAGATGGTGTGTCTACCAAAAACTAAAAAATAAATATTAAAAAATTCTCTCTCTCTGAAAAAAAAAGACATGTTTATAATTCAATTTGCATTTTAATGTTGTACTTAATAATTAAATCATAAGTTTTGTTCCCTGAAATATACTGCTACATATGCTATACAGATTTCACTAAGTAATGACTTTCATTAAATATATACAAAGTTATATTAATTTGACTTAGAGTAATAAAAATTCTGTGATTCCATTTTTCTCACAATAAAATAGCATAATATCTTTATAAAAAGCTCATATAACATAGGTATTTAAATTAATAGATAATTTACTACTGCTCCAAATTTTATTCCCAAAGATAAATTCAATGCATTAACATGTTGTTATACATATTGTTGATTTTTAGTATGAAATTAGAAAAATTAATATACAAGCAAATCCTCACAACCTGTCCTTTATTCTCATATTTTTTCCTGATATTAAAAATGTCTATGTTACCTTATCATGGTTATATGCCTATAATTGTTTTTTTGTTTGTTTGTTTGTTTTGATTAATAATATCAATTTCATTTTGGTTTTGAAATACAATTATTTGTGTTCGGATGTATGAGCAAATTAGCATATTACCATCATTCTTTTTTCTATCATTAGTACCAAGGTCATGACACCTTATTTTACTCACTTTATTTAATAACTGTGCTATTTTTCATTGTACTATTTTGCTGTGCTGACATTTTGATCTTGATACTTTTGAAGAAGTGCATACTATATTTTTTATATAATCATGTACAAAATGCTGGTATAGAATTCTATACCTTTTACTTTAATATTTTAATGATAGTCTTCAGATGTGTTCTGATAGTTTTTGTTCTACTTATTTCCTATTGCCCTATTCTTCCATGTTGTAAAGACTATTAGTTTCTGAAAAATTCTGAATTTGTAGGGAATTTCTTGTTGATTTGTTTTTGTTATTCTAATTTGTTATATATGACAGCAGAATGTATTACAATTCATATTACATATACAGAGCAAATTTCTCATATCTCTGGTTGTATATAAAGTATATTTACACCATTTGTGTCTTCATACTTATACTTAGGGTAATGATATGCATCTCATTCCATCATCTTTTTTACCCCTTATGCCCTCTTCCTCCCTTTCCCTCCCCTTTGCCCTATCTAGAGTTTATCTAATCCTCCCACACTCCCCTTCCCAATCCCACTTTGAATCAGTCTTCTTATATCAGAGAAAATATTCAGCAGATATTACTTTTTAGTTGTTTTAAATAAGTATTAATTGATACAAAACAAATATTTTTCTTTGCATATTAAGAACTTCTATATCTCTATAAAATTTGTCTGTGATAGCATATCTTCCAATACTTTATATAAATTCATTAGTTCTGTACTTTCATATTGCACTGTATGCCATTCATGAGTAATTTCACTTATATTCTTTGTTTATGAGCTGGATTTTGGTTATTTTTTTTTTCAGAGGACATTTCTATAGTTCAAATTTGCATTTACTTTTACCTAAAATTAATTCCTTACTTGGTTCCAACATTTATGCTTTCACTTCTCTAGTCTTCCATTTTAGTCAAATCTTTCCTTATCATATTTTCATATACTACTTCAACGAGCTCACAAAAATATTTAAATTATTGCATTTATGTCCTTTAATAACCAGTAAATATTATCAAGGATAACGTTTCATCTCTAATGTGCTTCTTATTTGAAATACATCAGTGAAACTATAGTGATCATTTTAGTGTTAACTTTCTCATGGTTTGTATTTTTTATGTGAATGTGGAAGTAGATGAGAAGATGGATTCAAGAGAATAAAAGGAAAATGGGTATTCTAGATAAACTAAAGACAATAATTATTCTTGGCTCATTTTTAATGTGGAAAGAGGAAAATTATGCTTAAGGACAAAGAATAATGCTTTTTTTTTTTTTTTTTTACAATAGAAGGTATCCAGCATGTAATAGGGTACAAATATCACTCTGAAAGAAAGGGAGGGAAATTAAAAAAAAAATCAAAACCAACTAAAATTAAGTATTTATTATATTTGTTTCTATGAAACAAAATAGAAAGATGAAAAGAATTATAGGTGCTGTTAAGTAAAAAAGGTCTTTGGTAAAACACTGACATGTATTTCTACATAATTTGGAAAATATTTATGTATAAAGAATCAAGTTTAGTTTTTTTAATGTGGTACATGTGAAATAATAATAGTAATACTTTCAAGTATTTGCCTAAGGTATACAAATAAAATGATGTGAATTTTTAAACATGTTTTTATAGCTAAATATTCCTGCTTGTTTAAAATCCACAATAACATAATTCTTCATGACTTTCTGAAGAAAATATTGTAGCTAATTTTACACAAAAATGAAAGATATTCATTTGCATTTTGAATGTAATTATGATTATTAAATAATAACAGCATCTGGTTTCATGAACAGTTTCTAGAAGATTTCTGTGTGTATATGTGTGCATGAATCTGTCTACTTTTGTGCATGTGAGTACGCTTGTGTGAATCTGCCTGTCACTTCCCTGTTTAGTGATTCCTAGTGTCAAAATTTATTTCTAATAATAAGTCAAAAATTTAAAAACAATTTTTAGATTTTATATATATTTCATTACAAATTTAATTTTAAGGGGAATGCTGAAACATAATAAGACTTATCTTCCTTCCTTTAAGAAGATTGAAGTTAAACTGCAGTCTCTAAAAACACTTCAGGCACCTTTCTTGATACTTTCTCTTATCTAAAAGGTGCCTGCTAGCATAAGAAATTTAATAATAAAAAACTATAACAAGTAAACCCAAACCTTTTCTCTTAAGGAAGAAAACATTCAAATCACCTGAAAATTAAGACTATTTGGGCTTTTAAACATCTAATATTGTGCCAGATGTGGTGGTTTATGCCTATAATCCCAGCAACTTGGAAGTTTGAGACAGAAATCACCAGAGATCACAAGCCTCAGCAAAACTGAAGGGCTAAGCAACTCAGTGAGACCCTGTCTCTAAACAAAATACAAAAAAGGGCTGGGGATGTGGCTCAGTGGTTAACCACCCCTGAGATCAATACCCAGTACCACCCCCCAAAAAAGGGGGGAAAAAACTAGTATTGTTTCAATGGCTAAGGTACAAAATCTGGAGACAAGCAGAATAGTATTCCACTTAAAATCTTTTCTTGCCTTTTACACTAAAATATCAAGAATACTAGACTAACATAAAATATATCATTTGTGTTCCTTAAGTAAGTAAATTTTATCACAAATAATAAGCACTAAAAATACAAAAATTATAATGTATATTTTATATACATATACATACATATATATATATATATATATATATATATATATATATATATATATATATATATATATATATGAAATACGGCTATCTACAAAAGCTAACCTCCATTACTTTAGTGACGTCAGTGGAAATATGAGTTTCCCTTATTCTTTGAGAATGACATTACTCTAATTCTGCCATATTCCTTTAACTCTACTAAAACCCTATTAAGGGTAAAAGAAGCATAAGTGAAAGTCATGTAAATAAAACTGAAACTATAATAAAAATCTTTCTTTTAAAATAGACTTATTTCTTTTAAAATAGACTTTGGTGTCAAACAATCGTTTATATTGCAGAAAACAACATGTAAGTTGTCATTTTCTTTTTCACATTCAGGACTGTTATAATCAAATAATAATAACAAAAAAACATAAGAATGGTGCCTAGTCCCTTTCGTCCATATATTTGTATTACCATCTAATTTTCCATTGAACACAATGGATATTCATTTGAGTTGTATCTTCATTTAAGAGAAAAAAAAATTATTATTTTCTCAGAAAGATAAAGCTCTGTTTTTGTCTTTAAATCATCATATGAGAGATGCTCTCAAATTTTATGAATAGATCTTCTTTGAACTGCTAAGAAAAGCAGAGAAGTTTAAGAAGTTAAGTTATATGTGTTTTCTCTGATATTTGCAGGTCATCCATAGTGATGTCATTTGATAGAATTATATATAAGTAAAGGTAACAGAGTGTAGCGTTGTTTATGTGTGGCTTGAAAATTAACAAATCAAAGGTGAATGTTTCTCCAGCTTGATTCAGAAGTGAGTTTTATTTGATCTAAGTGGATTCTGACAGACAGAATCCCCTGCCTCAGAGCTAACTGACAGAGCTTCAGCAGAATGGAAATATGTGCAAGAATGAACCTGAAACTTCCACAGTGTCAAGTATGGGTGAAGTAACCTTAAACATGCCTTCAGAGTCAAGAGTGAAACCAAATCACGCACATCATGATCTACTTCGCAAGGCAAAAATGCCTTGTGAAACAAACATCAAAGGATGCAAACATTATGAAATGTTTTTTTTTTAAAGATAGTAAATAAAAAATAAGGAAACAACCTCAAAAATAGGAACATTCTATTAATCACAGAAATATTACTCCTGTGTGGATATGTAAATCTACATATAGCATGAATCAATAAAATGGAATTTTCTTTTTCATTAAGAAAATTTCACATATTTTTAATTTATCAAATTCTATTATCAGAGCCGCCCCCTCCCCCTGCACCTGCAAGGTAGAGGGAACTGTGACCATGCACAGAAAAGGCCCAGTGGCCCGCGGCGGGACAGAGCTTCCAATCACTCCTGCAAGGTAGGCGGGCCTGCGACCCACCGGCAGAAGAGGAGCAGCGGCCTGCTGAGAGGCAGAGCCGCCCCCTCCCCCTGCGCCGGCAAGGTAGAGGGAACTGTGATCACCCACAGAACAGGCCCAGCGGCCTGCTGAGGGGCAGAGCCGCCCCCCACCCCCCGCGCCTGTCAGGTAGGCGGAACTGTGACCACTGACAGAAAAGGCCCAGTGGCCCGCGGAGTGGCAGAGCTTCCATTCACTCCTGCAAGGTAGGCGGGCCTGCGACCCACCGGCAGAAGAGGAGCAGCGGCCTGCTGAGAGGCAGAGCCGCCCCCTTCCCCCCCGCGCCTGCAAGGTAGACGGAACTGTGACCACCATCAGAACAGGCCAGACCTGCAACCGAGAGACAGAACAGGCCCAGTGGCCTGAGGAAGGGTAGAGCCACCCCCCCCCCGCGCCTGCAAGGTAGGCGGACCTGCGACCCACTGGCAGTACAGCCCCAGAGGCCTGCAGAGGGGCAGTGCCGCTGCCTGCGCCTGCAAAGTAGACAGAACTGTGACCACCGACAGAACAAGCCTAGCGGCCCGCAGAGGGACAGAGCCGCCGCCCTCGCCTGCGAGGGAGACTTTGCAACTATACAAGACCAATATAAATATATAGGGGGAAAATTCAATAGCACAACAGTTTCACCAAGTAGAAAGGAACGCGAACAGTATGAAGAGACAAGGAAAGAAAGGACCACAAGCATTGCAGGTCAACTCAACGTTAGAAGAGGTAATAGCTGCAGCAGATGGAATGTCAGATAAAGAATTCAGGATATACATGCTTCAGATGATCTGGAGTCTCAAGGAAGACATCAGACAATGAAAGATCACTTCAACAATGAATTACATAAACAAATCCAAGAAGCAAAAGATCAACTATACAGGGAAATAGAGGTTATAAAAAACAAACAAACAGAAATCCTAGAAATGCAGGAAGCAATAAGCCAACTTAAAAACTCAATTGAGAATACTACCAGCAGAGTAGAACACTTAGAAGACAGAACATCAGACAATGAAGATAAAGTATTTCAACTTGAAAAGATCATAGACAGCTCAGCAAGACTGTTAAGAAACCATGAGCAGAACATCCAAGAAATATGGGATAACATCAAGAGACCAAATTTAAGAGTCATTGGGATACAGGAAGGGACAGAGTTTCAAACCAAAGGAATGAGCAATCTATTCAATGAAATAATACGAGAAAACTTCCCAGACTTGAAGAATGAGACAGAACCCCAAATCCTAGAAGCCTACAGGACGCCGAATGTGCAAAATCATAAGAGACCCACACCTAGACACATTATAATGAAGATTCCCAACATACAAAATAAGGAGAGAATTTTAAAAGCTACAAGAGAAAGGAAGCAGATCACATTTAGGGGTAAGCCAATCAGGATAACAGCTGATCTTTCAACACAGACTCTGAAAGCTAGAAGATCCTGGAATAACATATTTCAAACACTGAAAGAAAATGGGTTCCAACCAAGAATTGTGTTTCCAGCGAAATTAAGCTTCAGGATGGAAGATGAAATTAAAACCTTCCACGATAAACAAAAGTTAAAAGAATTTGCAGCTAGAAAACCATCTCTTTAAAACATTCTTGGCAAAACATTACAGGAAGAGGAAATGGAAAATAACAATGAAAACCAACAGTGGGAGGTAGGACACTAAAGGGGGGAAAATAACCAAAGAGGAAAACAAACCATGTTTAGTAACATAAATAAACAAATATGGCTGGAAGAACAACCCATATCTCAATAATAACCCTAAATGTTAATGGCTTAAACTCACCAATCAAGAGACACAGGCTAGTAGAATGGATCACAAAACAAGACCCAACAATATGCTGCCTACAGGAGACGCATTTGATAGGAAAAGACATACATAGGCTGAAGGTGAAAGGTTGGGAAAAATCATATCACTCATATGGACTTTGGAAACAAGCAGGAGTATCCATACTCATATCAAATAAAATAGATTTCAAGCCAAAGTTAATCAAAAGGGATAAAGAGGGACACTACATACTGCTCAAGGGAACCATACACCAACAAGACATAACAATCATAAATATATATGCCCCAAACAATGGTGCAGCTATGTTCATCAAACAAACTCTTCTCAAGTTCAAGAGTCTAATAGACCACCATACAATAATCATGGGAGACTTCAACACACCTCTATCACCACTGGACAGATCTTCCAAACAAAAGTTGAATAAGGAAACTATAGAACTCAATAACACAATTAATAACCTAGACTTAATTGACATATATAGAATATACCACCCAACATCAAGCAGTTACACTTTTTTCTCAGCAGCACATGGATCCTTCTCAAAAATAGATCATATATTATGTCACAGGGAAACTCTTAGACAATATAAAGGAGTAGAGATAATACCATGCATCCTATCTGATCATAATGGAATGGAACTGAAAATCAACGATAAAAGAAGGAAGGGAAAAGAATACATCACTTGGAGAATGAACAATAGGTTACTGAATGATCAATGGGTTATAGAAGACATCAAGGAAGAAATTAAAAAAATTCTTAGAGATTAATGAAAACACAGACACAACATATCGGAATCTATGGGACACATTGAAAGCAGTTCTAAGAGGAAAATTCATTGCTTGGAGTTCATTCCTTAAAAAAAGAAAAAACCAACAAATAAATGATCTCATACTTCATTTCAAAATCCTAGAAAAAGAAGAGCAAAACAACATCAAAAGAAGTAGAAGGCAAGAAATAATTAAAATCAGAGCTGAAATTAATGAAATCGAAACAAAAGAAACAATTGAAAAAATTGACAAAACTAAAAGTTGGTTCTTTGAAAAAATAAACAAAATCGACAGACCCTTAGCCATGCTAGCAAAGAGAACAAGAGAGAACTCAAATTACTAACATACGGGATGAAAGAGGCAATATCACAACAGACACTTCAGAAATACAGAAGATAATCAAAAATTATTTTGAATCCTTATACTCCAATAAATTAGAAGATAGTGAAGGCATAGATAAATTTCTTAAGTCATATGATCTGCCCAGATTGAGTCAGGAGGATATAGACAACCTAAACAGACCAATATCAATTGAGGAAATAGAAGAAACCATCAAAAGACTACCAACTAAGAAAAGCCCAGGACTGGATGGGTATACAGCAGAGTTTTACAAAACCTTTAAAGAGGAACTAATACCAATACTTTTCAAGCTACTTCGGGAAATAGAAAAAGAGGGAGAACTTCCAAATTCATTCTACGAGGCCAACATCACCCTGATACCTAAACCAGACAAAGACACTTCAAAGAAAGAAAACTACAGACCAATATCTCTAATGAACCTAGATGCAAAAATCCTCAATAAAATTCTGGCCACTCGGATACAAAAACTTATCAAAAAAATTGTGCACCATGATCAAATAGGATTCATCCCTGGGATGCAAGGCTGGTTCAATATACGGAAATCAATAAATGTTATTCACCACATCAATAGACTTAAAAATAAGAACCATATGATCATCTTGATAGATGCGGAAAAAGCATTTGACAAAGTACAGCATCCCTTTATGTTCAAAACTCTAGAAAAACTAGGGATAACAGGAACATACCTCAATATTGTAAAAGCAATCTATGCTAAGCCTCAGGCTAGCATCATTCTGAATGGAGAAAAATTGAAGACATTCCCTCTAAAATCTGGAACAAGACAGGGATGCCCTCTCTCACCACTTCTGTTCAACATAGTTCTCAAGACACTGGCCAGAGCAATTAGACAGACGAAAGAAATTAAAGGCATCAAAATAGGAAAAGAAGAACTTAAATTATCACTATTTGCAGATGACATGATTCTATACCTAGCAGACCCAAAAGGGTCTACAAAGAAACTATTAGAGCTAATAAATGAATTCAGCAAAGTGGCAGGATATAAAATCAACACGCATAAATCAAAGGCATTCCTGTATATCAGAGACAAATCCTCTGAAATGGAAATGAGGACAACCACTCCATTCACAATATCTTCAAAAAAAAAAAAAATACTTGGGAATCAACCTAACAAAAGAGGTGAAAGACTTATACAATGAAAACTACAGAACCCTAAAGAGAGAAATAGAAGAAGATCTTAGAAGATGGAAAAATATACCCTGTTCATGGATAGGCAGAACTAACATCATCAAAATGGCGATATTACCAAAAGTTCTCTATAGGTTTAATGCAATGCCAATCAAAATCCCAACGGCATTTCTTGTAGAAATAGAGAAAGCAATCATGAAATTCATATGGAAAAACAAAAGACCCAGAATAGCAAAAACAATGCTAAGCAGGAAGTGTGAATCAGGCGGTATAGCGATACCAGACTTCAAACTATATTACAGAGCAATAGTAACAAAAACAGCATGGTACTGGCACCAAAACAGGTGGGTGGACCAATGGTACAGAATAGAGGACACAGAAACCAATCCACAAAACTACAACTACCTTATATTTGATAAAGGGGCTAAAAGCATGCAATGGAGGAAGGATAGCATCTTCAACAAATGGTGCTGGGAAAACTGGAAATCCATATGCAACAAAATGAAACTGAATCCCTTTCTCTCGCCATGCACAAAAGTGAATTCAAAATGGATCAAGGAGCTTGATATCAAATCAGATACATGCCGTCTGATAGAAGAAAAAGTTGGCTACGATCTACATACTGTGGGGTCGGGCTCCAAATTCCTCAATAGGACACCCATAGCACAAAAGTTAATAACTAAAATCAACAAATGGGACTTACTCAAACTAAAAAGTTTTTTCTCAGCAAAAGATACAATAAGAGAGGTAAATAGAGAGCCTACATCCTGGGAACAAGTCTTACTCCTCACACTTCAGATAGAGCCCTAATATCCAGAGTATACAAAGAACTCAAAAAATTAGACAATAAGAGAACAAACAACCCAATCAACAAATGGGCCAAGGACCTGAACAGACACTTCTCAGAGGAGGACATACAATCAATCAACAAGTACATGAAAAAATGCTCACCATCTCTAGCAGTCAGAGAAATGCAAATCAAAATCACCCTAAGATACCATCTGACTCCAGTTAGATTGGCATCCATTATGAAGTCAAACAACAACAAGTGCTGGCGAGGATGTGGGGAAAAGGGTACACTTGTACATTGCTGGTGGGACTGCAAATTGGTGCAGCCAATTTGGAAAGCAGTATGGAGATTTCTTGGAAAGCTGGGAATGGAGCCACCATTTGACCCAGCTATTCCCCTTCTCGGTCTATTCCCTAAAGACCTAAAAAGAGCATGCTACAGGGACACTGCTACATCGATGTTCATAGCAGCACAATTCACAATAGCTAGACTGTGGAACCAACCTAGATGCCCTTCAATGGATGAATGGATAAAAAAAATGTGGCATTTATACACAATGAAGTATTACTCTGCATTAAAAAATGACAAAATCATAGAATTTACAGGGAAATGGATGGCATTAGAGCAGATTATGCTAAGTGAAGCTAGCCAATCCCTAAAAAACAAATGCCAAATGTCTTCTTTGATATAAGGAGAGTAACTAAGAACAGAGTAGGGTCGAAGAGCATGAGAAGAAGATTAACATTAAACAGGGATGAGAGGTGGGAGGGAAAGGGAGAGAGAAGGGAAAATGCATGGAAATGGAAGGAGACCCTCAGAGTTATACAAAAGTACATACAAGAGGAAGTGAGGGGAAGGGGAAAAATAATATAAGGGGGACAAACGAATGTCAGTAGAGGGAGCAGAGAGAGAAGAGGGGAGGGGAGGGGAGGGGAGGGGAGGGGGGATAGTAGAGGATAGGAAAGGCAGCAGAATACAACAGACACTAGTATGGCAATATGTAAATCAATGGATGTGTAACTGATGTGATTCTGCAATCTGTATATGGGGTAAAAATGGGAGCTCATAACCCACTTGAATCAAATTGTGAAATATGATATATCAAGAACTATGTAATGTTTTGAACAGCCAACAATAAAAAATTAAAAAAAAATTCTATTATCATTTTTAGCAGTATTGTCCATTTGTCAAAATTTTTTCTAGTTCTGAAAATAATCTATTTTCATAGTGATTGCTTTCTTACCAGATTCATTAGGGTTGTTGTTCTTCTTGTTGTTGTATTTTGTTTTTACAACTTACATTTTGTTTTTCCTTTTCTTAGTCTCTTCACTTAATATTGTGTAGTAGCCTAGGACTAAGTGACAAAGATAGACAGGGTCATCTAGGTACTGACAGAAGTCATTCTGAACGCTGGCTTAGAAAACCATCATGGTCTCAGATCTCAGCTAGAGCTATAACAAACTTTAATAACCATAACAAACTTCAGTAAACCACTAAAGTAAGTCAATGTGCAGTTGAATAGGGGAAGAAGCAATTTTGAAATCAAAAGTATATGAGCTAGTCCTACAAAATTAGCTGTTTACTCTTATTTGCAATGCCACAAAGGATCTAGTGTATAATTTGACATACTCTGGTCACAGAGTGGTTTGTAGCTGACAGTCTCCTTGTAGTACAAAAAAATCAGTTCACTGACATGTATCAAATTCTGCTTCTGAAGGAGAATTGTGACAAAATTTAAGACAAATCATAACATTATCCTTATGTTATCTATTCACCTATCACAGGCATTAATTGTGTCATGAAGTTGACAATGAATGGTAGCTTTGGGGATTTGTTAAAAGGCAAAAAAAATATGGAAATGTTAAATTACAGTCATATAGAACACCAATGCCTAATACATAACATGGTTTTGTGGGTCAGGTTAAATGTAACATTTTGCCCCTCACTGGCTGTTACATCATGAAACCTTCTGATTAGATGTGTATTTAAAGGAGAGAAAAAAAAAACATGTGTTTCTGGAATTGTATTTTTCAGAGTGAAAAATTTCTATTCTGCCAAGATTGTCTTCTAGCTCGATGATACAGATACAGCACATACATGTGGAAATCTATTATGATGTTTATAGTAATCACCTAGAGTTGTATTGAGAGCTCAAGAAATAAAAATCTCTGTTTGAGCACCCTTGGATGTAGATACATGGAGATAGGAAGGTTCTGCACCTGTTCAGGGGCTTTACAATAGCCATTCACCACATGCACCTGTTGAGCACTTGGCAAGCCTAGTGCAATGGCAAAGGATTTTTTTTATTTGTTCTTTTAGGACATAAATGACAGCAGAGTGTATTTTTACATATTATACATACATGGAAATTAGGATTCTATTCTTTTGGTGGTACATGATGTGGAGTTTCACTAGTTGTGTATTCATATCTGAACATAGGAAAGTAATGACTGATTCTTTCAACTGTTTTTCCTATTCCTATCCTTCCTCCCTTCCCTTCAGTCTCCTTTGTCTAATTCACTGAGCTACTATTTTAATGGAATTTAAATTAAATTGAAGTTAAAATAGAAAAAAGTATGTGGCTAATGGGTATTTTTCTATACAGTGAATATCTTTAACATAAGTTAAAACATCTATAAATGAGTGACTGACATAGTTAAAAGACAACAGTTTAACAATAATTTTGGTCTCATAGATATCTTTGGTCTCACGGGTGTCTCATAGATAACTTCACTTCTAAACAGAAGTCCAAAGGAAAATATTTTGCGACTTATTAATTCACCCCAAAGCCCAAGTCCTACCTCATCATTTTTTATGGTATATAACTATTGCTATTATTAACAAATGATGTTTCAAAAGCTCCAAGAGTTCAATCCTCAATAAAACATCCTAAGATGGAAATGGAAAGAATGAAGTCTTCCCATATATTAAGCAATAAAACCATCTCTACTTGTTTTATGGTTACAATCAGTTAATAATCTATTATTGGTTTCATACATTAGAGTAGGCATATGCTCAGTAATAAATAGCTAGAAGGTTTTGCATGTGCTTACTAATACCCTTATTTGGTGATTACACAATATATAAAGAGAATCATCATATTGTATCACATAAGTATGTTCGAATATCTTGCCACAATAAAATATGAAAATAATAAAGATTAAAAAATAACACCTGTTATGGTTTAGAGATGGTTTTCCCACAGTGAGATAATGCAATCTCAGAGGTGAAATGACTGAGGCATGAAAGTCTGAACATAATTAGTGCATTAATCCCCTGATAGGGATTAATTGGGTGATACCTGTAAACAGGTAAGTTATTGCTGGAGGAAGTGGGTCCCTGGGGCCTGCCCTGGGGATTTATATTTTGTCCATGATGAAGAGAATTCTCTTTTTGTTTCTTGGCTCCATCCATATCCTGTTCTGATTTCCTTTACCACACTCTTCCACCATGGAGTTGGCCATCTGTGAACTAAGACTTCTGAAACCATGAGCCCCCAAATAAACTTTTCCCCCTCTAACATTGTTCTTACAAGATCCTTTGTCCAAAGCAGAGAGAAAGCTGGCTAGAACAACCTCCAAACTCATTTAATTCATTTATATTGCTTAACTTGTTTTCTTGATATTTTAGTTTGCAATCTCTGATATAATTAATTGAAAAATTGAAAAGAATACAAAAGTATTCTTTTCACTTAGTATTAGAGTCTCTGTAGAGAAACTAGTTTTAATTACTTCTATTTTTGCAATGAAATAGAACTATTGGTTGATAGAACTTTACTCTTATTGTTTAAATGTGCATATTTTGATAATAATTATTTTGTTTTTCAATTCAGTATATTAGCCAGTTCAATACATTAATTAACTTCAACTCCAAAAATTAATTAAATTTAAGACATCACAAAGAGTCCTGTTGTCTTCAATTAGTATTTGGCCTTAAGAAAACCTGAATAGAAAAATATGAGTGGAGCAATGAGTTTGGGAGGCTGGAAAGTTTATACAGGTTGACAAAGCTGTAATATTTTTCAGCACTGGTATGTTTCAACATATTTTTAAAGTAATATAATTCTAGAATAGTTTGTAAGGATAAGCCAAGAATGCATCAGAAGAAATCTGAAACTGTGACCCTGAAGCGTCATGAGAAGGTAGTTATATATCCACTTGTTCAATAAAGGTGAAAGAAAACCAACCTCTGGCCCCCATCCAGACTAAGACTTCAAGGGCTGGAAATTTTCTAAACCTTGACTATGCTCCCTAAAATTTGGAAACATTTAGAGAAGTGATTTAAACTGCATTGTGCTTCTGCATGTTTAGAAGGATATACAATGTTTGAAATTTGTCGGTGTCTTTAGTATTGAGGCAAAAGTTTATTCAGGAAAGGGGTCTGTATTTACAGCATTGCATGCCCTTGTGAAGGTTAAGGAAGATGAATCCAAAACTCATGAATAAGGGATCGCCTCTGACATGAGTTAAGGGACACAGAAAGGAAAGCACAGTGTGAATGAGATGTAAATGGTTTGATACATCTGGTGCTAGGAAGAGGTCATTACTATCTGACTAAATTTATATGTGTTACCAATCTCTATGAAAATAAATATTATAATATCTATATTTTAGGGGGAAAGAAGACAATATTGTGCGCTGAGAATGAGAAGTGATAAGAAGTATTGAAGTTTGAGGGGAAAACAGATGGTGCAAAAATGGATATTGAGAATGTGGGAAAACACACATAGTGAAGGGCAATAAGACTGCTGGACAGTTTTGAGGAACTATTAGAGATGATTTATGAGGCAACTGCTCAATATACACATGTGATTTTCCCCAACCAGCATCAATTGTTGATATGCTGGTTCAGACTATGCTAACTTTAATGTCATTAATTACCAATAATTGTTATATTGAGGGTTGGTATATACTTTAATATCCATTACACACTTTAAATACATAAACTCATTTATAAAAATGAGGCCCTATAATCATTCAGGTACTATAATTAATCCAAAAATCACACGAGATTTTGTGATATTAAAGTAACAAAACTATTTACATAGAGGAAGAACTAAGAAATGATTACTAACTGTGGCACATACAACGACTAGCTGCTGTTTCTTATTTTCTCCTAAAAATAATGAACGCTGCTTATAAAATCAGAATGAATAGGGAGAACATAAGAATTTATATTCAAGGCAAAAATAATTACAGTATTATTAGTGTTTCTGACTTTTCAACTCTTGACTCCTTGCTACATTTAGAATGAGGCTGGAGTATTATTTTTTTGCACTACCTTACTATGAAATTTAATTTTATTCATTCTTATAGCTGCAAATAGACACTCAAAAAGTTTCTAGGTGACATTTATGTCTATAAATATGCAATGCATTTTATGCTAGTGTTTTACTCTAACTTTAAATAATTAAAAAGTGTAAAGACATATCCTTACTTCTCGATTACTAAACCAACAGTGCAAACTAATCAATTTTGAATCAATTTTTTAAAATATTAATAATGGTTATTCCTGTATTTATTTTTCAAATTTCTATTTTCATAAGTGAGTAATAGGTTGTTTCAGCCCTAAATGATTTTATAGAAATCCCTTACATTTGCAAGTTACGCATAACACTAAAACATAAAGAAAGAAATCCCTGCAATTAGACTATGTGTACCTGGAAGAATTTTATATTTAAAATTCAAAATAGCCTTTTATATCACTAGCTACAGAGTTTAATATTGTTCAAAAAAGTAATTACTTTCTAGAAATCCTTCTCCAAGCTATTATGTAAAACATTTGTATGATCATCATGGCAGAAAAAAAGTCTTCAAAGAAAATATGTATGTCTCATACAATGGACATTTTATCTTCTGTCAAAGAAACCCCTTTCTTTTATTTCCTTCAGAACTTTTGAAGAGAGAATCTTTAAAAGAAACCTCTATATAATTGCAAATAATCACTTTCTCCATAGGTTATCTTGTATAGAATAGAAATAATTTTGTCAGTCTTTTGTGATCTCCATCCTTTTACAAATGAGGTTTTATATTGTGCTTTACTGAATATTCTCCATTTATAACAGTTTTTAGAGGTGCTTTTTAACAAAGTACAACATGGCTCATAATTTGTACATGCACAGGGTTTTCTTTCTTTAATTTGCTCTGAGGTTTTTCTACCAGCATTCTTTGACTCACTTCAGTGCATCTACACTTTCCACATGCCCAGACATTATTATTTTGTCTTTGATATATAAGGTTAAACCTGCTTTCTATTTCTATTTCTTGTTCTATTTTAAAATTTTAAAATTGCTCTAGACTTTTGGTTATCTTAACTCCACTAAAACCATATTGACAAATCATCAACAAAAATATACTCTATCAATGCTCCAAAACTACTCAAACCCATCATTTCCTATCCACTTCTTTAAGGTCAGGTTCTAAATATTTTTGGCATTGTTTATTGCATTTATACAAATAACATTTCAGTTTTTTATGCTATTTTATTGTGCTCAATATCTACCATAATTTGTCTAGACAAAGATGAATTTATAATCAGAATCCTATGCTTTTTTATTTATTCATAGCATTGATATATAAATTAAATAATTTTGTTTTTATGTACAGATCAATAAATAAGTATCTAGTATGCATTTCCTAATAGAATAAAATATTTACCAAGCAATATAAACTTCTTGAATAAATGTTAATAACTAATTAATTTCTGTATCAATACAAATATCTTTAAAATTATATTTATTTGTTTAGGCTGCCAAAACAAAGTATCATGGTCTGAGTGGTATGAAATACAGTAACTTATTTTCTCATGGTAGTTGAGTTTGGAAGTCTAAGATCAAGGTTGTTGAAGGGTTGCTGTCTGTTTAAGGTCTTCTTAAGGACTGTTGTTATCTGTTGTTTTTTTTTTTTGCTGTGCCTTCACATGATCTTTAAAGTTTATGCTGAGAAAGGAAAGGAAAGTGAGAAAGAGATTCTTCTCTGCCATCTTTTCTCACCCTATAACCTCATTGAAACTTCACTACTTCTTAACTACAAATATAGTCACACTGGAGATTATGGATTAACATATGAATTGCAGAGGAAGGAGAACACATACATTCAGTTCATAACACAAGAATTTAAAATTTTCCATCAGGCTGATAAAAATTAATAATAATATTTAATAATTTAAAAAAACATATTTCCCAGAGTAATTAGGCATTAATATTACATATAAAATTTATTCTAATTAATTTACACTATTTGATTTATAAAAATTTGTTTCAGACTCAAAATTATAAGAATATATGTATGATTTTACAATGTCTGTTTTTATATAGTCACCAGATTAAAAATAAACATTTGAATATTACTCAACCTTAAAAAAGAATGAAATTATGGCATTTGCCAGTAAATGGATGGAGCTGGAACATATTATTCTAAGTGAAATAGGCCAGTCTCAAAAACCCAATGGCTGAATGTTTTCTCTGATAAATGGAAGCTAATTTTTAATATGTACATGCCTAAGAAAAAATAGAGTTACTGTGCATTAGGCAGAGGGGAGTGAAGGAGAGGAGGGACTACGGAGTAGGAAAAATAATGTAATGAATTGGACATTATTGCCCTATATACATATATGATTACACAACTAATGTGATTCTACATCATGTACAACCAGAAGAATGAGAAGTTATACTCCATTTATATATGGTGTGTCAAAATGCATTCTACTGTCATGCACAACTAATTAGAACAAATTAAAAAAAAAAAAGAAAAGAAAAATAACCCCTTGATTCTCAGGAGGAAATTGTGGTCATATATTTCAGAAGTACTTTTAAATCTATATGCTAAAGATAGATGGAGATGAAGTAACCCATATTTTTATATCAAATTCAAATGTAAATATAACTGCATGAGACGATATTTTAAACTGAAATCCAAAACGTTTAAAGATTTTCTCAAAGTACAGTAGCTCCCCTTTAACCCTGGAAGATATGTCCCAAGATTCTCAGTGCATGCCTCAATCCATGGATAGAAATGGGCACTATATTATTTATTTCTATATACCTATGAATGATAATATTTAATTCATAAATTAAGGGCATTATGATATCAATATTTTTTCCAGAATTGAAACTAAGGGTGCTTTACTGCTGAGCTGCATTCCCAGTCCTTTTTATTTTTTTTCTTTTGAGACAGGGTCTCTCTCAGTTGCCTAGGGCCTTGCTAAATTGCTGAGGTTTTTGCTTTGAGCATGTTATGCTCTTGCCTCAGCCTCCCAAGTTGCTAGAATTACAGACGTGTGTCACCATGCCTGACTAGATTAATGATTCTAATGATATAATATAATAATGATGGAATATTATAATAAAAATGCAACTGTGATTTCTATGTCTCAAACTATCTTATATACAAACCCTTTATCAAGTGAAGATGTGAAATGATACATCATTCCAATGAAAAAAGTATGTCCACTGTCCTGTATATTAAGGCCTATGTGATGAGATAAAGTGAAGTGAATGATGTTTGTGTTGTGGTATATCATTAGGCTATTAATAAGACTTACTTGAACACAAGCACTGTGATATAGATAATTTGATATCAGAGAAAGCTAGTAAGTGAATAGTGGGTCAATGGAATCTGCAACATGTAGATAAAGGAATGAAACACCTCTTAGTCAAGACAAAGCAGAATGGCAAAATTTCATCATACTACTTAGAAAAAATGTGCAATTAGAAACTTATGAATTAATTGTTTCTGGGAATTTCCCTTTTAAGATTTTTAGACTGCTGTTGATTATGGTCAACTGTGAGTTGGTAACATAGAACCACAGACAAAGGGAAACTATGTAATCAGAATATAATGGATTTTAAACATTTCCTTCAAAAATAAGTAGTATTAACTAATAATACTTTAGAAATGATTTCATAATAGAGAAGAATTTCAAATTTTTTAAAATGTAAATTAACTATAAATTATAAGGTCTTAATTTTGGTAATGCAAGTACAAACAAGGCTAATTTGAAAGCCTACAGACAATAACAAAAGAGTATCTCTTAAAATGAAGTCTTTGAACATGGCAAGCTGTTTTTTTATTCCATTGTTCATTCATTCTCATTTTTATACCCTTTGGATAACTGTATTATTATTCTTTCCTTTTAAAAAAATATACAATTGACCTGACACTAGGTGGTTTATAAAGAAAAAAGATTTACTTAGCTCAGTTTGGAATTCTGAAGGTCCATGATGGAATAGTCCCGTCTGTTTGGCCTCTGGTATTGGCCCCCTTGCTTGTGTCTCAGTATGGAAGATGACATCACAATGTAAGAGCCTAACTGAGACCAATTGCATAACAAGACAGAAAGCCAGAGGGATCAAGGATCCACCATTATTATTTTTATAACAACCTGTTTTTATGAAACTTAATAGGGTCCCGTGACAACTGCATGGGACTTCCAAGAATGGTACCCCCCAGTGACCTAATCATTTGCACTAGATGCACTTCTTAAAGATTCAACCACATCTCAGCTTCACTACATTGGGAATCCAAGCTTCCAGCATGTGAATATTTGGCGGGGGGAGTACTAGCTATGTCCAAACCATAGCCTCTATCTTCCTCATAAGGGTATAAGCATCATAAGTAATGCTTCTTATTCACAGTGTTCTAGCATTGTACCTACTCCACTACCCAACCATAATACAGTAATTATTTAATATATATTTGCTTAGATAATTAAGGAGGTATAAAACTTTTATTTGTTTAAAATTACGGTGTATTATGAATCCTAGGACTGTTCTAGGTAGTATGATGAAGTCTTGTGCCATTCTGCTTTAACCTAAGATGTGTGTCATTCCTTTATCTAGGGTATCATTACTGTAGATTCTTCCTCTAGCTGCTTACTAACCCTCTCTGTTATCAAACAGACTGTTATCATAGTGCTTGTGTTCACGTAAGCCTTATTCGTAGCCTAATGATATAGCATAACACCAACATTATCCACTTCACTTTATCTCATCACATAGGCCTTATTTGATTAAAATTGTATGCTGTGTTTAAAAGGAACAGCCATGGAAGGTAGTATTATTTACATAAAGGTACATTAAGAAGAAAAATATGTTCACTGCTCTTATATTAAATACCTAAACTACATAGTTAGTGTACAAGTGATATCAAGAAAAATTAAAAAGTGGAGATAAAATGATTCTTTTATAAGAAGAATGACTAATACTATTTTCTGCAAGAAATATACACACACAAACACACACACATAAAGAAAGAGAGGTAAATATATAGATAAAAATGCAACAAAAAAAGAAGCAAGACAGAGGTAAGAAAAGAGAAGCAACACAGGTTGCAAGTTTGAAGTAATGAGATCTCTAAAGTTGCTGTGAGTCATTGCATTTTTTTAATCACAATTATTTTAATTACATTTTATTATGTTATTTTGAGATGCTTTGTCTCTTTCCTCCACTTTATAACACTGTCATAAAACATGCAATATATGAAATCTTACTTTTTGTGGGACTATAGCTGTCATATGAACATTAAACTTTAAGTCATAACAAAACATCACACAATCATTCAGATCATAGAACATGAAGCCAAAAATTTTCAGGGAATTGGTGATTTTCATGAGGAATAAATGGTCTTCAGGTGTAAGGATTAGATAGCAACACAGTTTACATTTACCAGATCAAATACAAGCAAGGAAAGCATTATGAAGATGATAATCAACAGATAGATTTCTCCTTCTAAGGCTCCAACCTTCTCTACCTTTCTTCCGTTCATTATCTTACTGTTCATGTAATATACATTAATTTCAGTAAACCACCAACTTTATAGAAGAATTCTGTGTTAAAACATAATTTAAAAGAAATAAAGGAAAAAATATACCTTGATATAACACTGCTTATATAATTGAAAATAAACCAAACAAGTGAAATAGTAGGCTATCAGAGGATAAATAGGTTGTTCTTCAGAATTAAAATTGGAGGGTATAATTTCCAAGTGCAAAAATGCATCAAATTGATAAATAACAAAATTTGATAAAGGAGGGTTTGTGTAATACAAACATCTCAGGCTTCATTAATCTAACAGCCCCAAATAAGCAAACAAAGATACAGCAAAAAATGTAATTTAAAAGGAAGAGTTATATAGTTATATCTTTTTTTAAAGTGTTTTCATTATTTTTTTATTCTTTTTTTAATTATTAGTTGTTCAAAACATTACAAAGTTCTTGACATATCATATTTCATACATTTGATTCAAGCAGATTATGAACTCCCATTTTTACCCCGTATACATATTGCAGATTCACATCGGTTCCACATCCACTCTTTTACATACTGCCATACTAGTGTCTGTTGTATTCTGCTGCCCTTCCTATCCTCTACTATCCCCCCTCCCCTTCCCTCCCCTCTCCTCCCATCTTCTCTCTCTACCCCATCTACTGTAATTGATTTCACTCTCTTGTGTTTTTTTCCCCTTTCCCCTCATTTCCTCTTATATGTAATTTTGTATAACAATGAGGTTCTCCTTCCTTTACCATGCAATTTCCCTTCTCTCTCTCTTTCCCTCCCTCCTCTTGACCCTGTTTAATGGTGGTCTTCTTCTCATGTTGTTCCTCCCTATTCTGTTCTTAGTTGCTCTCCATATATCAAAGATGACATTTGGCATTTGTTTTTTAGGGATTGGCTAGCTTCACTTAGCATAATCTGCTCTAGTGCCATCCATTTCCCTACAAATTCCATGATATGATTTTGTCATTTTTTGGTGCAGAGTAATACTCCATTGTGTATAAATGCCACATTTTTTTTATCCATTCATCCATTGAAGGGCATCTAGGTTGGTTCCACAGTAGAGCTATTGTGAATTGTGCTGCTATGAACATCGATGTAACAGTATCCCTATAGTACGCTCTTTTAAGGTCTTCAGGGAATAGTCTGAGAAGAGCAATAGCTGGGTCAAATGATCGTTCCATCCCCAGCTTTCCCAGGAATCTCCATACTGCTTTCCAAATTGGCCTCACCAATTTGCAGTCCCACCAGCAATGTGCAAGTGTACCTTTTCCCCACATCCTCACAGCACTTGTTGTTTGACTTCATAATGGCTGCCAATCTCATTGGAGTGAGATGGTATCTTAGGGTGGTTTTGATTTGCATTTCTCTGACTGCTAGAGATGTTGAGCATTTTTTCATATACTTGTTGATTAACTATATGTCCTCCTCTGAGAAGTGTCTGTTCAGGTCCTTGGCCCATTTGTTGATTGGGTTATTTGTTCTCTTATTGTCTAATTTTTTGAGTTCTTTGTATACTATGGATATTAGGGCTCTATCTGAAGTGTGAGGAGGAAAAATTTGTTCCCATGATGTAGGCTCCCTATTTACCTCTCTTATTGTATCTCTTGCTGAGAGAAAACTTTTTAGTTTAAGTAAGTACCTTTTGTTGATTCTTGTTATTAACTCTTGTGCTATGGGTGTCCTATTAAGGAATTTGGAGCCCGACCCCACAATATGTAGATCGGAGGCAACTTTTTCTTCTATCAGATGCAGACTCTCTGATTTGATATCAAGCTCCTTGATCCATTTTGTGTTAACTTTTGTGCATGGCAAGAGAAGGGGATTCAGTTTCATTTTGTTGCATATGGATTTCCAGTTTTCCCAACACCATTTGTTGAAGATGCTATCCTTCCTCCATTGCATGCTTTTAGCTCCTTTATCAAATATAAGATAGCTGTAGCTTTGTGGATTAGTCTCTGTGTCCTCTATTCTGTACCATTGGTCCACCCACCTGTTTTGGTACCAGTACCATGCTGTTTTTGTTACTATTGCTCTGTAGTAATGTTTGAAATCTGGTATCGTTATGTCGCCTGATTCACACTTCCTTCTTAGAGTTGCTTTTGCTATTCTGGGTCTTTTATTTTTCCATATGAATTTCATGATTGCTTTCTCTATTTCTACAAGAAATGCCGTTGGGATTTTGATTGGCATTGCATTAAACCTATAGAGAACTTTTGGTAATATCGCCATTTTGATGATGTTAGTTCTGCCTATCCATGAACAGGGTATATTTTTCCATATTCTAAGATCCTCTTCTATTTCTCTCTTTAGGGTTCTGTAGTTTTCAAGTATAAATCTTTCACCTCTTTTGTTAGGTTGACTCCCAAGTATTTTATTTTTTTTGACGATATTGTGAATGGGGTGTTTTTCCTCATTTCCATTTCAGACGTTTTGTCGCTGATATACAGAAATGCCTTTGATTTATGCATGTTGATTTTATATCCTGCCACTTTGCTGAATTCATTTATTAACTGTAGCAGTTTCTTTGTAGACCCTTTTGGGTCTGTTAGATACATTATCATATCATCCACAAATAGTGATAATTTAAGTTCTTCTTTTCCTATTTTTATGCCTTTAATTTCTTTCGTCTAATTGCTCTGGCCAGTGTTTTGAGAACTATATTGAATAGAAGTGGTGATAGAGGGCATCCCTGTCTTGTTCCAGATTTTAGAGGGAATGCCTTCAATTTTTCTCCATTCAGAGTGATGCTAGCCTGAGGCTTAGCATAGATAGCTTTTACAATGTTGAGGTAAGTTCCTGTTATCCCTAGTTTTTCTAATGTTTTGAACATAAAGGGATGCTGTACTTTGTCGAATGCTTTTTCTGTGTCTATCGAGATGATCATATGGTTCTTATCATTAAGTCTATTGATGTGGTGAATAGCATTTATTGATTTCTGTATATTGAACTATCCTTGCATCCCAGGGATAAAAGAAGGAAGGAAAAATCCTACATCACATGTAAAATGAACAATATGTTACTGAATGATCAATGGGTTACAGAAGACATAAAGGAGGAAATAAAAAAAATTCTTAGAGATAAATGAAAATACAGACACAACATATTGGAATCTATGGGACACAATGAAAGCAGTTTTAAGAGGGAAACTCATTGCCTGGAGGTCATTCCTCAAAAACAGAAAAAAAAATAAATAAATAAATGAGCTCACACTTCATCTCAAAGCCCTAGAGAAGGAAGAGCAAAACAACAGCAAATGTAGCAGAAGGCAAGAAATAATTAAAATCAGAGCAGAAATCAAAGAAATTGAAACAAAAGAAACTATTGAAAAAATTAACAAAACTAAAAGTTGGTTCTTCGAAAAAATGAATAAGATCGACAGACCCTTAGCCATGCTAATGAAGAGAAGAAGAGAGAGAACTCAAATTACTAACATATGGGATGAAAAAGGCAATATCACAACAGACGCTACAGAAATACAGAAGATAATTAGAAATTATTTTGAAAACCTATATTCCAATAAAATAGAAGATAGTGAAGACATTGATAAATTTCTTAAGTCATATGATTTGCCCAGACTGAGTCAGGAGGATACACACAATTTGAACAGACCAATATTAATGGATGAAATAGAAGAAGCAATCAAAAGACTACCAACCAAGAGAAGCCCAGGACTGGATGGGTATACAGTGGAGTTTTACAAAACCTTTAAAGAAGAATTAATACCAATACTTTTCAAGTTATTTCAGGAAATAGAAAAAGAGGGAGCTCTGCCAAATTCATTCTATGAGGCCAACATCACCCTGATTCCAAAACCAGACAAAGACACCTCAAAGAAAGAAAACTACAGATCAATATCTCTAATGAACCTAGATGCAAAAATCCTAAATAAAATTCTGGCGAATTGGATAGAAAAACATATTAAAAAAATTGTGCACCATGATCAAGTAGGATTCATCCCTGGGATGCAAGGATGGTTCAATATAGTTATATATTAAGAGTTTAGTTATATCTTAAATTCATTGTTTCATTAACAGCTAATATTCTTTTTCTTTTAATGAAAGTCAAAGAATTTTTTAAAAAATAATTTCATATTAGTCTACAAAGAATACTAACATAAAATCTCTGAAGTGTAGTCTAAAATGTATATCACCATTATAAAAAACCCCCAGGAATCTAACATGAAAATATTTCAATAAACAGCAACAACAAACACTTGGACATTTGTCATATTAATTTTATAAAAAACAATGCATTTTATAAACAGTTTTTTGGTCAAAGAAAAAATTATATCCATGAATCTAGAGTATCTGAAATATTATGGTAATAAAATAAGACATAAAATCTGTGAACCTAAGGAATATTTCTAAAGGAACATTTACAAGAAAAGGTAATGGAAAAAGTAAAGCAACAATTCAGGATATTTGGTAGATGAAATAATGATCCCATTCAAAAATAAAGTAGATTTCACATGGTAAAATTTTAAAAGTTCATTGACAGAAAATGGGGAATAAAAACACAGTAAAGTGAAAAGCATTTGGAGATAATGATGCCAACAATGTAGACATTGTAGACTTTGAATTTCCTGATAAAGTCTACAAAGAGAGGAAAGACTCCAGGAAAAAAAAAAGAAAGAAAATAAAACATTTTATGGTATGTAAATGACAACCTTAAATATAGATTTTTTTTTTCTTTTCCAGGTATGTCACAGTAAGACCAGGAGGGATTACCCAAAATGATAGTCCTGACTGATCTGCGAAGTAGACTTTTCAGAAACATAAAGAAAAATGACTGGGGAACCACCCCATTACATTAAATATACTACTGCTGCTTAAAACTTTTGGAATAGTGACAAAGAGTAAGAGAACGAAAAGGAGGGAAATTCTAAGAATGTTTGGAGTTAAAATTTTCTATCATTTAAGTAGAGGACACATGAAAGAAAAATTAGTTTATTTCATGGAAAATATAGTACTCTAATTTTCTTGCAGATAGTTTATGGATTTTGACTTTCATGACAAATTGATAAAGACTTCCATGTGGTACAAGAACTATGTCATGGATAGATTAAAAACTAAAACTTAACAATAATATTGATACACATGTTTTAACCTTGTGAAATGAGAATGTTTGGAGTGTAGGTGGTCTTTCAGTAGTTAATACTCATTTAGGCAGTATTATCAAACTCCAATGAGCTCAAATTAAAAAGAGTCATATGGAATATTTGTAATTGTGACCAAAAGGAACAACCTGGAGAAGGAAAGAAAAGTTAGTGAGTGAAAACTTTTAAAGTAATTTTTTCACATGTTGAATTATATTGATTTCCTGGAAAATGTAGAAAGATAGAATAAATAAGTTTTTCAAAAGCTTTCCTTTGACCTCATTCTTTTTAGCAGAAACTAAATACTCTTAGCTCAGAAACACACACACAAATAATCAGAGAACTATATTCTCCTATAAATTCACAAAGCACAAGCACAAAAGTCAAGTTGAGTCTAACTCCATCCCTTCTTTGGCCAGTAAAATATTTGATAAATTTGATTCAAAAAAGAGATGATTGTACGATGTGAATGGTTTATGTGAGACAGTTTTACCACAATGTACCTATATCCTCTGTTGTTTTAGATCTTGTGTAATTTAGCTTCCTTTTAAAATACCCAACAACTCAAAAACATTTTTGCACACTCAACTTCATATGCTAACTGGAATCACTTCTAAAGAATATATAAATCTCTCAAATATTTCAGGGTTTGAAATTATACCTTATTTCCATAGTAAAAATGGTAACATGGTGATCTCCAATTAACATTCATTTTATTTCCCACATCATATATTGATTCATTATAGTTCTACATAATGATGGAATTGATTGTTATGCATTTGTACATGCATAAAATATAACAATATGATTGGGCCAATATCACTCCCCAACACGTCCCTCCTCCTTCTTTTGCCCCCACCCCTGATCACTTTCCTCTAATGATCTCCCTTTGATTTGCCTGAGATCCACCCCCCACTTTTTTTTTCCTTTGTTATTTCTAGCTTCTGAATATGAGTGAAATCATACAACTCTTGACTTTCTGAGTTTGACTTGTTTTGTTTAACATAATTGCCATTCATTTGCCTGCTGTTGAAATAATTTTATTATTTTTCATGGATGAATAATATATATATATATATATATGTATATATATATATACATATATATATATATACACCATATTTGTTTTATCCATTATCCATTATCCACCAATGGAAGCCTTGGCTGATTCTATAATTTGATTATCATTAATAGTACAATGATAAGCAAGGGGGTGCATGAATCTCTATAGTATGCTGACTTTGATTCCTTTGGCTTCATACCCAGGAGTAGAATAGCTGGATTCTGTGGTAGTTTTTAGTTTTTTAATGTTCTTTTCCATAGTGGCTGTACTAATTTATGTGTCTACCAACAATGAAAAAGTGTTCCTTTTACCAACATTGTTACCAGCATTTATTAATTTTAAATTTTTTGACAATAGTCATTTTTCCGCAGTAAGATGATCAGATTATGAAAATTGTAACTTCATCCATGGAATGATGCAATGGATGGATTAATAACTTAAATGGGCTACTGTGAAGTAAATGTAGGCATTTGGACCATGGCTAGAGGAAATAAGTCAGTTGGGATATGCCTATCATTGTTTAGAATTTGAGGTGTCCCTCAGAAACTCATTAGTATGACAATGCAAAAATGTTCAGAAGCAATATTAGTAGATTTATACTAAGATACTTAGTAGACTTATACTAAAATTGAAAAGGAAGGAATAGGAGACTAGATAAAGTGTAGCAAGGTTGAAATTCCAGTATGCACCCACTGAGAGTGCGCTGCATGAAGATGTGAGAGTAAGGCTGAAGCTGCAGTGTAGACCCCAGAATGCCAGGAATGTGGAATATCTGCGAAGGAAAGCTTCAGAAAATAAACAGAGCCATCTTGTCAGTGTAAACAAGGTCATAGGGACAGGGCTGCTCAAGACCTTTGGATTTCACATCTAACTACCATGTTCACCAGATGCAGGACATGCAGTTATAGGATCTAATGGTTGTCTGTCTGGATTTCAGTATTATTTTGATCCAATCACTTCTTTCTATGCCCTTATTCCTCCATTTTAGAATGTAAATATTTACTCTTTGCCACAGTATAGTGGATGTATCTAAATTGCTTTTGATATTTTATAGGAACTCAGAACCAAAATTGCTTTGAGTCTCAGAGACTTTGGATTTAGAGGTTTGAGCAATGCTTACACTGTTAAGCTTATGGTGACTATGGGAGATGGACCAACTTAATTTTACACTGTGAGATGGATAAAACTTTTGGGGTCTAGTTGCAGAATATATAGTATGGACATGAAGTGTCCCCTGAAAATTCAGGCATTAGATATTTGGTGAATGTTCAAAGATGAAAAGTTTAGGTTATGTGATTGTAACCTCATCAGTCAATTAATCTATTTGATGCATTAATCATTTGAATTGATTATTGAGAGATAACTGTAGGCAGGTGGAGAATTGTTGAAGGAAGTAAATCACTGGGCACATGCCCTTGGACTATATCTTCTTGCTTTCTACTTTCTGACTGTGTCACCTTCAGGTCAGAGGCTTAGTTGTCTGAGCATGGATGGAAATCTTAGAAACTGTCCAAAATAAACTTTACATCCTCTAAATTGTTCTTGTCAAGTACTTTGATTTGCAGCAATGAAAAACTGACTAACAAGAGACTTAAAAGGCTTAGGGAGCAGAAGAGTACTTGCATAGCATGAGGAAAACCCTGGTTTTATCCCTGGCACCACCACCACCACACACACACACAAAAATAGAGAAATGCAAGTAATATTCTTGCTTCCCAGTTGAGTGAGTCTGCCATGCCTGTGATTATGGCCCAAAATACTACACTTCATAAGAATTGTAGTGGTTGGATTTGCTCTATTTCGCAAGAGGATATTTCTAAGAAAGCACTTTTAAGAGTTTAAGACAGTGTGGGCACTTTCATTTTTCATTTGCTGATGCAAAACTCAGGCATTGAATGATACAGTGATCCATGAAGGAAAATGGTATTTGTGTAATAGAACCTGAGATGCTTGGGGGCATCTCATGTAATCCTTTTCCATGGGAAAAAGTAAAAATCCAAATGAAAAAACAAAAACAGTTAATATGAAGGTAAAGTGGGTCATAATTCAGATTCAAGGTGAGACCCAGCACACATACGTATCGCTTTGATTAAACAAAGATTGTCTGATTATGGAAGACTCACCACAGGTATGGAAAAATGCTCTCTGCTATTGCATCTGAGCTGAGTGAGGAAGACTTTTATGGGGAGACATTTAACTTTTTGGAATGAATAAGCATTATAGGAGAAAATGACAACTTTGGGAATAATCAGAGTTAGCTACTTGAGAATTATGGATTGAGAGTAATAAAGCATCTGAAGGATAGGTATATGAAAATTAATATTTAAGATATTCAAAGCTGGGCATGATGGTGCACTCCTGTAATCCCAGCGGTTCCAGAGGCTGAGGCAGGAGGATTTCGAGTTCAAGCCAGTCTCAGCAATTTAGTGAGACACCTAAGCAAGTCAGTGAGATTATGTAAAAAAAAAAAAAAAAAAAAAAAGCCTGGTGATATGTCTAAGTGGTTACTTAGTCCTGAGTTCAATCCCTAGTACCAAAAAAAAAAATGGATTAAAATTTGAAACATAGCCTCAAGAGCAAGAATTTCAAAGAGAAGTTCACCTGAAAGTTAAATAAGTTTTTGAGGACAACTAAAAGATTCTAATGGATCCATAAGTTATTTTATAAATTCATTTGAAAATATTTCAAATCTCCTCATTTTCTTACATTGCTTCTGACATGGTTTCAATATTAATTGTCCAAAAGCTCATGTGTGAAACAAAGCAATAAAGGTTTAAAGGTGAATGAACCAGATTAATCTTAACCAAATTAATGAATGAATCCCCTCATAGGAATTAACTGTAGGGAGGTAGGATGTGGCTGGAGAAGAATGGTCCCTGGGGGCATAACTTTGGCATATATATTTTGTATTCGAGAGGAGTTTCTCTGCTTCTCAGTGCCATGTCCTGAGCCACCACTCTTTCCTCCTGTGTACTCTTTGGCCATTATATTCTGCCTCACCTGAAGCCTTGAGGAATGAACAGGCTGTCTAAAATCTTTAGCTCCAAATAAAATTTTCTTCCTCTAAAATTGTTCTTGTCATCTCTTTTTGTCACAGTAGTAAGAAAGTTGACTAAAACAGCTTCCAATCTTTATTAAATGTAACAAAGTGGGAAAAGGTACTACAAAATAAATTTTTATATTATCTCTTTTTCTGTGTCTACTTATATTTAGAAACACACATGCAAAATCAAGAAGCGTGGGGAATTTATTTCTATATGACACCAGATCTGAGAATAATGTAACAAAACACAATAATTTTTCCAAAGCAAAATAAATTGAGTTTTATGAACACAAATAAAAATATTAATCTAAAATTGAAAGATAAAATTTGCAATGGATTGAGAATTGTGGTAAAGTGTTTGCTACAGACTGATATTGAGTGGGGTAAATTGTTATTGTATGTCAAACATTTACACGTGAAACAGAAAATATCAATATTATAAAGAAAAAAGATTAAATGATATTAGTAATTCAAAATTAAGAAGATTAAAGGATACTAGTAATTCAAAATTAAGAAATGCAAATGTCTAATAGAAATGAATATACCCAATATCATTATTCATTAAAAAATAAAAATTGTAAAACTGATTAGAAAAGATGAATGCTTTCACAAAGAAATTTTTATAGAAGTGCATTGAATATCATACAACCTCTGGATAGAGTAAAATTTTTACAATATCTTGAGGACTTTTTTATAAAGCAAATGACTGTATCACAGTTTAAATTTTGTTCCTTCTTCCCTTACTTTATTTTATTTTGATAGATTATATGGTGAAGGTGTTTTGGGTTCTAAGTATGTTATAGGATTAACACAGTGATTATGCTCATGTTACATTTTAGAAGGACTAATTGTTTTATTATTGTCTACTAAATTTTAAGTGTTTCATTTATGTGATTTAAAATATTCAATAATTTTTCCAAGGAAATAATCATTCAGATAGAATGGTAGTCTAAAATAACGCCTATATCTTTATAATACTACTTAAAACTCAAGTGTGTTCATCTGTTTGAAATAATGTCCATCATTAAATTATTGACTGGGTAAAACAGAGTGCATTCATGTAGTATGATTTCATGACAAAATTATTTTTTGTGCATATATTTTAATGTATTGGACTACAAAATGTAATTGATACTAAAGTTTTAATATGCACACATTAAGACACTGTGCATGTGAAAGTGACTAAACACCATTTTTCCAAGTGTCACAGAGGAGAGCCAACTCTGACATAACAAGTACAAGGGAAAATACAGTAAAAGATCAAGCTATAATTACATTAAGTAATCTAGTCACAGAAAGACCAATGCCACATAAGTTCACTCATATGTGTAGCCTAAAAAAAGTTGATGTTACAAAAAGAGAGAGTAGAATGGTGCTTATTATAAGTGGGAAGGAGTTATGCAGTGCAGATGGATGAAGGAGGTCGATCAACGGATACAAAGTTACAGTTGCACAAAGGCAAGAAATTCTGGTGTACTCAATGCACAGAGTGGTGGCTATATATAGGAAAAATATACTATGTATTTCAAAGAACTAAATTAATGTGTTTTGAAAGCATTCCCTATAAAGAAATTGTAGACATTTGAGAAGATGGAGATGTTTAACATGAGAATCTAAACATTACACAATGTACACATGTATTAGAATATTATTTGTTACCCCATTAATATGCACAAATTATACTTTTTTGTATCAGTTAAATTTTTAAAAAGAAATGTAAAAAATGAAGAGTAAAAATACACTTTTTACTCTTTCACAACTAGCTCAGAAGCAGTGCCATTGAGCTGCATAAGAAGACATTTTCATTTCAGTCCACTCACTTTCCTTCCCAAAGAAAAACATGAGAGGAGCCAGGCTTTTTTAGAACTTAATTTTAATTAACAGTTAATCAATATATATTGGCTCTGAATTTTCTATGAACTTAAGGATACCAAAAATCCATTTATTTTAAAATTGCTCATATAGGTTTTTAAGCTTATATATATTTAGTGGGCAGGTACATGCAATTTTTGAAGAACATTTCTTACTCCTAAATTCTGGGCATATCAAAAAGTTAATGGATATCTCAGGATAATTGAAATAATTATTTATGAACAATAATACTTAGTGGAAGTATTTTTACTCATTCTTAATGTATATTACTTTAATATATACATATATATTCTGTATTAATAAAATGACAGCACATTTAAAAATACTTGAAATGAAAATGTTTGCATGAGACACAAATTGAAAAAGTAACTTACAAGCTTTATAACAAATAGGATATTTCAAATATGATATAGAGGCATTATGCATATGCCCTAGACAATTCATACATAAATATAAATTCCATATGTAAAATAAATACATAAAAACTCAGTCTTTTAAGAATCAAAAATAGACAAGTTTTATTAATGAGCTATTATATAACTATGAAAGATTTTGCCAAAAATGCAAAACTTTCGTTTATATCAGATGAAGGAATCTCTTATACAGAGACAACTTTGAATTACCACAACACTCATCAAGGATAAGCTTCTATAAATTAATAATTAGTTTAATTATTATTAATTATTATTAAGAACATAGTATATTTTTTATTAAGAATATAGTATAATAGGTTCCCGTGTTTTTATTTATATAACTTGATGCCTTCTATAGATAGATAGGTTCAACATGATATATAACAGAAGATTATCTAATAGGAGAAATGTTAAGTGGAACCATTTACAATAGTAGGAATTAACTAAAATCCATAATGGACTAGAATCTGAAGAATTCTCATGTATTGAATATTTTTATTTTATGGGCATTGCCATGTGTACATTGTAAATATTGTCTCATTAATCATATAAAATGTTCATAGGTAGTAACAATGATTTGTTGTTATAGAAATATATGTTTTAATATGTTTCTGAGAGTTAAATTTCAAGTCAAAAGTAAAATGTTTGTAAGAGCCTAAATTTATGCTGTTAAGTATATAATGATAATTCCATTCTTACTTAAGAGAAAATTAAGACTATCCAAGAAATTATTTTATATAATTACTTCTAATCATATTTATGGCATATCAAATAAAACAATAAAAACATATTATGTAGGTATAATTCTATTTGTATTTTTATTCAGTAGCATATCAAAATATTTTTGTTATTCTAATGTTCAGAGAATTATCTTAAAAATTATCATATAATTCACAAGAAATTGAGACTTTTCATATATTTCAAAGTATTTTTAAACCTAAATAAAACAATGTGTACAATAAATAAATGACCAAATGCTAACAAATATGTGAATCAAGGGAAAGCAATTAGCAAATTATTTCAGCAGAGAATATTTATTCCACTAATAGGGTTAACATTTGTTTAAAGATGATGACCTAGTTTCGTTAACATCATCACTGCATGTAAACAGTGTGATTATTTTCACAAATATTGTAGGATTCCACACATTTTAAAGTTCACAGCAGGACTTGGTAATCGTGGCAGAAGGCCTTTATAAAATGCACAGTATTTCTTTTCCAATAGAACCACAAACAGACAAGTGAGAATAATATGAATAATCATGGCTTCCAAAAACCAGCAGTAATGTTAATTCAGTATAGTTTAAGATTTATATCTCAGAGGCAATTTCTGGAAAAAAAAATTAAGCAAAATTTGCCTGGAAGCTATTACACAGTACAAAAAGCCAAATAAATTTTTTGGTATCAGAACAAAAAATGTGTTCAGTGCCAGATTTTTAAACCTAGGCATACATTTCTGAAACTTTATTGATATGATAAAATACTTATTGAAGTATAAAAATGTACATCCATTTTGACTTTAGTAAAAATTATTATCCAAAATTACAGTGGTCAGAATTTTGAAAAATAAATAGTAATTTAGAGGACAAATTATTCATTCCTTGTTTTTGCCTTGCAAATGTTTTCTTTTAAATTCACACAATATTATACAGACATACATTTTGGAGAAAATAAAAATTCATTTGAAATATACATAAATAAAAATAAAAACTTTTAAGTGAGAATTTTTAAAGGTACAATGCATAACAAGATTAATTTGGAACATAAGGTATCATATACAATCAGAAGAATGGTGAAGGATAGTGCCCCTAAATAGAAGAATTTATATTTCCTCTTGATTTCTTTGTCATTATATTTAATTATTTTTATCATTTTGTTGAAGAAAAATAAAAAAACCCTAAGGAAATATACTATGTGGGAAAATACAATATTTTACCATCAAGAACTATACAGGATCTTCAAATTTTCCCTACTTGCACTCTAACAAATTGGCCTACCACTATCTTAGTGTTTATGGAATATAGGACAATCTTGGGTTAGAAAAAAATCACATTATTATTCACATAAACAGAAGTAACCAGAAAATCAGTGTTTTCTGGTGCTAGGTACTAGAGTTTCACTTGCATAATGTGGAATAAAAATGATGAAAGGATATCTGTACTCTCTATAAGGGACATTATATTAGAGGGTCCCTGAACCTTGGGAACCAAAATTTTTTATACTGGACCATCAAGATGTCTGTACTACTATCTTGAGGAAGGCATCTCCTCTTCCTCCCCCCAATTTTTCTACACAAATACATACATTAGTTAACCATTAAGGTAGTCAGTACTACATCACAAAAAGTGCTAAAACACAGGAACCCAACTTCTATAAACTTAAATAAATTATTATTAAAATTATTGATTAAACAATGAAATACATAAAATACTAATTTAGTATTTTTGAAAAACCATTACAGTTTGATCACAATATTTGTATTTCTTCTGCATTTCTTTTTTTTATCTTTTTTTTTTTAATTTTTTATTGTTGGTTGTTCAAAACATTACAAATTTCTTGATATATCATATTTCACACTTTGATTCAAGTGGGTTATGAACTCCCATTTTTACCCCATATACAGATTGCAGAATTACATCAGTTACACATCCATTGATTTACATATTGCCATACTAGTGTCTGTTGTGTTCTGCTGCCTTTCCTATCCTCTACTATCCCCCCTCCCCTCCTCTCCCCTCCCCTCCCCTCTTCTCTCTCTACCCCCTCTACTGTATAACCCTGAGGGTCTCCTTCCATTTCCATGCAATTTCCCTTCTCTCTCCCTTTCCCTCCCACCTCTCATCCCTGTTTAATGTTAATCTTCTTCTCATGCTCTTCATCCCTGCTCTGTTCTTAGTTACTCACCTTATATCAAAGAAGACATTTGGCATTTGTTTTTTAGGGATTGGCTAGCTTCACTTAGCATAATCTGCTCTAGTGCCATCCATTTCCCTACAAATTCCATGATATGATTTTGTCATTTTTTGGTGCAGAGTAATACTCCATTGTGTATAAATGCCACATTTTTTTTATCCATTCATCCATTGAAGGGCATCTAGGTTGGTTCCACAGTAGAGCTATTGTGAATTGTGCTGCTATGAACATCGATGTAACAGTATCCCTATAGTACGCTCTTTTAAGGTCTTCAGGGAATAGTCTGAGAAGAGCAATAGCTGGGTCAAATGATCGTTCCATCCCCAGCTTTCCCAGGAATCTCCATACTGCTTTCCAAATTGGCCTCACCAATTTGCAGTCCCACCAGCAATGTGCAAGTGTACCTTTTCCCCACATCCTCACAGCACTTGTTGTTTGACTTCATAATGGCTGCCAATCTCATTGGAGTGAGATGGTATCTTAGGGTGGTTTTGATTTGCATTTCTCTGACTGCTAGAGATGTTGAGCATTTTTTCATATACTTGTTGATTAACTGTATGTCCTCCTCTGAGAAGTGTCTGTTCAGGTCCTTGGCCCATTTGTTGATTGGGTTATTTGTTCTCTTATTGTCTAATTTTTTGAGTTCTTTGTATACTATGGATATTAGGGCTCTATCTGAAGTGTGAGGAGGAAAAATTTGTTCCCATGATGTAGGCTCCCTATTTACCTCTCTTATTGTATCTCTTGCTGAGAGAAAACTTTTTAGTTTAAGTAAGTACCTTTTGTTGATTCTTGTTATTAACTCTTGTGCTATGGGTGTCCTATTAAGGAATTTGGAGCCCGACCCCACAATATGTAGATCGGAGGCAACTTTTTCTTCTATCAGATGCAGACTCTCTGATTTGATATCAAGCTCCTTGATCCATTTTGTGTTAACTTTTGTGCATGGCAAGAGAAGGGGATTCAGTTTCATTTTGTTGCATATGGATTTCCAGTTTTCCCAACACCATTTGTTGAAGATGCTATCCTTCCTCCATTGCATGCTTTTAGCTCCTTTATCAAATATAAGATAGCTGTAGCTTTGTGGATTAGTCTCTGTGTCCTCTATTCTGTACCATTGGTCCACCCACCTGTTTTGGTACCAGTACCATGCTGTTTTTGTTACTATTGCTCTGTAGTAATGTTTGAAATCTGGTATCGTTATGTCGCCTGATTCACACTTCCTTCTTAGAGTTGCTTTTGCTATTCTGGGTCTTTTATTTTTCCATATGAATTTCATGATTGCTTTCTCTATTTCTACAAGAAATGCCGTTGGGATTTTGATTGGCATTGCATTAAACCTATAGAGAACTTTTGGTAATATCGCCATTTTGATGATGTTAGTTCTGCCTATCCATGAACAGGGTATATTTTTCCATATTCTAAGATCCTCTTCTATTTCTCTCTTTAGGGTTCTGTAGTTTTCAAGTATAAATCTTTCACCTCTTTTGTTAGGTTGACTCCCAAGTATTTTATTTTTTTTGACGATATTGTGAATGGGGTGTTTTTCCTCATTTCCATTTCAGACGTTTTGTCGCTGATATACAGAAATGCCTTTGATTTATGCATGTTGATTTTATATCCTGCCACTTTGCTGAATTCATTTATTAACTGTAGCAGTTTCTTTGTAGACCCTTTTGGGTCTGTTAGATACATTATCATATCATCCACAAATAGTGATAATTTAAGTTCTTCTTTTCCTATTTTTATGCCTTTAATTTCTTTCGTCTAATTGCTCTGGCCAGTGTTTTGAGAACTATATTGAATAGAAGTGGTGATAGAGGGCATCCCTGTCTTGTTCCAGATTTTAGAGGGAATGCCTTCAATTTTTCTCCATTCAGAGTGATGCTAGCCTGAGGCTTAGCATAGATAGCTTTTACAATGTTGAGGTAAGTTCCTGTTATCCCTAGTTTTTCTAATGTTTTGAACATAAAGGGATGCTGTACTTTGTCGAATGCTTTTTCTGTGTCTATCGAGATGATCATATGGTTCTTATCATTAAGTCTATTGATGTGGTGAATAGCATTTATTGATTTCTGTATATTGAACTATCCTTGCATCCCAGGGATAAAAGAAGGAAGGAAAAATCCTACATCACATGTAAAATGAACAATATGTTACTGAATGATCAATGGGTTACAGAAGACATAAAGGAGGAAATAAAAAAAATTCTTAGAGATAAATGAAAATACAGACACAACATATTGGAATCTATGGGACACAATGAAAGCAGTTTTAAGAGGGAAACTCATTGCCTGGAGGTCATTCCTCAAAAACAGAAAAAAAAATAAATAAATAAATGAGCTCACACTTCATCTCAAAGCCCTAGAGAAGGAAGAGCAAAACAACAGCAAATGTAGCAGAAGGCAAGAAATAATTAAAATCAGAGCAGAAATCAAAGAAATTGAAACAAAAGAAACTATTGAAAAAATTAACAAAACTAAAAGTTGGTTCTTCGAAAAAATGAATAAGATCGACAGACCCTTAGCCATGCTAATGAAGAGAAGAAGAGAGAGAACTCAAATTACTAACATATGGGATGAAAAAGGCAATATCACAACAGACGCTACAGAAATACAGAAGATAATTAGAAATTATTTTGAAAACCTATATTCCAATAAAATAGAAGATAGTGAAGACATTGATAAATTTCTTAAGTCATATGATTTGCCCAGACTGAGTCAGGAGGATACACACAATTTGAACAGACCAATATTAATGGATGAAATAGAAGAAGCAATCAAAAGACTACCAACCAAGAGAAGCCCAGGACTGGATGGGTATACAGTGGAGTTTTACAAAACCTTTAAAGAAGAATTAATACCAATACTTTTCAAGTTATTTCAGGAAATAGAAAAAGAGGGAGCTCTGCCAAATTCATTCTATGAGGCCAACATCACCCTGATTCCAAAACCAGACAAAGACACCTCAAAGAAAGAAAACTACAGATCAATATCTCTAATGAACCTAGATGCAAAAATCCTAAATAAAATTCTGGCGAATTGGATAGAAAAACATATTAAAAAAATTGTGCACCATGATCAAGTAGGATTCATCCCTGGGATGCAAGGATGGTTCAATATAGTTATATATTAAGAGTTTAGTTATATCTTAAATTCATTGTTTCATTAACAGCTAATATTCTTTTTCTTTTAATGAAAGTCAAAGAATTTTTTAAAAAATAATTTCATATTAGTCTACAAAGAATACTAACATAAAATCTCTGAAGTGTAGTCTAAAATGTATATCACCATTATAAAAAACCCCCAGGAATCTAACATGAAAATATTTCAATAAACAGCAACAACAAACACTTGGACATTTGTCATATTAATTTTATAAAAAACAATGCATTTTATAAACAGTTTTTTGGTCAAAGAAAAAATTATATCCATGAATCTAGAGTATCTGAAATATTATGGTAATAAAATAAGACATAAAATCTGTGAACCTAAGGAATATTTCTAAAGGAACATTTACAAGAAAAGGTAATGGAAAAAGTAAAGCAACAATTCAGGATATTTGGTAGATGAAATAATGATCCCATTCAAAAATAAAGTAGATTTCACATGGTAAAATTTTAAAAGTTCATTGACAGAAAATGGGGAATAAAAACACAGTAAAGTGAAAAGCATTTGGAGATAATGATGCCAACAATGTAGACATTGTAGACTTTGAATTTCCTGATAAAGTCTACAAAGAGAGGAAAGACTCCAGGAAAAAAAAAAAGAAAGAAAATAAAACATTTTATGGTATGTAAATGACAACCTTAAATATAGATTTTTTTTTTCTTTTCCAGGTATGTCACAGTAAGACCAGGAGGGATTACCCAAAATGATAGTCCTGACTGATCTGCGAAGTAGACTTTTCAGAAACATAAAGAAAAATGACTGGGGAACCACCCCATTACATTAAATATACTACTGCTGCTTAAAACTTTTGGAATAGTGACAAAGAGTAAGAGAACGAAAAGGAGGGAAATTCTAAGAATGTTTGGAGTTAAAATTTTCTATCATTTAAGTAGAGGACACATGAAAGAAAAATTAGTTTATTTCATGGAAAATATAGTACTCTAATTTTCTTGCAGATAGTTTATGGATTTTGACTTTCATGACAAATTGATAAAGACTTCCATGTGGTACAAGAACTATGTCATGGATAGATTAAAAACTAAAACTTAACAATAATATTGATACACATGTTTTAACCTTGTGAAATGAGAATGTTTGGAGTGTAGGTGGTCTTTCAGTAGTTAATACTCATTTAGGCAGTATTATCAAACTCCAATGAGCTCAAATTAAAAAGAGTCATATGGAATATTTGTAATTGTGACCAAAAGGAACAACCTGGAGAAGGAAAGAAAAGTTAGTGAGTGAAAACTTTTAAAGTAATTTTTTCACATGTTGAATTATATTGATTTCCTGGAAAATGTAGAAAGATAGAATAAATAAGTTTTTCAAAAGCTTTCCTTTGACCTCATTCTTTTTAGCAGAAACTAAATACTCTTAGCTCAGAAACACACACACAAATAATCAGAGAACTATATTCTCCTATAAATTCACAAAGCACAAGCACAAAAGTCAAGTTGAGTCTAACTCCATCCCTTCTTTGGCCAGTAAAATATTTGATAAATTTGATTCAAAAAAGAGATGATTGTACGATGTGAATGGTTTATGTGAGACAGTTTTACCACAATGTACCTATATCCTCTGTTGTTTTAGATCTTGTGTAATTTAGCTTCCTTTTAAAATACCCAACAACTCAAAAACATTTTTGCACACTCAACTTCATATGCTAACTGGAATCACTTCTAAAGAATATATAAATCTCTCAAATATTTCAGGGTTTGAAATTATACCTTATTTCCATAGTAAAAATGGTAACATGGTGATCTCCAATTAACATTCATTTTATTTCCCACATCATATATTGATTCATTATAGTTCTACATAATGATGGAATTGATTGTTATGCATTTGTACATGCATAAAATATAACAATATGATTGGGCCAATATCACTCCCCAACACGTCCCTCCTCCTTCTTTTGCCCCCACCCCTGATCACTTTCCTCTAATGATCTCCCTTTGATTTGCCTGAGATCCACCCCCCACTTTTTTTTTCCTTTGTTATTTCTAGCTTCTGAATATGAGTGAAATCATACAACTCTTGACTTTCTGAGTTTGACTTGTTTTGTTTAACATAATTGCCATTCATTTGCCTGCTGTTGAAATAATTTTATTATTTTTCATGGATGAATAATATATATATATATATATGTATATATATATATATACATATATATATATATACACCATATTTGTTTTATCCATTATCCATTATCCACCAATGGAAGCCTTGGCTGATTCTATAATTTGATTATCATTAATAGTACAATGATAAGCAAGGGGGTGCATGAATCTCTATAGTATGCTGACTTTGATTCCTTTGGCTTCATACCCAGGAGTAGAATAGCTGGATTCTGTGGTAGTTTTTAGTTTTTTAATGTTCTTTTCCATAGTGGCTGTACTAATTTATGTGTCTACCAACAATGAAAAAGTGTTCCTTTTACCAACATTGTTACCAGCATTTATTAATTTTAAATTTTTTGACAATAGTCATTTTTCCGCAGTAAGATGATCAGATTATGAAAATTGTAACTTCATCCATGGAATGATGCAATGGATGGATTAATAACTTAAATGGGCTACTGTGAAGTAAATGTAGGCATTTGGACCATGGCTAGAGGAAATAAGTCAGTTGGGATATGCCTATCATTGTTTAGAATTTGAGGTGTCCCTCAGAAACTCATTAGTATGACAATGCAAAAATGTTCAGAAGCAATATTAGTAGATTTATACTAAGATACTTAGTAGACTTATACTAAAATTGAAAAGGAAGGAATAGGAGACTAGATAAAGTGTAGCAAGGTTGAAATTCCAGTATGCACCCACTGAGAGTGCGCTGCATGAAGATGTGAGAGTAAGGCTGAAGCTGCAGTGTAGACCCCAGAATGCCAGGAATGTGGAATATCTGCGAAGGAAAGCTTCAGAAAATAAACAGAGCCATCTTGTCAGTGTAAACAAGGTCATAGGGACAGGGCTGCTCAAGACCTTTGGATTTCACATCTAACTACCATGTTCACCAGATGCAGGACATGCAGTTATAGGATCTAATGGTTGTCTGTCTGGATTTCAGTATTATTTTGATCCAATCACTTCTTTCTATGCCCTTATTCCTCCATTTTAGAATGTAAATATTTACTCTTTGCCACAGTATAGTGGATGTATCTAAATTGCTTTTGATATTTTATAGGAACTCAGAACCAAAATTGCTTTGAGTCTCAGAGACTTTGGATTTAGAGGTTTGAGCAATGCTTACACTGTTAAGCTTATGGTGACTATGGGAGATGGACCAACTTAATTTTACACTGTGAGATGGATAAAACTTTTGGGGTCTAGTTGCAGAATATATAGTATGGACATGAAGTGTCCCCTGAAAATTCAGGCATTAGATATTTGGTGAATGTTCAAAGATGAAAAGTTTAGGTTATGTGATTGTAACCTCATCAGTCAATTAATCTATTTGATGCATTAATCATTTGAATTGATTATTGAGAGATAACTGTAGGCAGGTGGAGAATTGTTGAAGGAAGTAAATCACTGGGCACATGCCCTTGGACTATATCTTCTTGCTTTCTACTTTCTGACTGTGTCACCTTCAGGTCAGAGGCTTAGTTGTCTGAGCATGGATGGAAATCTTAGAAACTGTCCAAAATAAACTTTACATCCTCTAAATTGTTCTTGTCAAGTACTTTGATTTGCAGCAATGAAAAACTGACTAACAAGAGACTTAAAAGGCTTAGGGAGCAGAAGAGTACTTGCATAGCATGAGGAAAACCCTGGTTTTATCCCTGGCACCACCACCACCACACACACACACAAAAATAGAGAAATGCAAGTAATATTCTTGCTTCCCAGTTGAGTGAGTCTGCCATGCCTGTGATTATGGCCCAAAATACTACACTTCATAAGAATTGTAGTGGTTGGATTTGCTCTATTTCGCAAGAGGATATTTCTAAGAAAGCACTTTTAAGAGTTTAAGACAGTGTGGGCACTTTCATTTTTCATTTGCTGATGCAAAACTCAGGCATTGAATGATACAGTGATCCATGAAGGAAAATGGTATTTGTGTAATAGAACCTGAGATGCTTGGGGGCATCTCATGTAATCCTTTTCCATGGGAAAAAGTAAAAATCCAAATGAAAAAACAAAAACAGTTAATATGAAGGTAAAGTGGGTCATAATTCAGATTCAAGGTGAGACCCAGCACACATACGTATCGCTTTGATTAAACAAAGATTGTCTGATTATGGAAGACTCACCACAGGTATGGAAAAATGCTCTCTGCTATTGCATCTGAGCTGAGTGAGGAAGACTTTTATGGGGAGACATTTAACTTTTTGGAATGAATAAGCATTATAGGAGAAAATGACAACTTTGGGAATAATCAGAGTTAGCTACTTGAGAATTATGGATTGAGAGTAATAAAGCATCTGAAGGATAGGTATATGAAAATTAATATTTAAGATATTCAAAGCTGGGCATGATGGTGCACTCCTGTAATCCCAGCGGTTCCAGAGGCTGAGGCAGGAGGATTTCGAGTTCAAGCCAGTCTCAGCAATTTAGTGAGACACCTAAGCAAGTCAGTGAGATTATGTAAAAAAAAAAAAAAAAAAAAAGCCTGGTGATATGTCTAAGTGGTTACTTAGTCCTGAGTTCAATCCCTAGTACCAAAAAAAAAAATGGATTAAAATTTGAAACATAGCCTCAAGAGCAAGAATTTCAAAGAGAAGTTCACCTGAAAGTTAAATAAGTTTTTGAGGACAACTAAAAGATTCTAATGGATCCATAAGTTATTTTATAAATTCATTTGAAAATATTTCAAATCTCCTCATTTTCTTACATTGCTTCTGACATGGTTTCAATATTAATTGTCCAAAAGCTCATGTGTGAAACAAAGCAATAAAGGTTTAAAGGTGAATGAACCAGATTAATCTTAACCAAATTAATGAATGAATCCCCTCATAGGAATTAACTGTAGGGAGGTAGGATGTGGCTGGAGAAGAATGGTCCCTGGGGGCATAACTTTGGCATATATATTTTGTATTCGAGAGGAGTTTCTCTGCTTCTCAGTGCCATGTCCTGAGCCACCACTCTTTCCTCCTGTGTACTCTTTGGCCATTATATTCTGCCTCACCTGAAGCCTTGAGGAATGAACAGGCTGTCTAAAATCTTTAGCTCCAAATAAAATTTTCTTCCTCTAAAATTGTTCTTGTCATCTCTTTTTGTCACAGTAGTAAGAAAGTTGACTAAAACAGCTTCCAATCTTTATTAAATGTAACAAAGTGGGAAAAGGTACTACAAAATAAATTTTTATATTATCTCTTTTTCTGTGTCTACTTATATTTAGAAACACACATGCAAAATCAAGAAGCGTGGGGAATTTATTTCTATATGACACCAGATCTGAGAATAATGTAATAATTTGGTCATTTTTTAATGCAGAGTAATACTCCATTGTGTATAAATGCCACATTTTTTTTTATCCATTCATCTATTGAAGGGCATCTAGGTTGGTTCCACAGTCTTTATGAGCAATTATATTTTGATTTATATTTATTTTCACTGATGTAATTTAACAATAAACATGTGGTAAAATTAACAGAATAATATGTCAGGTAGAGATAAGACTTGTTGTAGAACACATGAAATGTCAGCCAGTTCCAGAATTTACTAAAAATGTGTGCTTTCACAAGCCAGTGTAAAACTGTATATTATTTCATTCATCAACAAAACATGAAAAATGGATTATATGATCTCAAGGATCTTTTAGTATAAAAGAGTTAATAAAAATACTAATTGTGCTAAACATTTGAAAGCATTGTCTATTTTTCCCCAATGTGATATTTTATTTTCAACTCATTGAATATTTACTGCATATAGGTAGACCAGTATGGATTCACAGAGGAGCAAGATAGACTGGGAAAAATTTCCCCCAGGTAGATTAACATTTGGAAAGACAGAACTGTCATATAGTCATGCAGATTTTACATTAAATAAACCATACTGTAATGTGAATGTTATTCTATAGATTTGCTCATTATACATCCTGAACAACTATATAAAGCAGTCTATGTTAACATCATAACATTGCTCTATAGAAAATTAACATAAATCTTGCAGCTTAAAAAAGTGAATATTTGTTATTCCGCTATTTTCCTAAATTGGGTTTTTAAGCCTTATTTAGCTGGGTCTTCTCTTTAAGAGTCAAGTTATTACCTGAACTACATATAGTCTCATCATAGCAAGAATGGGAAAAGATCAAGGATCTATTGGAAGAATTCATCTCCCTGTGGATGCAGAATTGAGATCCCTAATTTGTTTGTTTGTTTATTTATTTATTTACTTACTGTCCATTGACTGTGTTCCACTCCTGCCTGCCTTCAGTTTACTGCCATTTGACTTTGTCTACAAGTTCTTTCACCCTAGGCAGAGATGACTTCTTCAATCCAGCCAAGGAGAAAATCTTTACCTCCAGTCAGTTAACACAGTTTTATAATATATAACTAAACCACAGGAGACTGGGACATATCTATGTATTTAAATGCATATTGTAACCTTATCAATGGATGACCTCCTATTATCTTGGCCATTTCCAATGGTTAGGAGAATGTCACAGGTCCCCACCACAATGAATGAGGAGGATAGATAATCATAGAATGTAGGAAGATGGAATTCTTGTTGAGACAATGTAGGGTCTATTCAACATACAACACTGATAAAAAATATAAATAAATAAAAATACACATATGTAATCAATATCAAGAGTCTATAACATAGTACCCTTTGATATAATAAATGGAAATACTGTTGATGTTAGTTAAAAGGGGGTTTTAACATCATATATACACTTTTAATCATAAATATTCATAAAATAAAAGGAGGCAAGCTATAGAAATTATATAAAAGAAGCACATAAAAATGAGGTTGAAAATGTTTCTGTGAGGTTGTGAGAATAAAATGAGCTAGCATATGCCACTAAATTATTAAAATGACTTTAGAATAAGATGTATAAGTAGCAAGTTTCTAGATATAACAAGCATCATTATACTTTCTTTAAGAATACCAACTAATAGCTTATACAGCTATTTCCAATCAGTTTTGAGCATAAAAAATACTCTGATGAATTGAGTTTGAAAAATGAACAAAAAAAACTTCATGGGAAAAGGATAGTCTTCTCAAACTTATAGGAACATTTTTCAAGTGTTTACATTGAAAACATTAAACCTCAATACACACTTCAAGCCATATAGAAAAATTTATTTAACACGGGTGATATACTAATTACAAAATATAACACTATAAAACTTATAGAAGAAAATACAAAATATGTGACATTGAATTTGATAATATATTTCTAGATATAATGAAAAAGTCTACTCCATTAAAAAGTTAACTTCAACCAAAAATTAGTTAAAATTGGATTTTGTTAAGATAAAAACCCCAAATTTGTTTTCTGAAAACACTAATGACTAAAGAAAAACAAATCACACAATGCAAAAAAAATTTGGAATCATATGTGTAATATATATGTAATATATGTAATTAGGACATATCCACAATACATAAAGGCTTCTTAAAATTAATCAAGATTAAAAAATTAAATATGGACAAAACATCTAGAAAGACATATAACTAAATATAATAAAAGATTGGCAATTAGGTATGTTAAATGATCTTCAACATCATTTGTCATTTTATGAATGCAAATTAAAATACAAGTCTATTTCATTTCTCATTTTTTGAATGACTAAAATTAACAGAAATTCTCATTAATGGTTGTGGAAAATAAAAAAGGTGCATGCTCTTTAAGATATAGTTGAGATAGTTTGTTAACGTTTTATAAGTTTAAATATAGACTTACGTGACCCAACAAACTCTTGCATAAGACAATTAAGTTGGAGATTTAACAGAAATTTCTGTACACGAATGATAGAAGCTTTTGTAATCATCACTAACTGAAAACAACCTAGTTGATAATCAACTATGACATGAATAAATAGTACATGTATATGATGGAATATTATTCAGAGGTGTAGAATAATCCACAGAATTATGTAGATAAATTGAAATGAAAAATTTTAAGGGAAAGAAGACACATATTAATAGCTACAAATTTAATGCATTTTTATTCACATGATATTCTATCAAGGCAAAATAATAGGGATAAAAAAGATGACTAGTTGTAAGAATTTGAATGAGGAGTAGATTTTTATTAAGGTGAGGCATAGGGGAATTTTAAGAGTAACGAATAATTCTATATATTTCTTAAAGCATTTTCAGCTACCCAACATAAAAATTAATTCAAGTTTTGAAAATTAAGCACACAAGATAAAGAACATCATATAATGAAGTGTATACTGGTCAAAGATTAATCTGTCACATGAATTTAAGACATAACCTTATTGAAGAGCACAGTGAAAAGCTGTTATATTGAACATTGGTCCAGTGTTGATTTGACTAAAAATTCTAAAGCCAAAACCACACTTTACTCTAAATGGTAATTTTTTTCTCACATGCATGAATATTTTAACCATTCTGAAAATATTCCATGTAAATATCAAGGCTGAGAAAAGGAAATAAACAGAAAATGATAAGAGACAACTTTCTCAATGTCAGAAAAAAAAAATAGACAAGACTGAACTGATAACAGATTAGTCTGAGACATCATTAATGTACCCAGGTTAGGTTTGATACACAGAAATGACTACAGATGTGTCTGTGTTGATATGTGATTTAAAAATATACTTACATGTATTCCCTCTCTCGTTTTGGTGTGAAGGCTTAGAAGCAGTGAGTGACACCAGAACTTTGTTTCTATACACCATTCCACAATAAATAGAACCAAACGTTTTGGCAAAGATGCTAATTGTATGGTGGGGGCAGAGAAAATAAAAGCTGAATCTAGATCATCTTGAAGTGTTAGGTAAAGCTCAAAAACAGAGATAGCATTCCCAAAGAATGTAAGAGTTAATGAGAAAAAAATTCCAGTGGTCCCAATGAATAATTTTTGCAATAAAATAAATGATCTAGCATAAGATTATAACATAGCATTAGTTTTGATTACTACTTTAATACATCAACACAATTTTAGTGGCTTCAAATAACACAAACTATCTGTAATAGTTGAATAATTATTGAAGTAATAACAATCAATTCTGTAAATCAGAAGTTGAATAAGGAGCATACTGTTTTTAAATGAAGTTATGGGCAAGGTTGCTTTGTTTGTGGAGACTCAGTGGGAAAGTACATTTCTTTGTTCTTTTCCAGCTTCAGAAGGCCCTTCACATCCCTTGATTCCTGCCCTTTAGTCTCCATTTTCAAAGTAAGCAAGTTACATTCCTCTGACCTGTCTGCTCAAGTCTCATCTTCCTATGAACACATACACTTTTAAAGCATTGCATGAGAAGAACAGAGTAACCAAGGTATTCCTGGGCAATTGCTAAATCCTGAGGTCTTTAACCGTCAATATGTCTGCAAAGTCCACTCTGATATAACCTTCACATGTTCTAGGAATTAGGATGTGGATTTGACTAGTTGCCATCATTCTGCCTATCATAAACACAAAGCAAACATAAATACGTGTGATTTAATACTAACATACATAAATGTGTATATAAATAACACTGGAGGGAATATTTCTTAGAAAAGATTTTCAAGTAATAAATGTAGGTACTCCCTCTAGGAGGTAGATACCTTCATTAGGTTGAATTTAGTGACTCTTTTCTGAAGAATAAAGTATACATAGGGCAATATAGTAAATTTAGAATGTAGAAGTCTGTCAGACATGACATTTTTTTTAAAGTGAACATCACCAATGGAGTCATATTTGTACCACCACCCTCCCTGTAATTTGTTAAGAAGGCAAGTTACCTCTGTGGAATTCTTCCTACTACTTAAAACTCCAGTCTAAGCATGAAAAAAATCATTCGAAAATTTCAGCATCACACAGGATATTTAACTTTACTTGACAAAACATTTATATTCATGGTCAATAAGGAAGAACTGAGAAAAACTTTCACAGACCAGAGAATACTAAGGAGGTATGATAATGAAATTGCAAAGTGGCATCTAGGATTGGGTAGTGGTTTCAATTGATCCTGCCTACTAAGATAATAATAATAGCTGATATTAATCAGATATAACCATTACTGAAGCATTTTATGTGTTCTGGTTCATTTAAATTTCTGAAAAAATCCAATATATCCCATTTATAAATGCAGAAGTTAGACCAAATTTATGACACTAATAATCAACAGGGTTGAAATTTAAACCAGGACTATTTAGTAAGTAGGTTCCCTTGTAATTTGGCTATATTGCCCCATTCAGAAACAGAGAACCCAGCTGCTATGGGATTGAAGCTTAATCTTCTTTTCTTTATCTTTGGTAAAGACTTTCCAGTTACAGCCTCTTTTTTCAATTACCTTTTTTTCCCCTAGCTGTTATACTTTAGATCAGGTGTTCCCTGGAAACTCACGTGTGAGATATTGCAAGAAAGTTTAGAGGTGAAATGTTTGGATTATGAGAGCCTTAATATTATCAGTGCATTAATCCCCTGATACACATTAACTGGGTGGTGATTGTAGGCTGGTAGGGTGTGACTGGAGGAAGTGGATCATTTCAGGGCATGCCTTTGGACTTTATATCTTGTCTGAGGTAAGAGAGCTCTAGCTCTCTCTGCTTCAGGAAGCAATGTCCTGAACTATTTTCCTCTGCCTTCTTCCATGATGTTCTACCACTTCTGACACAAAGCAATGAAGTTGGCCATCTATGGACTGAGGAGACTGTGAGTGCCAAAATAAACTTTTTCTCCTCTAATTATTCTTGATCAGGTCTTTTGCTCACAACAGTAAAATAGCTGACTAGAAGTACTGGGGTTTGAACCTAGGGTCTTAGGCATGCTAGGCTAGTGCTCTACCACAGAGCTCCCTTCCCAGCCCCTATAATTATCTTTAAAAATTTTTATTAAAACAAAATTCACATACACACCATCTCCTTTTACAAAAATGAGGTTTTTAACATATTCTTAGAGTCATAAAAGTCATAAAAATTATTATCTAATTTTAAATTGTCATAATCAGTCTCAGAAATTATCCCAGTACATTTATGATCTTTTACCTCAGGACCCAGCCTCTGTCAATCACCAACCCATTTTTGGCATTGTGGATTATCCTGTAGTGGACATACTATACTAATATAGTCATAAAATATGTAGTCTTTTGTGAATTCCTTTTTTCATTTAGCAAAATGTTTTTAATACCCACTCATGTTGTGATAATAGTATTTCATTCTTTTTATTTTATTCTTTTTGTTGAATATATATATAATTCAATATTATTTATTCATCTATAAGTTGATAAACATGTGAATTATTTCACTTTTTGACTTTTATGAATAAAACTTCAATGAACCTTCATGCACAGGTTTTGTATGAAAATATATCTTCCTTTTTCCTGATATATAGTTGGAAATTGAATCACATGCCATATGGTAATTCTGTCTTCACCAATTCACAAATCACTCAATTATTGTTTCAAAATGGTTAAATAATTTTGCAATTCAAGCTGCAATGTGAAGCTTCCAATATATCCACATCCTCACCAACACTTCTTACTGTGTTTTTATTGTAGTCACCTAATTGGCACAAAATCATACATTATTGGAATATTACTTTATATTTCTCTAATATACTCAATGATAATAATCAAATAACAATAAGCTTATTTACTATTTGTATATCTTTGTTAAACAAAGCACTTCTTAAAGTTCTTTGCTTATTTTTATAAAGGATAACTTTTATTATTTAATTATATATTCTTAAGTCTATTATCAAATACATAATTTGCACATACTTTCTCCCATTCTATTGGATCCATTTCATTCCTTTTATTGACAATATTCTTTAAAACTGTTTTTCTGAAGAAATAAAATATACATATTTTTTAGAAAAAGTTTGCTCTTTTTGCTTTTAATATCATGCTAAGAAACCATTGTCTAACATGAAGTCATAAGATTTTACTTTTAAAATGGAATATTATTGCTTAAAACATCTGTGATTAGAAAAAAACTTTTAAACAGAATAAATTTAAATGGACATTTTAACACTTTTAAATTTTGCTTTTTCCAACTTTCATCATAGAAACTTAATGTATTCACTTTAATTTTAACAGATTGTTTGAATGTAAAGGTCAAATTCACATAAATATCTTTTTTTTTTTTTGGTACTGAGGATTGAAACTAAGAGTTCTGCACTTTTGAGTTACATCCTCATTCCTTTCTATTTGTGTTAAAAGACAGGGTCTCATTAAGTTGCAGAGGCTGGCTTTAAACCTTCAATGCTCCTTCCTCAGTCTCCTAAGTAACTGAGATCACAAGCATGCACAATCATGATTGGTACTTTTCTAATTTTACGATACATTTTCTGATTACAAAAATTCATATTCCATATATATTTTCCATAAAAGCTTGAGTATTACTGTTTAAATCGATGAATTTGTCCATTAGAAATAAAAAAGGAGCAAATATTTCTTTGGGTCATCCTGTTTAAAAAAATACCAAAAGAAGATATTACATGTCTTTTCACTGCTTATAATTATGCAGAATTTACTGAGATTTACCTAGGTATATCTCATGAAATATACTTAATGTAAATCTGAATTGGAAAAAAAGACAAAAATAAATGGATGTAATTCATAATAGGTATTTTAATAAGAATATGAAAGAACATTTTAAAAGCCTATTTTTAATTTAATGAAAGTAAACTGATTTTAGGTTGAGGTTATAATTCAGTGGCAAAGCAATTTAATAACATACAAGACTCCAGGTTCAATCCCCAGTACCATAAAAAATACATATATCCATGGCCAATTACTTAATGATGAAATATAATGATTTATTATTTCTTATTCAATATGATTTTATTATTATTTATTTTGATCATTATTGGAAAAAAAGACTTTGTGAATAATAATGTATATTTGGCCTATAAATAAAGGTCACATATATATCACGATATAAATGTAGGTCAGTGGAAAAGAGTTCAAAGTTCTTGCGAAGTCACCTTGACTCTAGGTTGTAGATTTATACTACCTAAAACCCAGCTTTTAACATTCATTAAATTTTATTAAACTTATTTTTACACATTTTATTACAAACTGTTTTTTCCCTTGCCCTCTGCCACAAGGGAAGAAGTCCACACACCTCACACTCAAAGAGATGCTTGGTCTCTCTCTTCTAGGAAGCCAGGGTACTTGGTTTCTCTCAAAGAAAATCATTATTTTATCATTTTCTTCTTGGATTGAGTGGATACTCTTTCCAACTTTAAACATCCTAGGCAGAAGTAGAATGTGGGATTCTTTAGAAGATTATAGTTGAACGTCACTGCTATATAAAATATAAGAAAAGCCTTGAAATTTGTGCAAATTAAAAATGTACTGCCAGGATCTCTATTCATAAAGTATAGCTAAACATTTATGAACAATTTCAGATGATACCAGAGTATGGAAGCACAGATTGTTTTTCAAGGAACCCATTAATCTGATGTGTGTCCCTGATGGAAAATGCATCAAACTGCGTCAAAGTAAACTCTCAAATTTAGGATGATGCCTCTATTACATATAACATGATCTATGAAGTCCTTATTGTCTGATCCTTTGTTCTTCAATTACTCATGCTTTCCCCCATTCTGTTTTTTTTTATTTTTTATTTTTTTTATTGTTGGTTGTTCAAAACATTACATAATTCTTGATGTATCATATTTATTTCTTACTTATTCTTAAATTGTGACTCAATGTAATTGCACTAATTGTTACTCTGTCTCAGATCCTCACTACCCAAGTTCTCAATCTCATTACTCAGAAATGTCTCTGTTAATTACCTACAAAGTAAAATAATCAAAACAAACAGTGGGTAAAAACATTTCATTCTCAGTAGGCTTCTATTGCCTTAAATTTTATTCATGTTTCCTACACCTAAAACAATATTACTTTCTCTTAATTTGCCCTAGTATATGACATTACCAGTAGCATAATAGTTACCTAATCCATATTTGTCAAATGTATACACATGAATATATAAATGAAAAATAAAATGATTATATATACTAGCACAAGCTTACTATGAATTGAGGTGTGTAATATATCACTGAACATTCTGGAGAAGCCTTGGTGTAATTATCTCAATAGAGTCAGAGAGTTGTGTGATATTATCAGATAATGTTTTGTTTTATTTTATTTTACAGAAAATAAAAAAAAAATAACGGAACATACAAACTACCTTTCAAGAGCCTCCCTATTCTAAGAGAATTTACTTAAAAATTTTTTAAATCACAATTTTTCTCTATTTCTTTGAGATGTAAATCCTCTCCAAATATTTTGCCAGTTTTACAACCCAGGAAAATCTTTCTCAAAGACATGTGAGTCATTCTTTGAAGTGTAACTCATAAGAAAGTTAGCACCCCTACCTCCCAGTCTCCAGAGAAAGTAGAAGCCTAACTTAGATCAGAGGCAATTATCAAGCACAGAAGGCCTAATTTGGCTAACCTCCACCCTAACATTTTTAGTAGCTCACCCCAGTTCATATACAATTAATTTGCCTTTTGTTTCAGGAGGTTGACTTCAGTATCTCTTCTCTCTCTTTGTCTGTGTAACTTGTCTGGTGCAATTTTTCTTTATCAATATCCAAAGAACTCTTGGAAAAACTGTCTGGGATTTAACCAACTGCCACCATTTGTATGACTTTGAGAAAGCTTTTAATCTCTATGCTCTAAACTCATTTGCCTTTAAAAATACTGTGTGTGTGTGTATATATACACACACACAGAGTAGTTCAGTATATATATATATATATATATATATATATATATATATATATATACACACACACACACATACATACATACATATACACACACAGAGAGTAAATGAGAAGAACAAGGGTGGGGTGGAATTGAGAAGTTTATTTGGGTCATGTGAGACATGCTGAGATGCATGGTGGCATCTAATATATAAAATGCATATGCTATAAAATTGGTTAATATGATAGCATAATGCAGTTACAACAAAAATAGGAGCTAAATCTTAAGTATTATCTATGAAACTTTTCATCAAAGTCTCATGTAAGGTAAAATAAAGATTCACTCAAATAGTCCTGTAAGCCTTTATTATTCACAACTTCAATAATGAAGGAAGTATGAGACTTATTGAATCTTAATTATCAATTCATCCCCAATATGATAGTCATATTGTGATACTTAAGGATATCAGACCAAAGACTCAGACAATCTCAACTCATTTATATCTCTTTAATATTTCCCTGGTTCCTCAGACAGTGGAGCTTTGGAAATATTGATATCAAATTCAGGAAGGATTATACCTATTATATCTAAGTTAATGGAAATAAAGGAAAATACATTTTAACTCTCTCTAGTCTCCTTTGCTCCTTATGGTATTGTTTTTTGTGTGTGTCTCACTGAGTGTGTTTGTGTGTGTTTATAATAGAAGACAATCTGGATAATCTTCTGTTTTTTTCCCAAATCTGAAGCTCATGTATTTCTCAAAATAAAGAAACTTAAACAAATTTAAAAAAAATTTTAAAAGGTAAGATAACCTTTGTAGCTTTATTGGAAATAGTAAATGCATTAGAGTCATCAAGTTATGGTACCAGAGGAAATCATAATTTATGTTTTTTTATACTGTTTTAATTTGCTTAGAGTGTATGTCTCAGAGTTTCATATCCTAGAAGCTTTGTTCCCCATGTAGCAATGGTGAGAGGCAGAGAAACCTTTTAGAAGTGGGGCCTAGTGGAAGACTGTGAGGTCACTGGGATACTGGATAGTTATTAGTGTTGTTCTCACAGTATCTTTGTTACTCCAATACAAACAGGTTATTATAAAAAAAGAAATCTGGAATCTCTCTGCCTTTCTGTTTCACCATATAATCTCTCTCTCTCTCTCTCTCTCTCTCTCTCTCTCTCTCTCTCTCTCTCTCTCTCTCTCTCTCTCATACATGCTTCTACTATGAAGCCATCTACCATGTTGAATTGGAGCTAGAGTGCCCTTATGAAAGGCTGAATATATGGGGATGCCAATGATGAGCTTCCAGTATTCATAACTATGAGCTAAATAAACCTCTTGTATCTCTTTCATTGTAAAGGACCCAGTCTCAAATATTTTATTCTTGCAAAAGAAAAGGGACTGAGAACATTTTTTGAAATGAAGTTGCCCTACAAATTCTAAATGTACAGACATTAAAGAGAGTACGGTTTCTCTTTATGTTTATTCATAAGAGTTGCAGATTTTTCAAAGCACCATTTGTCGAAGAGGCTATCTTTTCTCCAATGCATGTTTTTGGCATCTTTGTCTAATAAAAGATAATTGTAATTTTGTGGGTTAATCTCTGTGTCCTCCATTCTGTACCATTGGTCTACCACTCTGTTCTGGTGCCAATACCATGCTGTTTTTTGTTACTATTGCTCTGTAGTATAGTTTAAGGTCTGGTATAGTGATGCCATCTGCTTCACTCCTCTTGCTAAGGATTGCTTTAGCTATTCTGGGTCTCTTATTTTTCCAAATGAATTTCCTGATTGTTTTTTCTATTTCTATGAGGAATGTCATTGGGAATTTGATTGGAATTGCATTAAATCTATTTTTTGCTTTTGGAAGTATATGCAACAAAATGAAATTAAACCCCTATCCCTCACCACACATAAAACTCAATTCAAAATGGATCAAGCACTTAGGAATAAAACCAGAGACCCTGTGTCTAATAGAAGAAAAAAGTAGGCCCTAATTTCCATCATGTGGGATTAGGCCCAACTTCCTTAATAAGACTCCTGTGGTGCAAGTATTATAATCAAGAATCAATAAATGGGACAAATTCAAACTAAAAAAGTTTCTTCTCAGCAAAAGAAACAATCTATGAGGTGAATGGAGGGCCTGCATCTTGGGAGCAAATCTTTCACACATCAGATAGAGCACTAATCTCTAGATTATATATAGAACTCAAAAGCTAAGCACCAAATAAATAAATAAATAAATAACCCAATAAATGGGCCAAGGACCTGAAGAGACCCTTCTCAGAACATGATGTACAATCAATCTACAAATACATGAAAAATGTTCCTCATCACTAGCAACTAGAGAAATGCAAATCAAAACCACTCTAAGATTTCATCTCACTCCAGTCACAATGGCAGCTGTAATGCATACAAACAACAATACATGTTGGCGAGGATGTTGGTGGGGCAGAGGTACACTCATACATTGCTGATGGGACTGAAAATTGGTGCAGCCAATATGGAAAGCAGTATGGAGATTTCTTGGAAAATTGGGAATGGAACCCCATTTGACCCAGATATCCCTCTCCTCGGTCTATACCCAAAGGATTTAAAAACAGCATATTACAGGGACACAGCCACATCAATGTTTATAGCAGCACAATTCACAATAGCTAAACTGTGGAACCAACCTTGATGCCCTTCAGTAGATGAATGAATAAAGAAAATGTGGTATATGTACACAATGGAATATTACTCAACAATAAAAGAGAATAAAATTATGGGATTGGCAGGTAAATGGATAGAATTAGAGAAGATAATGCTAAGTGAAGTTAGCCAATCCCCAAAAAACCTAATGCCAAAAGTTTTCTTTGATATAAAGATGCTGATTCAAAGTGGGATAGGGATAGGGAGCATAGAGGAATTAGCAAACTCTAGATAGGGCAGAGGGGTTGGAGGGGAAAGGAGGGGGCATGGAGTTATAAATGATGGTGGAATGTGATGATCATTATTATCCAAAGTACAGGTAAGTACGAAGACATGATTGGTGTGAATATACTTTGTATACAACCAGATATATGAAAAATTGTGCTCTATATGTGTAATAAGAATTGTAATGCACTGTCATTTATAAAAGAGCTGCAGAATTAGAAGTCTCTTTATGATCATGACATTGATATATTTTAAAAGCCATTATTTCTTTCCTCTTCTTCTCATGTTCTCCTTTTTGATAAAAATAATATGTGTCTGTGGCTCAGTGATAGAGCATTTACCTTGCACATGTGAGAAACTGGGTTTGATTATCAGCACCACATTTAAAAAAATAAATAAATAAAAATATTGTGTTCATCTAAAAATATATATGTGTGTGTGTGTATATATATATATATATATATATATATATATATATATATATATATTATGATATGGGATTTTCTGAAGAGTCTGTATTTATTTTTCATATACTTATTCTTCCATGTATTAATTTTCCTTAAGTATTTTTATTCATTTCTCATAGGATTTATAATTAATTTGTAGTCCTGAAGCAGACATCCATCATCAACAAAACAGTTTTTTAAATTATAAAGTTTCCAGAGATCCTTTTCTAAAACCAAATTTGAAAATTATTCCTGTTTGTTAGACATTTACACAGATGGGTTTGGGGAAGAAATTTGTAAATACATTAAAAGATCTTTTCTGAAAATAACTATAAGCATATCCTACTGAATAACTTTAGTCATTTATGAAATCAAAACAACTTATACTTAAAAAATTTATCTGTAATAGAAAGCAACAAGAAATTGTTCTTTTAAATTATATCATTGTATAACCAAAACTAATGGGTTTTCTTAATTTATTTCATGACATAACAGAAAAGTTGCCACTTCTGTACAATATAAAAGAACACAGAGTCCTCTATCAGCTACTCAGATCTATAGTTTCCTAATCTTTGTAAAATTTTATTTTTAATGGGTACATATGGTATTTGCAAGCAGCAGTAACATTTCATATCTTATTTTTTCACTTGAATCCTCAAGGTTGTGCAGTAGCTTTCTGGGCATTTGGTAGTCAAGTGTTACTGTTGGCCTTTGTTTCATTGGGGGATTTTTATTCTAATCAAAATAAATAGGCTGTTTCATACCAAAAGTGTTCTTATTGACAGATCCTAAAAATGTTAAATGAGCAACCTATCCTAGAAATGTTGTATTCTAATTTAAAATCATTACTGCACAGGAGCCTTGACATAAAGTTATTTGTTATAATTTCTTATTTGGTTAGTGTAAGCTACTCCAGGTATTTGACTCTGATTTTGGTTTAATTTAAAATTATTAGCACAATGGTTACGTTCATAGTTACAAATTTCCACTGGGGGAAAACCTATAGGATAGATGAGAACAATTTCCATTTTATTATTGAACTTGACAGAAGCTAAATTAGAACTTAAGTATTTTAGTATTTAACAGATATGAGTTTTTAAATATTTTTTATAATTTATCACATTCATTATATATTATTTTTCCTATAGACATAGGTACTATATTACTTGGTTTCTCATGTAATGCAAACTCAAGCAACTCACCTCCAAGTAAAACCAAATAAAGTCTTTTTAATATTAGTTTGCAGTTTGAATGTTTAAGACTTCACATCAGTTTCCTCAGTTTCATTTATAAAATGGTAGAGATTAGCCACAGCTGGAAGTGTGTACATTATCTAAAATATGTGCTACATTTTCGTCTCTCAGACATAAAAGCCATATTCTGTTGTTGGAAAAGTTCCTTCATTTGGCAGTATTTTGAAGTGACTAGAATAAGGATCCAGAAACAAACCATGTGAGTTTAAATTATAGCATCTTCTCTGATTGGTTTTCAACATATTACAAAACATTTGGGGCCTTGGCTCCCCACTCTGTGAAGTGTGGACAATGATAAAACCTATTTAACTGGGACATACAAGGTGAGGATTAAATACATAAATGTAAGTACACTTAGAATATTATGTGGTATACATAAAACACTATGTTAATATGTCATGAGTAGTAGTACTGTTTTCTCATCTCCATAATGAGATAATATCATTCAAATGATATTGTTAAGAGACATTTTTTTTAGTCTTTCTTCACTCCCCTTCACACTGAAATAAAAGAACTAAAATCAAAAGAAAGTTTAAAAACAGCTCAGAAAGAAGGGTGGATGAAGTGATTTAAAAGGATATATAACCCCGGAAAAAATGAAAAAAATTGTAATCAAGACAATGTTTTGTAAAATATAAAAATACTCATATTTTTTTAATATATTACTACACAAGGAACAATTGTTTTATTAATAGGTGTAAAACTCAGCAAATACTTTTGGTTATCTAAATACTCCTGATCTTAGGTAATTCTAATCTTGGTTTTGTCAAAATTTTCCAAAACTCTAAAATTCAAATATGGTTTGAATATAGAGACTGAAAATATGAAAAACATAACAACAACAACAAAAATAACTATGAATTGTAAAACAGAGTGTCCCAGTAAAATTATTTGAAATCATCTTCTTGAATTGTTAGATAATAAATAAAGCTACTTCATTCAATTCAAAGCACTGCTCCATTATTTATTAATGATAATACTATTCACTAATAGTATTCACTAATAAAAATTAGAAATTAAATTTGTTTATATTAGGCATTCAATAACTCTTCTAAATCAATTTTATATCACTTTTAAATTAATATAAATTTAATAAAGTATTTATAAAATGGACTTATAATGTATTTATAAAATTTTGCAAAAAATGCAAAAAATGTCCATATGCATACTTTCCTTTCTTCCTGTTTCGTTCATTACTAATGTCTAGTATTGTTATCATGATTTTGCTAAACTTGAGAAAACAATACTGATGAATTACAAACTTTACATTCACAGTTTACATTATAGTTCATTCTTCATGTTGTACAGTTCATTTGGTCTTGGTGCTTTCCAAATTGAAAAATCACTAATCAGTGATTCAATTACTTTCATAGATACATATTATTACTCAGGAAACCTGTTGATGTGGTGGGAAGGTGTAGTTGAAGATATTGCTTTCTGTGGTCCCATGATTAGTGAGCCAGAGTTGTATATTTCCCGCCCTCTATGTCAAAGGCTAGTGGGGATTAGATTTGAGTATTTTAGTCCTTGCATATGATTTATCTTTTGTAAAACTCCAGTCAAATAGGCTCTGGTAAAATAGATTTCCTGGAGAGCAGGCCTTGCTAATGAGAAGAGAAAGCCCTGGCTATCCTTTACAGTGGTTACTTCTCTTCTCCTCTTGTCTGAAGCATAAAAAAGAAGAGAAAAAAAAGAAAGAAAGTTGTTTTCTTTTTTCTAATGATGATAAATTAGTAAGACTCCTGGAAGTAAACTACAGAACATGTGGGGGGACCCTGAAGATATAGTCTTCTCAGTTTTATCACTGAAACCAGTCCATGTGGAGCCTTCATAATTCATCAATTACCATTTAATATGTTCTGTTGATAATGAACTCAGCTTTAGGCATCTGCATCTGAGCACCTGCTTTCAGTAAGTTGTGATTTTCTATACACCCCTAGCTGTCTGTTCAGTTGAAGGACAGCAGCTTGCCCTGAAACTTCAAGTGAATCTAAGAAGTGTTAGTAAGTTTGTTTATTTTTTCTCTTACTTGATAATGGGAGAGATGACTTCAAACTCTTTACATGTTAGACCTCTGAATGGAAATTTCTTCCTTATTCATGATGTTTACCTTAAATGAATATCCCTTATTATAATAAATAATTTAACTGATAAAATTTTATAATTGTTAAAACTTGTTAGAACCTTTAGCTTTGTTCTATTCTTTTTTTAAAAAAATAGTCGTAGATGGACATAATAACTTTATTTTAATTATTTATTTTTTTAATTGGTGCTAAGGATCAAACTCAGTGCTTCACAGATGCTAGGCAAGTACTCTACCACTTATCTACAACCTCAGCCCCTTACTCTACCATTTTTTTTAATAGATAAGAAAATGCAATGAAGTGAGTTGTTATGCTTTATCCAGTGCCTTATATCTGGTGCTCAGGAAACCTTATTCATGGTCATGGTGACTGACCATGATGAAAGACAAGAATTTACCTTTTCTAGGTGGATTTTGTAGCTACAGGGGTATTTAGTGTTAATGATGTTTCCCAAGTATGGAAAACCATAACAACTCACTTCATTGCTTGGCATTTTAAATGTGAAAAATATTAATTCAAGAATAATTCTATTTTTTAAAAAATAAATATTACCAGTAATAATCTGATAAAGTTTAAACAATGCAAAAGTCCATTGTTAATAACAACTTGGCACAGCAAAGCTGTGGACCTCAGTCTACAAAATATCTAGTGATATTAACCAAAGATCTCAGGCTTTCTAAATCTTGAGTTCCTTGTGATAAGATAGGAGAAAGGTAGAAGACTGGATTTATCATTTTTGATGCCTCTGTCCTAAAAACACAACATCTCAAAACTTACCTGTTTTAGGGTCCACTGTTTTTCTGTAATACACAATTAGATCAATTGGTATTGTCCATGACATATGAACAGTATTTTCATATATAATTGTAAAATTCAAGTCTGAAGGTGGGTCAACTGCAAAAGAGAGAGTTGATATTAGTTACATTTTCCAATTTCACAAAATGGTCAATATAATTAATAAAGAATTGTGTTGAGCAAAGCTTAAAAAGAGAAGAAAATGCAAACAAGGTGTAATCCTATATTTGTTGCAAAATCACACTTAAAACTTTGCTATCCTGGGTTCTGACTGAGGAGTCTTTTTTCTTAAAACATAAACCAATAAAAAGAACAAAGATGGAATCATAAGAAATGCCTGAAAACCTTGAAGCTGTTCTTACAACTTTGCTATCTAAGTGAGAGAATAATTGGAGGAAAGATAGAGTGATTCTGAATCTACAGAACTATCCAGGGAGAAGATAGGATTAATTGGTTGTGATCAGTGAATTCAGTAAAATGGAGTGCAGGGGTCTCCCAGGGAGCAACTTACTGGCTTTGCCTTCATACAGGATAGAGAAAAAAGATGTTAGATTTTCAGAACTCAGCATACTTATATGTCACTTAATGGACTGACTGGTATTTGACTGAGGAATCTGGAAAATTAAGGAGGTCGGATAAATCTGATGAATAGGAAAGAAGTATTGCTCTGTGCTAAAGGTAACAATAGCTTATTAAAGTTAAGAAAAGAAAAAATGTGCACTTTGCATTTGAATAACCTGGTTTCTGACATTCTTGAGAGGAAAGGTTGTTTCATCTGGCTTTACATTTTTATTATGCATTTTATATTAGTGAGTATAGCACATCTAATTAATGTACCATGATAAATGGAGTTTCTATATCATTAGAACCCACTTATAAAGAATCAAAAGGGACCTTCCATGTGCAAACACAGAAAAGTTAATCCCTAGCTATCAAAGGTTCATCTCCTGCAAAGTCATTTCACTTTGCTCATACATTTAATAGGAATCATTTATATAATATTCAGGCAGTGAGAGAGAAACTGCAAAAAAAAAAAAGTTTTAATTGAGTTATTCAACCATCAATTCCGGCTTGTCAGATTGTAAGAAGAGAAATTGAGATAGAAATCCTGAGAGAGGATTTCTTACTTAAAAAAAAAAAAAAAAAAGCCTGGAAAAACCCAAGTGGATCTTTACACTGCTCTCTGATGGGGAGGAATCTTGCCAATAACTATAATTTTTAAAAGAGTGAAGCAGGTAATGATGTTCTATTATGCTTATATTTCTAAGAACTGATTACATTTTTCATATGCCTATCTTAACATTGGTCTTTTAAAACATGTATTTGATATGGAGAAAAATGAGTGAAGACCAACTGAGATGAATATTTGAAGTTTCCACCTTATATTCTTTATTAGTGAGTATGTTAAACAAATCTGTAAGAATTAAGAGACAAAAAACTTTAGAATTATTTATTTTTGTCCAAGAAAAGTAAATTAAAAAGGTTGATTGCCTTCTCTATGGACAGGAGAAATAAAAGTCTTCAGTTGCCATGCCTGTGCAAGTTTACAAGCTGGGATTTTATTACTTCAGGACACTTCACATAAAACACATCAGCCATATTGACTGGTATGTCAGTCTATAATGTACATTTCTCTTACCTTTCTCTATCACTGCTTTTTATCCAGTCAACATCTCTTTTAAAACATTTTCAAACTTTATTTAGAAATAAAAAGAGAAAACCAAGAAAATCCCTTCATGTTCTTGCAGGGAAAAGATGCTGCAGTTGAAAATTCTCTACTATGCAAGCTAGAATAAAGAGCATGTGTGCAATGTTGTATGAAATTTCCATACATTTCTTAAATTGACAGTTAATATGATTGACAAATTATCTAAAATGAAATTTCTCTATCTAGAATACAGAAATTTAGAAAATTAAACCTCTACATTGGAGGGATTTATATTCTGTATTACAAGTAGGATATAGTTGATGAATTCGAAAACACAAACCTAATATTAAGTAGATATTATTTTGGACAGTTTTCTATTCTAAGTTATTATTTTATGACACTTTTCTCCTTTCAACTGCACAATGATACATAAAGAAGGATCATAGAATTTGGGGTCACTATATATCTCTAACATAGCTTCTAACGTAAAAGTTAGATGACCTTGCAGATTAAAAAGTGAGTGTAAAACTAAATGAGACCTATGCTCCTGCCTCACCAATTTCTACAAAATAATATATCCCTTGCATATATACATATGTTCTTATTCTTCCAGTCTTTTAACGTATCCTACAAACACATGTGTGTGACACCTCACTAAATTCAAATTTGTGTAACTTACTGCACCTCTTTCTGATTATGTCTGGGGCAGTATATTCCTTACAAGATTGCAGCAGCAGTATATCCTATTTTCCTTCCCATCTCAATCTTGTGGTTCTTCACCAGTTCTACACAAACTAGACAGTACCCTAAAACAGTTTCTGGTTGTCCAATTTGCTGAAAAAAGGTTTATCTACTTCACTAGTTGATTCATTAAGCATTATTGTTTCCAGCAATGACTGTTCTATCACTGTCTCAGACTTCAGGATTATATAAGAGACAGGGTATTTCTTGATACATTTGACAGTACAAACTAATCCATCCCATCTTCTTACTTCAAGAGGTATTAGAGGGGTTGGGGATATGGCTCAAGCGGTAGCGCGCTCGCCTGGCATGCGTGTGGCCGGGGTTCGGTCCTCAGCACCACATACAAACAAAGATGTTGTGTCCACCGAAAACTAAAAAATAAATATTAAAAAAAATTCTCTCTCTCTCTCTCTCTCTCTCTCTCTCTCTCTCTCTCTCTCTCTGTCTCTCTCTCTCCTCTCTCTTTTAAAAAAAGAGGTATTAGAAGCTGATAATCAATCAGCAGGAAGTAGTGTTTTAAAATATAATAGGTTCTGAATGTATTTGCTTAATATGAGCTTTTTGAGAAGAAAGGGAGATCTTATTAGTCTAGTGCCAAACATAGCAAACCCTGCATTTGATAAATATTTGTTAAACAAATGAGTCAATGAGAGAATAAGTAGTTGAAACTGGCTCTGCATTATTTTAAGTGAGATGAGAGAAGAAATTATAAAGAAAAAATCTTGATCAGATAAAATAAAAAATGGCATTGCATTGAAATTTACAATATTAGAGATAAACACCAGTCCTACACCCTTGGAAAGTTTTGAATAACATATTACAATTAAGTATATGCAAAAGATATGCACACAAATATAAATTCCACAGACAAGATAACTTGAATTATTGAATCCCCTGGCAACCTCTTGCTTTAAGATTCATTTGAACCAAGTAGGAACCTAACAAATACTTGTTTGATAAATACAAATAAGTTATTGATGTAGTGTAATAAGTTTAACTTTTCTTTCTGAACTTTCTGAGGTTAATCAATAGCTCTTAGGAAATGTGTAAAATTCCTGTATCTACTTGAAGTGAAGTGTAATGCCTCGGTTGCTTAGTAAAGTGCACTTTAGAAGCTGGGCATGGTGGTAGAAGCTAGTAATCACAGTGACTCTGGATTGTGCCCCCAGGTTTCATCCTAGTCACAGGCACCACAGACACACACACACACACACACACACACAGGAATAACATTCAGCCTTCTTAAACAGGAAAATCCTATCATTGGCAAAAAATGTAGATAATCTGAAGAACAGTATGATAAATTAAATAAGCCTAACACAGATAGACAAATATCACATGATGTCATTTATATGTACAATTAATAATTAAATTGAATTCATAGAAATTGAGGGCAGAAAGATGTTTACCATAGACCGGGGATTGGGAATTTAGGAGGAAAAAAATGAGTGGTTGTTCATTAAAAGGTAGAAGTATGGATAAACAGGAAAATAGCTTTTGAGCTCTGTAGTACAACAAAATGACTATAGTCAATTTTAATGTATTTTATATTTCAAAGTGACTATTGAAAGTTTCAAATATATCATGATAAAAAATGACAGGTAGAGTTAATGGATTCGTTAATTGATTAAAGCAATACACATTTTTGTGTACATGTGTATATTACATTTTGTCCCATAAATGTATAAAATCATGATTTAAATCAAAGTATTATTAAACTAATACTCCTTTTAAAATAAATAAACTTATCTCATCAAAATGATAAAAAAATACGTTCAACATCATTGGTCATGTAGGAAATGGAAATAAAATGATAATATTAACTTCCACTAGGATGACTAAAATTAAAAAAAAATGTTGTCAAGGTTCTAGAGAAATTAGAACCCTCCTACATTTCTGATATGTCCTGTTGAAAAACAAGCTGGCAGTTGTTAAAATGCCAATATCTAAGTACATACTCAAGGGAAGTGAAAATATATCTACATTAAAACATGTATGTGAATTGTCATATTAATATGAACCTTATAACCCAAACAAAAACTTCTCAAAAAGGTTATGAATTGAATGGAGAAATAAAATGTATATCCAATTAATGAACATACAATTATTATTTAGCAATCAAAAGGAATGAAGCACAAACTGACCATCCTTGATCCAAGCATTCAAGATGGAAATGCTTTCAAATCCAAAATGATGGGAGAAAATGGTGGATTAGATTAAAGAAGCACCTCACAGCAGCCCCTCAGCATTGGACTTACAAAGCAGGAAGACCATTTCTCAGAGAGGTAAGTAACTAAAAGAACTCATTGAAACAATACCAAAAGGTTAAAACAATAATCTATAGAGGCACTGTTAAAAACTTGAACATTACAAATAACAAGTTGGAGGTGCCAGCTTGAGCTTTAGCTTGGCTGTGAGCTTGGGTACCAGTTTGGATACCACCAGAAAGAACAAATGGGAGGGGCAGTGCAGACAAACAAGGAAATGGTATGGCCAGTGGATAAAGAAATTTTAAAAATTGACTTGGGAAAACCTATGAATTAGACAGGAAGGTTGATTTTAATGGACAGAATCAGTAGCGGAAGCAGCTTAGTGAAAGAAAATTCAAAATTAGCTACCATAGACCAGGAAATGCTCTGGGCTTGAAAAATGTTTCTGTACAAGGAAAGTAGCCTACATTTTTTGCATGCCCAATAGGGAATGTCACCAGTGCAGTAGCTGTGCCAAGTGCCTATGCCCCACAAGGAAAGTCACCACCAACAAATGTTGGTGGGAAAATTAGCAGCTACCACCACAATCACCCCCACTTCTCTAGTGTGCATATGGTAGAAGACCATCACTGCCTCAGGGCAGAACTATTAGCAGAGATGGGAGACTGTGAACTCCTGCAGTTGACTTAAAAAAATATTCCCAGAAGGTACAAGAACGAGGCCAACTGGAATAGGCATGTTTATTCCTTAGATCTTCTTTAGTTCATTTAACATTTTAATAATCATTTTTTAATAATCTTTCTCAGCAATTTCACCCACTTCTGTATCTGTGGATGTTGGGGGATTGTGAATTTGTTGGATATTTCTTTACCTGCCCACTCACATTTTTAGAGGTCCTGGATTTGCACATCAGTTGAGGTGTATTCTTCTTCTATTATATTTGTCCTTTTTTTGTGTACTTTTTTTGGGGGGGTGGGGGAAGGGTGTTACCGAGAATTGAATTCAGGGGTACTCAAACATTGAGCCACATCCCCAGTCCTATTTTGTATTTCATTTAAAGACAAGTTCTCACTGAGTTGCTTAGTGCCTTGCATTTGTGAGGCTGACTTAACTCATAATCAGGCTTCCTTAGGATTACAGGCATGCGTCACCATGCCAAACTGTAGTTCTTTATTATTCTAGAAATACTGTTTTTGTTATATAAGATATCAGAGGAGGAGAACTGAATTTCCCCTGATTGTTCCTCCACTGGGTCTGGTTTTGGCTTGGGGTTTTTATCTCACTGATTCTATAAATTGAAATGGTTTGGCTCAAGTAGGATTAGATCATGTGCTCCTGTGGGGTTACATTAAGTGTTGTTTGGCTGAGTCATAAAAATTTCTTTTAAAAATATTTCAAACTTTCTCCCACCTTCTCACTGTATTTCATATTTACTTAAGAAATTGTAATTCCACTATATAATAGAATTTTATCATTTATGGCATTCACATTAAGCTTATTTTTAATACAGTAGATTACATAATAGACACCTGATCTCACATACCTGATCTAGTTCACAATTTGTGTTGCTGATACTAATATTAATTGCTGACCACCATGTTCTATATAGTGATGTCAATTAATGTTACAAACATGAAAGTAGATACCAGACATTTGTCTATACATCAATTAGTGTAATATCTGGCTCCCCTTCCCTATAAGAGAGGTTGGAAAGTGATTAGGATACTACAACATTACAGAGTAGAGATCCTATTGCTGAGAAATTCTCATGAATTAAGAGAGAAAATTCATGAGATGAAAGACTCTTCAATAATAGCGGTATTAAAAATAAAACAATCAGAATTCTTGGAAATGAAAGACTCAGTAAATAAAATTAAAAATTCACTTCAAACTGTCACCAGCTGATTAGATTGCATAGAAAAATAGAACTTAGGCCTTGAAGACAGGATACATGAATTTGAGAACATGAAATGCAATAAAGGAAAAAAAAATAACAGAACATGGTCAAATATATGCAAAATCTGGGACAAGATTAAAGACCACACCTGCTAATCATTGGGATTAAAGAGAACATGGAAATACAAGCTAAGATATTAAGATAATTTTCAATGAGATAGTCACAAAATAATTTCTCGCTATAAAAAATGAGATAGACGTGCACATACATGATACATATAGGACCCCAAATTGACCTGATAAGAACAAAATTTCCCTAAGACACACCACAGTCAAAAAGCCTAACATATAAAATAAGGAAAGAATATTAAAAGTTGCAATAGAGAAATATCAAGTCACATTTACAAACAAATCTCACTTGTAATTTCTCAAAAGCAGACACTGCTATAAAGAAGAATCTGGAATGAGATATTCCAAGCTATAAAAAATGTAATTGCAAACTAATATTTCTATACCCAGCAAAATTATCTTATTCAATAGGGAACTAATATATTTTTTCCATGACAAAGATAAACTAATGGTACACAATTACCAAGCCATAACTACAAAGAATCCTCAAAGAAAAATTGTGCACTGAGAAACCAAAAGACAAATACCCAAACTCCCAAATAAATGAAAATAGAGCACTAATAAGCTAAATGAGAATCAAGATAGAATTAAATACAGCAAACAATTAAAATGATAACATACCACAAACATACCTATAAAAATATTGAATATAAATGGTTTGAACTCCCCAATTAAAAGACATAGATTAGCTGAATGGATCTAAAACCAAGATTCAACTGTATGCTCTTTACAAAAGATTCATCTCATAGACAAATGTACTCACAGGTAAAAGAATGGAAAAATATGCTCCATGAAAATGAAGACTGAAAAGGTGAAATAATTGTTCTCATATCTGAGAAATTTATTTCAAGGAAAAACATCCAGAATTCCTGTAAATAAAAGACAAAATGAATAAAACTAAAAATTCACTTCAAAGAGACAGAAAAGGCTGTTATATACTGTTAAAGGGTATAATTCAAAAAGAAGATAGTAGTAGTAATTATATATGCCACAAACATCAATGTACCTGGTTACATTAAAAAATGTTTCTTGACATAAAATTCCAGATAGATCCCAATACAATAACACTAGGTGATTTCAACACACTCTTATCATCAATAGACAGCTCATCAAAACATAAAAATCAACAAAGACATGTCCAATCTAAATACTATTATAAATCAAATGGATCTAATAGACATCCACAGAATATTTCACCACCAAACAGCCAAATTCAACTTTGTTTCTAGCAGCTCATGAAATTTTTTCCAAAATAGACCCCATTCTTGATTACAATGTAAGTCTTAACAGATATTAAAAGATTGATATTATCTCATGCATTGTATCAGACCATAATAGAAAGAAACTACAAATTAACTGCAGGAAAAATAAAAGAAACCATATAAAAATGGAGATTAAACAATGAAGAATGTATCAAACAAGAAATGAGAACAGAAATCAAGGAATTCATAGAAACAAATGAAAACCAAAATATATCCTAACAAAATCTGTGGGACAGTATGATAACAGTAGTAAGAGAAAATTTTATTGCATCAACAGCCTACATTAAAAAATAGAGAGATACCCCAAAATGTCCTCATATTCTACTTTAAAACCTTAGAAAGGAAGAACAAAAATAACTTCAAAGTCAGTAGGAGGCAAGAAATATTGATGCACAGGATCAATGCAACAAACAGCTGGTTCTTTGCAAAGATAAATACAATTGATAAACACTTAACCAATCAAAAGAAAGAAAAGACTTATGAAATCCAAAAGATCAACTGAAATTACTTTGAAAATTTATCCTCCAATAAACTAGAAAATCTAGAACATACTGACATTTTTCTGGACATATGTTACTTGTCCATATTCAACCAGGATGATATGGAAAACATAAGCAGACCAAAATCAAGTGATAAAATTGGAACAGCAGTTGAAAGCCTACCAACAAAGAAAATCCCAGGACCAAATGAATTCTCAGCAGAGTTCTATGAGAACTGTATAGAAGAACTAATGTCAGTCTTAGATTATTCCATGAAATTGAAAGGGAAGGAACACTAACAGCACATTGTATGTGGCCAGAATAACCCTGATACTAAAACCAGACAAAGACCCATCTATGAAAGAAAATCATAGACAAAAATCATAGATGCAAAAGCCTTAATAAAAAAAAAATGTTAGCCAACCACATTCAGAAACATATTAAGAAGATAATACATCATGTTCAACTGAGCTTTCTCCCAGGGATGCAAGATTCGTTCAATATACACAAAATTTAAAATGTAATTAATTAAATAGGGTTAAGAACAAGAATCATAAGTTCATCTCAATAGATGGAGAAAAGGACTTTGGTAAAATGTAGCACCCATTCATTTTAAAAACACTCTAAAAAATCATAGAAGGAACTCAATATTTACAAAGAATACATATGATAAACCCAAAGTCAACATCATACTGAATAAGGAAAAGCTGGAAGCTTTTCTTCTAAAATTGATTCCAATCAAGGAAGTCCATTCTTACCACGGCTATTCAATATATTTCAAAACTGTAGCCAGATCAATGAGAAAGGAAAAGAAAATTAAAGGGATACAAATTGAAAAAGAAGAATTAAAAATTTCTTTATTTGCTGATGTCATGATCCTATATCTTGAAGATATAGGATCCGTCCATCAGACGGTTTCTAGAGTTTATAAATGAATTTAGAAACATAGCAGTATATAAGATGAACACTCATAAATCAATAGCTGTTTTATACTCCAACAGCAATTTAGTTGAGAAAGAAATCAGAAAATTCACCCACTTCACAAAAAGTAAAAAATCAATAAATAAAATATCTGGGAATCAATCTAACAATATGTGAAAGATATCTACAATGAAAACTATATGTATTAAATAAAGAATGAAATGCTATCAGAAGATGGAAAGACCTCCCATATTCTTAGATAGGCAAAATTAATATTTCAAAATGGCCATAATGCCAAAAGCAACATATGCTTTCAGTGCAATGCTACCAAAATACCAAGGATAATTTTCACAAAACTAGAAAAGCATAGTCTTAAAATTTATTTGGAAAATAAGAGAACCAGAATAGCTGAATAGTTCTGAACAAGATAGTCATTCAGGAGGCATCACTTTATCCAAACTCAAACTATACTACAGCATCATATTAGTGTCAAAATACACAGGAAGACAAATGGAATAGAATATGAAGAATAGAGAAAAACTCACATAATTATAGCCATTTAATATCTGACAAAGTTGCCAAAAATACATGTTGTAGAAAACACAGTCTTTTTAATAAATGGTAATGGTAAATCTGAATATCCATATGTAGAATTCATTTAGATCCCCATCTTTTACCCTGCACAAATGTCAAGGCAAAACAAAATTGATCAAAGACTTAGGAATTAAACCAGAAACTTGCCATTGCTAGAAGAAAACATAGGATTAACACTCCATCACATAGGTGTAGACACCGAATTCCTCAGCAAAACCCCTAATGTTCAAGAAACAAAAGCAAGAATTAGTAAGTGGTATACCATTAAATTAAAAAGGTTCTGTGCAGCAAAGGAAACAACTAAGACAGTGAAGAGAGAGCCTATGGGATGAGAGAAAATCTTTGCCAGCTAATCCTTTGATAAGTGACGATTTTCTAGAATATATAAAGAACTCAAAAATCTCAATGTCAAAAAGAAATAAGTACCCTGGTCAATAAATGGACAGAAGAACTAAACTGAATCTTCAAAAGAGAAAACACAAATAACCAAGAAATACAAGAAAAAAAATGTTCAATATCTCCAGCAATTAGGGAAATGCAAAAGAAAGCTACTCTAAGATTTCATCTCACTCCAATTAGAGTCACAATTATCAAGAAAATAATACTGGAGAGGATATGGGGGAAAAGGGTACCCTTATACACATTTTGGTGAGAGTACAAATAAGTATAACCACTCTAGAAACCAGTATGGAGATTCCTCAAAAAACTAGAAACAGAACTACCATATGACCCAGTCTTCACACTCCTCAATATTTATCCCAAAGTTCTAAACTCAGCATACTATAGCAGTACAGCTACTTCAATAGTTATTACTGCACAATTCACAATAGACAAATTTTGAAATCAATTCAGATACTCATCAACAGATGAATGGAACAAGAAAATGTAGTACTTATACACAATGGAGTTTTATTCAGCCATAAAAAATAAGGAAATAATGGCATTTTCCAGGATATAAATAGAAAAGGGGTGGGGGGGACATGCTAAGTGAAATTAACCAGACTCAGGAAATCAAGGGTCAAATATTTTCTCTTATATGTGGAAGCTAGAGCAAAGTAAAGGAAAGAAGGTGGTCTGGGAAGAGACTGGATATATCATAAAGACATAGGAAAGATAAGTGGAATAAAAGAAGAACAAGATTGAAGGAGGAAGGAAGGAAAAGGGAAAGAAAAATGGAATGATTTTAACAAAATCATGGTACAATTCATATATACAGGTACCAAATATAATTCTACCTTTATGTATATATAGAAGAAAGGAAGTTTAGTAAAATAGATGGGGGAGACTAGGAGGATAGGGGAAAGGAAGAAAAGAGAGAAACAGAGTTTGAAATCAAATTTCTTGCATGTATGATATTATCAAAATGAGCCCAAACAATGTGTATATTATAATGGTTTAATAAAAAATTCAAAATCATTTTAACACTGACATTACATTACAAGTGGAAAGTTCCACATTTGGCCTTACATGGCAAGTTGGAGTCAAATGCAGGTGCATTAAAAATATTGTATAAAATTGCATGTAACTATGTTTATAAGGTATATATGAAACATGAAAGAATTTCTTACTCAGACTTGAGTCCCATTTCCAAGTTAGACATTCTTTTTATTATTATTTATAAATGACAGTGGAATGCATTACAATTCTTATTACATATATAGAGCATAATTTTTCATATCTCTGGTTGTATACATATTATATTCACACCAATCCATGTCTTCATACCTGTACTTTGGATAATAATGATCATCACATTTCACCATCATTAATTACCCTATGTCCCCTCCCTTCCCCTCCAATCCCTCTGCCCTTTCTTGAGTTCTCTATTCCTCCCATGTTCCCTCTCCCTATCCCACTATGAATTAGCCTTCTTATATCAAAGAAAACATTTGGCATTTAGTTTTTCTTGCAGGTGTGTAATGACATCTCCTTATGATTTACTTTTCATTTTCCTAATGGCAAGTGATTTTGAAAAGCTCACATACGTATTGGAAGTTTGTGTCTTTATTACCTATTTCTGCTCATGTTTTTATTTATTTTTATGGCATTGCGTTCTTTTTCCTTTTTGTCTTTTTCCCATGAGTCATGAATATTCTTTCTACAACTCTGAAAACCAACATTGTAAGATATATGATCCAGAAATAACTTCCTCAGCTTGTTGCTTGTTTGTTCACTCACTTAGTGGAGAATTTTGACAACAAACATTTTTAATTCTATTTACGCTATTTGTCAATTTTTAAATTTATGTATGATTCTTTCTCCCTTGTCGCGACCCCTTGCCCGCAAGGAAGACGCAACTCAGGAATCTTCTTTCAGCAGTTTATTCAGGCCCTTGATATTTCTTCTTCTCCCTCTCGGGTGCCCCTCCCAGCCTTAATAAAGCATCCCAAGCCCCAATGCAAAGCTGCCGCGTGGAACTTTCTCACAGGGTGGTGAAAAATCATGTGCCAACTTTCCCAGATAAGAAGTTGTTTGTCACAGACCACAGCGGAGCCAGCGCCATCTTGTAATGGCGACCATAGTCTGCAGAAACAGCAGAAGCGGCTCACCACAGTTCCCCCTTTTCTGTTTTCTTAAAACAATACAGGCGAGAGTAGAGGTCCTATCCCACTGTGCAGAAGTGGCTGCATAGTATGGCTCAGTCCCAAGGAGGGCCCTTCCCCAGATCTGAGGCCATATCAGCCGACGCCTTTTTTCGTGGGGCGGGGCGTGGACGCGTCTAACCCGCATGCAATAGGACATGCTCTCCTTGAGGTCCACGTCAAGGATCACTCAAGTGCAGTGCCTTGCCTCGCATCCTGTATCGTGACGATGGTGGACGAAGGGGGATAGCTGAGGCTGAACTGTGGCTATTTATAATGACAAACAAGTTGACAGCACCCTGAAAGAAAGGCACGAACTTCAAGGCGATAGAAAAGCACTAGTGTGGAAACCCATCTGCGTGCAATGGCAGTAAGACCGGCAGAGTGCAAGGGCTTTCCAACACTAAGAGAATAACAAGGAAAGTCATGTCGATCCCAGTGCAATGTTATAATAACTTGGGGTGTAACGACCATGACAAAGGTTTACTGCTTAAGATGCGCAAGCCAGACTTGAGGTGAGTTGCCATTTTCTAAAGCTGCAAGAGCTTGTATGATCATAGCCTTTTCTTGTGCATGGCGAGTTTTAAGGCGACAGAGAAGCCACAAACAGAGTACAACACTGAAGCAACACATTGCACCAAAAATGCCCACTCCCACCCATTCCTTAAAAAAGGAAAAGGCAGAGGATAGCCAACTGGTGAATTGACCCAAAGTCACTGGTTCGACACGGGTGCTATTCAAAACAGCAATCTGAGTTAGTTGAGACTGGATCAAGTTTTCTGCTTCCATGGACCAGGTTCCGGATAAATATTCCCCGATGATGCGGGAGGCATTTCTGGAATCATAAAATCTGACAGAGGTTATACATAAATGTGCACGTTGATCAACACAACCCAAATGTACTAGGTCAGACAATTCCTCAACTTGAGCTTGAAGCAGATCTATCCTTTGATTAGCAGCCAGAATCCCAGAAAAAATGTGTTGATTAATTCTACTTTGAGATTCAAGTATGGTGGATGTTTGTTGAATAACCTGATTAATAGTGGCAGCAGTTTGTACCTGGCTGGCCATGGCTACTCCAGCTATAACTGCTGCAGCAGCAGATACCGCCACAGCTGTCACTATGGCTGCCGTAATTCCAAAATCTCTACGGGCTCTAATCAGTTCAACAATAGGAAATGACTCTGGATCTGCAGTAACCGGGATCGGGACAAAAGTTGGAATTTTCATAACCATTGCCGTAGTCCAGGAGCCATTCCAACACTCAGACAAATAACAGGTAATATTAGAACAATTAAGCATCCCCTGTAATGTAACATTAGCCAAAAGAAACAGGAACGGAGATTGGAGGCAGACTGCTGCGGAGGGTAATGCAGCATTAGATAATTGTGAATTATTTGCAGAAATTTTAAGTCTCCTACCTCGCTCCGAGTCTTGGGTACTTCCAGAAACATTAAACAGCCAACTTTGGACTCCTAATATTTCCCTGGGGAAACACAAGCGCGGACTAGACTAGCCCAATCTGAGGGAGTCATGCAAAATCTAGTAAGTCCCTCCACCTGAGTGAGAGTGAAAGCGGCATCTATGCCATAAGTGCGGACAGATTCTGCCAAGGTTTTAATTATCTTAAAGTCTAAAGGCTCATGATATCTTCCCCTGTTATTGTCCTGAAATACAGGGTATGCAAGTCCCATATCTGTATTAACTGTCCTCCAAACTTGTGCATGAGAAGATCTCCCGGAACCTTGGCTCCTTCCCACATACGGAGGTGGGGCAATCGGCACCATATCTTCTTCTAGATATTCTACCTCCTCCTCCTCAGAGTTTTGTTGACCGATGTTAACTCCCTTCCCCTTCTTACAGTAGGCCTGCGTGCCCTGTGTCTCCTTTTTCTTCTTTTTCATTTTTATCTTATGTAGTTGTTGTAACAATATATCAAGGTCCTCAGAACTCTCTGAGTCGCTTGTGTTCTCAGGCGTTTTTAATTCGGTCAAGTCTGGGTAGAGCCTTCTCCTATTTTTATCTTCAGGCTCTTTTGCCTTCTCACTACTGTTACTTTTAATACTCTCTGCCACTTCACTACATGATCCTTCAGATTTTTCCTCATGCAGCTGCTCAAGAATAGCTTGACCCTCACTCACAGCTTCCTGGCATTTACCATCTGTAAGGCAACCATGGACCATTTTCCAAAGGGGTATCACCCCACCCTCTAATATGCCCTGCTCAGAAGCAAAGTCAAGATCTTTGCCTAATTTATCCCAACTAGGCACAGTAAGGCTGCCCGAAAATGCAAACCACGGTGCAGCGATATCTATCTTCTGTAAAAATCTCTGTAAAGTACTATGTTTCACTTCCAGTCCCTTGGAACGTAACAGGCCATCTAGGGCCAGGAGAAGCGGACTTGAAGATGCGGCACCCATGACACAACAACAAAGAAAGCACAAAAGAAAGAAAGCGAAAGTAGGAGCGAAAGTACACAGTGCAACTGCAATAAAATGTAAGGCTCTCTCTTTCATTACAGAGGAGCTGTCCCGCTTTGGTCGCGGATCCCACTTACTAGGGACTAACCCCGCTTTGATCGCGGATCCCACTTACCTGGGACTAACCCCGCTTTGATCGCGGATCCCACTTACCTGGGACTAACCGGTGCACCACCCCTGACTGTTGAAAGTTCTGGTTCCCGGGTCTCGGCACCACTTGTCGCGACCCCTTGCCCGCAAGGAAGACGCAACTCAGGAATCTTCTTTCAACAGTTTATTCAGGCCCTGGATATTTCTTCTTCTCCCTCTCGGGTGCCCCTCCCAGCCTTAATAAAGCATCCCAAGCCCCAATGCAAAGCTGCCGCGTGGAACTTTCTCACAGGGTGGTGAAAAATCATGTGCCAACTTTCCCAGATAAGAAGTTGTTTGTCACAGACCACAGCGGAGCCAGCGCCATCTTGTAATGGCGACCATAGTCTGCAGAAACAGCAGAAGCGGCTCACCACACTCCCTCCTAAGATGTATTTACCTACTTTGAGATAAAGAATTTGTCCTATGTTTGTCAACAAAGGTTTAACAGATTTAGATTTTATTTTGAGGTAAATAAATATCTCAAATTATTTTTATATGGTGCATGGTAGAGGTTTATTTTCATATTTTTAACAATATTAATATCCTGTAATTTCTGTTTCACTTGTTGCAAATACTTTACCTTCTAAATTAGCTGATTTGCTATCTTTGCCAAAAATTTAAATGACCATAGTAGCAGTTATTTGTTTCTGTAATCTCTTCTCTGTTGCACTGATCAATTTGCCAATTCTTATCATAGAATTACATTGTTTTAATTACTACAGCATTATTGTTAGTCTTGATATCAAGTATTGTACTCTTTCAACTTTGTTCTTTTATAAGATTACTTTGATTATTTTAGTTTATTCGTATTTGCATATAAATATTATATTCAGCATGTCATTTATAATTTTCCAATGTGATTATAAATAAACAAATACAAAATATTGTAGATTTAACATTTTAGTGATATTGTTTTCCAGTTCATTAACATGCTGTATCCAATCTTAAGTGATTTAGGTCTTTTTTGTACACTTTTTTTTTTTTGTACCATGTTTTGCTTTACAGCTTTCCAACAAGGAAGTTGTTGAATTCTAGATTGTGCCATAACTAAGTATACTGTCTCATTCTTTAATATGCTAGCCAATCCTTGTCAATAATCCTGTAATTTGAAATTCCTAAGAAGCCAGTAAACCATTAACAACCATGTAGATATATGTCTCAGCACTGCCCTTCCAGGGAAGGAGAAACTCCTTGACCTCTACCCACCAGAAGAATTTACTGACCCCCTCAGTTCCAACTCTTAGAAGGACTTTTAAAATATATTTTTCATAAACTAATCTAAGTTAAACTTAAAATTTTCAAAAATATATTTTTAAAGAAATATATAAATATTATACATATGATATATAAATATATGAAAAAATTATATGTGTGTGTGTGTGTGTGTGTATCCCACATCCCCAGCCCTATTTTGTATTTTATTTAGAGACAGGATCTCACTGAGTTGCTTAGTACCTTCCTTTTGCTGAGGCTGGCTTTGAACTTGTGATCCTCCTGAATCAGCCTCCTGAGCCTCTGGGATTACAGGCATGCACCCACCACACCCAGCTAGAGAAATATATTTTTAAGAATATAATTATATATGATTTGTCATATTCCTGGTTTAAAAACATTGAAAAATAATGTAAAACACTGTCAGACATTGATGCTTGAAGTGCAAATTGATACTTTTCTTTAAAGGGAAAATTGACACTCCTATTATTTTAATATACATGTGAATATAACTACATATGTAAATGTGATAAGTACATAAAGATATTCATTGCAGGTTTGCTGGTAATCACAAATAATTCAGAAAAAAAAGCTAAACTATTAGAAAGAAATCATTAAAATTAATTATGTACATTAGAGTTGTATGTCTAAAGCCTGCCCATTTTTGCAAATAAGATTTCATGGGAGAAGAGCCAATTTCACTCATTCACAAGTTGTCTATGACTGTTTTCATTCTCAACATCTTTGAACAGATATGACAGATAACATTTGATCCAGAAGGCCCAAGATAGATATTTTATTGTTGTTCCTTGTGACATATATACTAATCAGATATTGTGTGATTTTTTACATATCCTTAATATAGATTTCTATAATAAAATACTATGTAGTATTTAAAGGGAATAAAAGAGCTCTGAAAATCCTGAGGTGGAACAAACTTCATAACATATTACAAGAAGAGGTGAAAATAGTTTGCATATATAAAAATATATATGCAGGGCTGTGGATGTGGCTCAAGCGTTAGTGAGCTCACCTGGCATGTGCGGGGTACTGGGTTCGATCCTCAGCACCACATAAAAATAAAAAAATAAAGATGTTGTGTCCACCAAAAACTGAAAAATAAATATTAAAAAATTCTCTCTCTCTCTTTAAAAAAATAAAAAAAAATATATATATGCATACACACGTATAAGAGACTCACATATTTATATATAAATAAATGTATACATTGCTCACTTTAATTTTATGCAATGCATCTCCAACATATACACATATGCATATGTGTGTGTATACATATATGTATACAAATTTAAATACAGTATAAAACTGTCAAAAAGTACTTTTTTCACTAAAAAATGTAAATCAGAAAATAATTTAAGTATAACTCTTGGTATCATAATGTATCTTTTTCCATTTTGTTTGATTTTTATCTAATTCTAGTAAGGCTAAAGATAGAAATTTTAAATCTGTTCATCAGTTCTAAAAATAAGTAATATTACCATAATCCATATATATGAAGAATTATTTTAATCTGAACATCACAATGCATGCTGTTGTTAAAGGAGAATTTTTGCAAAGTATTCTCAAGTTGATTATGAGATTGTTATGAAAGGATAGCTTCTGCAAGTGGAGTAGGGGGGGTAATAGTTTCATGTGTACTATGTTGCTGCTTTGTCCATTATTTATGTTATGTTTCACAAGCACATCTAAAGGCACATTACTTACAATTCAAGAATAAATTCTAGGTTGCTTATACAAGTCTCCACATTTTACCTAAAAGATGGACCTTCTGTGTATTTGTGAATAAATGAAAGTTGCTGCTTAAAATAAATTAATACTGTTTTTATTCATGTGTTTAATTAAGTACCTACAGTTATCTACCCAATTCATTTTCTGAGGCCAGTTTTAAACAAAGAAGGAGAAAAATGATTAAATATGTGAATGCATATGTGTCACTGTGTATGATATGTCTCCATGTAAGTTCATTCAATATATTTCATATTTTCAGAAACTAGATTATTAATGGGTTAAATTATAAAAGTATAAGTACATTTTCTAGTGACAAAAGAAAACCATATACTTTAAACCCTCATCTGTTCCATTTGTAATCAGAAATAAAATTTACAGTATTTATACCACATGACATTGGTGACTCATGATCTTTGTGTTTTAAATTATTTTTATGCAACCTATACATTGTATAATGATTGTTATAATTTTTTCCCACATTGTAAATAAATTGTAGAATTTTTTAGCCAGGCAGGGTGGCCCATGCATGTAATCCCAGCTGCTCACAAGGCTGAGGCAGGAGAATAAGTTCAAAGCCACCCTCAGCAAAAGCAAGCCACTAAGCTACTCAGTGAGATCCTGTCTCTAAATAAAATATAAAATAGGCTGCACCAATTTGCAGTCCCACCAGCTGTGGATGAGTGTACCTTTTTCCCCACAGCCTCACCAACACTTATTGTTATTTGTATGCATAATAGCTGCCATTTTGACTGGCGTGAGATGAAATATTAGAGTCGTTTTGATTTGCATTTCTCTAGATATTTCTTGGAAAATTGGGAATGGAACTAGCATTTGACCCAGCTATCCCTCTCCTCAGTCTATACCCAAAGGTCTTAAAAACAGCATGCTACAGGGACACAGCCACATCAATGTTTATAGCAGCACAATTCACAGTAGATAAACTGTGGAAAAAACCTACATGCCCTTTGGTGGATGAATAGATTAAAAAAAAATGTAGCATATATACACAATTAAATTTTACTCAGCAATGAAAGAGAATAAAATCATGGCATTTGCAGGTAAATGGATAGAGTTGGAAAAGATAATGCTAAGTGAAGTTAGCCAATCCCCCCAAAAACAAATCCCAAATGTTTTCTTTGATATAAATAGGCTGAATCATAGTGGGACAGGGAGCAGGAGCATGAGAGGAAAAGACAAACTCTAGATAGGGAAGAGTGGCTGGAAGGGAAAGGAGGGGGCATGGGGTTATTAATGATGGTGGAATGTGAGGATGATTATTATTCAAAGTACAGGCTTGAAGACACGAATTGGTGTGAATATAGTTTATATAAAACCAGATATATGAAAAATTGTGCTCTATATGTGTAATAATATTTGTACTGTATCCCACTGTCATATATAAATTAAAAAATAAAAATAAAATATAAAATAGGGCTAAGGATGTGGGTCTGTGATAGAGTTCCCCTGATTTCAATCCTCAGTACCCCCCCCAAAAAAAAGAAAAAAGAAAGAAATTTTTAGAACTGTATTTAACAATTACTTTACTATCTTTATATCAAAATCTTAAAGAATAATATGTAGGTTTATCAATAAGTTTTTTTAACATAACAAAAGCTAAAATGAATAATATATAGATTTTATCATTAATATATAATGTTATATAATTTTGTATCAATAAATAAAATACCATATATTGAATATTTTTCTTTGGAAAATCACAATGCCTAAGTAAGAATAATTTAAGTTATATCTAAAATTCAAAGTAATTATATCTTAAATTTATTTCCATTTTATTTGGGTTATTTTTTTTAAAAAAATAAAACACCTACCCCAGAAAGTTGTCAGAAGTTTGAATGTCATACAACTTTATTATTATTTGCTTGCCTGTCATCTTCTTTTTCCTTCCTTCCTTCCTTCCTTCCTTCCTTCCTTCCTTCCTTCCTTCCTTCCTTTCTTTCTTTCTTTCTTTCTTTCATTCATTCTTTCTTTCTTTCTTTTTAATCCAATACTGAATAAGATGCAATGATGTGATCTTATATCCTGAAGATATTCATTCATCTCTGAATGGGAAAGGAAAGAGGGATTCATTATATAATTATTATTGTACAATATATTCTCCATATGTCCTGTTAATAAAATTATAAGGATAATTTGAATTGATTAAATGTGTAGATTGTAATCACTTTTCACATTGTTTTTAGCTTCTTTTTGGGGTCTACTTACTGATTTCTCATATACTTTCAATTTGATGTTTTTTTATATTTATTATCTTTCAAATACTAAGAAGTATGCTTAAATAAGAATTACATTTCAGAGTTTTTGACAACCTCTGTAGGTACTCTCTAAGGATATTTATGGTATATAATATGTATCAGAATATACAAAATAAAATTAGTTTTGAGGAAACTGAACAAAAATAAAAGTTTAATAGATGAGATAAAAGTATTTATCTTTTTTTTTCAACAAAAACATTTGCGTAATTAATTTACTCAATTGTTTATTTAATTTTATTTACCAAGTACCCATGCTTTGTTTTGGATCACTTCTTTTTCATAATTAAATTAATCAGTTTGAACTGCTTTGTCATAGCTAATTTCACAGGAATCATTTTACAAGATTTACAAGATTTAAATTATTAGATATTATACAATAGGAAATAAAAGTAATTTATAGGTATGATTCACCAATAGTGGTTAATAGAAAAAATAATAAATCTATCATCCATAATTAACTCACAATTCCTGAATGTTTCTAGAATGATCTTCCATTATTAACTCCACACATTTTTGAATATACATCATAAACTCTCAAATGGTGACCACAAATAATATTTTAACTTTTAGTGTGGTAGTATTTGGAAAATTATTTGTCAAATGTAAAGAATTACAAAATTTTTGATTTGTAATTACAGTTACTATTTCCTGATTGGTATTAGTGTGAATCTGATTGTAATTGATTCTGACACAACCTGGATAAAAATGAGAAAAAAAAATCACAATGTGTCACTCTGATAAACCTTTATTTTTCTATAATAAAACTGAACACCCCTAATTCTATCAAATAATTCTTTTTATTTAAGAATATTTATTTGTTATGTCAAACTGGCTACTTATTGTTCAAAGCTGCATCCCTTGAAGAAAGTACAGTTTAGATCTCTGTATACCATTAATGCAATGTTATGAATCATCAATTTTGTCAGAAAATGTTAATTTGTGTGTGTGTGTGTGGTACTTAGAATTGAATCTATGAACTATAACTCCTGCCCTTTTAAAAAATTTTTACTTTGAAAGAGGTTCTCACTAAGGTGATGAGCCTGGCCTCTATATTGCAATCCTCCTGCCTCAACCTCTCCAGTCACTGAGATTATAGACAAGGGCCCAGCTAAATTTTTTTATTGATATACAATATACACACATATTTGAGCTTCCTTGTGGTATTTTAATTCATATATATATATATATAGAGAGAGAGAGAGAGAGTAGCATTCAAGTCATTGTACATAGCATAGTCATTGCTTTATACTTGTATTGTTTTTATACTTTATATATTGTATACTTTATACTTGTATTGTTTTTTATGGTGAGTACATTTAAAATCCTCTTTTCTGGTTTGAAATACATAAATCATCATTGTTCATTATATTTACCCTGTTGTGTCATAGAACACCAGAATATATTTCTCCTATCTAAAGGTAAATTTGTATCCTTTGACCAAAGTCTTTCTGTCCCCCTTTGCTGCCCATGTCTCTGGTAAAAATGTTGCTCTAAATTTTAATGACATACACTTTTTAAAATTCTATTTTTTGAATGAGGTCATGTGATGTTTGTTTTTATATGCCTGACTTAGTTCACTTAACCACCATGTGCTGCAAATGATAGGATATTATGCTTTTCTTGAAGCTGAATAGAATTATATTGTCCTTATATACCATATTTCCTTTATCCATGTTTCTTGTTGATAGACATTTATATCTTGGCTTGCCACAACCTGCATAGCCATTAATTCAGGAAACCGAATGGGGCAATGAGGGAATGAAGAAAAGACAAACAGATGCACAAATAGAGAAATGCTGGGGCTCAGAGGTCCATTACACCTTGGTAGGGAGATAGTGACCAGAATCAGCCCAGCATGCTTATTATATAGCATTTTAAAATCATTTTCATCTTTCTTTTTTATATTTTAGTTTGTAATATATGACAACATAATGGTTTACAATTCATATTACACATACAGAGCACAATTTTTCATATCTCTTATTGTACACAAAGAGAGCCATACCAATTCATGTCTTCATACGTGTACTTAGGGTAATGGTGTCCATCTCATTCCACCGTCTTTTGTATCCCCACGTCCCCTCCATTCCACTCCCTCCCCTTGCCCTATCTAGAGTTCATCTAATCCTCCCATGCTATCCATTCCAACCACATTATGAAACAGCATCCTTAAATCATAGAAAACATCTGGCATTTGTGATTTAGGAATTAGCTAATTTCACTTAGCATAATATTCTCCAACTCCATCCATTTACCTGAAAATGTCATGATTTTATTCTCTTTTATTGCTGAGTAATATTCCATTGTACATATACTACATTTTTAAAATCCATTCATCTATTGAAGGGTGTATGGGTTGGTTCCACAGTTTAGTTATCGAGAATTGTGCTGAATAAACACTGATGTGGCTGTGTCCCTGTAGTATTCTGTTTTTAAGTTTTTGGGTATAGATCAAGGAGTGGGATAGCTGGATCAAATGGTGATTCCATTCCAAGTTTTCTAAGGAATCTCCACACTGCTTTCTATATTGGCTTCAGCAATTTGCAGACCCACCAGCAATATATGAGTGTGTCTTTTCCCCCACATCTTCATCAACACTTATTGTTGTTTGTATTAATAATAGCTGTTATTCTGACTGGAGTGAGATGAAATCTTAGAGTAGTTTCAATTTGCATTTCTCTAATTGCTAGTGATGATGAACATTTTTTTCACATATTAGTTGATTAATTGTATATTATTTTCTGAGAATTGTCTTTTCAGTTCCTTGACCCATTAATTGATTGGGTTATTTTTTTTTTTTTTTGGTGTTAAGATTTTTGAGTTCATTATATATCCTACAGATTAGTGCTCTCTCTGACGTGTGTGTGGTAAAAATTTGTTCCCAATTTGTAGGCTCCCTTTTCACCTCACTGATTGTTTCTTTTTCTGAGAAGAAGCTTTTGAGTTTGAATCTATCCCATTTATTGATACTTGATATTAATTCTTACACTATAGATGCCTTATTAAAAAATTTGGGGCCAAATTTGACATAATGGAAATTTGGACCTACTTTTTCTTCTCATAGAGTCAGTGTCTCTGGTTTAATTCCTAGGTTCTTGATCCACTTTGAGCTGAGTTTTGTGCATGGTGAAATATAAGGGTTTAATTTCATTTTGCTGTATATGGATTTCCAGTTTTCCCATCATCATTTGTTGAAGAAGCTATCTTTTCTCCAATGTATGCTTTTGGTACCTTTGTCAAATATAAGATAACTGTAATAATGTGAGTTAACCTCTGTGTCCTCTATTCTGTACCATTGGTCTACAAGTCTACTTTGGTGCCAATACCATGCTGTTTGTGTTACTATTGCTCTGTAGTATAGTTTAAGGACTGGTATAGTGATGCCACCTGATTCAATCTTCTTGCTAAGGATTGCTTTAGCTAACAGAGGTCTCTTATTTTTCCAGATGAATTTCATGACTGATTTTTCTATTTCTATGAGTAATTCCATTAGGATTTTGATTGGAATTGCACATTAAATCTGTATATTTCTTTTGGTAGTATGGTCATTTTGACAATATTAATTCTGCCTATCTAAGAACAAGGGAGATCTTTCCATATTCTAAGGTCTTCTTTAATTTCTTTCTTTAGTGTTCTGTAGTTTTCATTGTAGAAGTCTTTAACCTCTTTCATTAGGTTGAATCCCAAGTGTTGTATTTTTTTTTGAGGCTATGTAAATGCGATGTTTTTCCTCATTTCTCTTTCAGATCAATTGTCACTGATATATAGAAATGCCTTTGATTTATGGGTGTTGATTTTATATCCTGATACTTTGCTGTAGTTATTTACTAGTTCTAAATACTTTCTGGTGAAATTTTTGGGTCTTTAGGTATAGAATTATATCAACAGAAAATAGTGCTAATTTGAGTTTTTCTTTATCTATTAGTTTCCCTTTAATTTTTTCATCTGTCTAATTGCTCTTTCAAGTGTTTCAAGAACTATGTTAAATAGAAGTGGTAAAAGAGGGCATCCTTGTCTTTTTTTCAGTTTTTAGAGGGAATGCCTTCAATTTTTCTCTATTTAAAATGATGTTGGCCTTGGGCTAGCATAGATAGCTTTTAGGATGTTGAAATAGGTTCCTGTTATCCCTAGAGTTTTTTAGTCTTTTGAACATAAAGGGGTGCTGTATTTTGTTGAATGTTTTTCTGCATCTATTGAGATGATCCTATGGTTATTATCTTTAAGTCTCTTGATTTTATGAATTCACAGTTTTGATTTCCATATGTGTAACCAACTTTGCATCCCTGGGATGATCCCCACTTGAACATGGTGCACTATGTTTTTAATAAGTTTTTTACATGATTTGCCAGAATTTTATTGAGAATTTTTGCAGTTATGTTATTAGAAATATTGGTATGAAATTTTCTTTCTTTGATGTGTCTCTGCCTGGTTTTGTAATCAGGGTTATATTGGCCACATAAAATGAGTTTGGAAGTGCTTCCTCTTTTTCTATTTCCTGAATTAAATTGAAGAGTATTGGTATTAGTTCTTCTTTAAAGGTCTTGTAGAACTCAGCTGTGTATCCATCCAGTACTGGACTTTTTCTTGATTGGTAGCCTTTATTATATAGGTTTCAACATGAAAAAGGATTTATTGTGAGAAAGTTTCTCCAAAGCAAACAGAAACAAGTTTGGATACTAACAGCCCAATTGTAATTCTCAGCTTGTTCTCATAATTATTTATCCCTGTGTAGCTGGTATTTGAAATTTAGGTCAAGAACTGATAATTTTGTGGCTGGCATAGAACCTCCTTTTGAACAGGGCAACATCATAGCAACTGGGCAATCAGTCAGCACCCTCACTCTGAAAGTTCTCAGAAGATGCATCACATGTGTCACCAGACAGCTCAAGGACCATAATTCAGTCACCCCTCCCAACACTGGCATTTGTGAATAGTGCTTCAATAAACACAGGTGTTCAGGTATCTTTTTAACATTGTTCAAAACCCAGAATGAGAGAAAAAAATGCAGATTATATACCTGACAAGGAATTAATATTCAAAATATCTAAGGAACTCAAACATTTAATAGAATATACAATAATTATGATAACTTAGTTAAAACTTAGGCTAAAACTATTAACATTTCCCAAAATAAAATGCAAATTACTAACAAATATTTGAAAAACTGCTCAATGCCACTCACTAATCATAAGGGAAATCATATACATCTACATCCTCAATCCATTTATAATGGCTATTATCAAAATCAAACAAAAAATAGCAAAACAAAAACAAAAAACATAACAAAAAAACGTAAGTACTAGAGAGGATGTGGAGAAAGGAGAACTCTTACAAATTGGTGATGTTGTAAATTCGTACAAGTATTGTGGAAGATAATTTGGAGGATCTTCAAAAACTAAATGTATATTATAATTTTATCTAACATTCCCACTACTAGAAAAAGGTTTAATATAAGGAAAAAATCCTCTATATTTTAAGGTATAGGGATTAAATATAATGACTATAAAACCTTTTGAAAGGCTAGATCAGAATTAAGAAGGTAGACCCCGAATATTTGCTTTCAATATCTGATTTATGAGCTTTGATCTAAATGTCAGGGGGCCTCCCCTGTTACTACTCCCACTGCAGCCACTGCCAGAACTGCCCTACACCTGCAGTCCACAAGACTGCACAGAGGAATGTATTATCTAACTGCTGCAAACACTTTCATTTTGGGGATTTGTGAATCAGCTGCCATGAACAAGGAGAAATTCTCTATTTAATTTCAGTTACCAAATCTTGTACTAGTATCTCTAATTGGTATGACTTCACTCAGGGACAAGGGATTTTGGAAAAAAAATAGTTTTAGCTTTTTAAACTCCCCAGGTAGAAAAGGATGAGTAAGCTAATCAAAGTGTCTTCTTCAGTAGGTAACAGGATTTAACCCAATGTTTTCTCTTTTATTACAAATATCCCAGACTGAAAGATAGGTTCACCCAATGTCCCTATAAATCCTAATTTATAAAATCTTCAGTATTTAAATAAATTAAAGAGCAATAAATAATAAATGTCTTCTTTTAGAGTGTTATCTGAGGTTTCTCAAAATGGGAACTAAATTCTTAAAGTATATGAAAATATAGGAAAGATTTAATCTTTCTGCCTCTATTTGAATATTATATTGGGCATATATTTAGTAAAATACAAACTAAAATGTTAGTCCTATAGTCATTCTTTCCTATATAATTCTAAATAATAGTGCTTTCAGAGTTTACTAGAGATGGTATACATTTCCTTTTATTTAGCTTTATTAGAATTTTGGTTGAAAAATGCATTATGTTTTATCATCTAAGTTTTTATTTTTCAAAGAAAAAATAGTTATATTTCCAACTTTTTCTTTCGTCTAATTAAAATACTAAACTCTCCATAGTCAATAAGTATGGTATTTGTTGCTTTTAATCTAATGACATTTTTAACTTTGCAAAATAGAATTAAATATGTAAATATATGGTTTAATTTCATAATGTATGTCTGCTTAGCTTCAGTGGAAGAAACTTGTAAAAGTGAATGGTAGCTGTAGCAACTAATATTTGTTTACTGTGAAAAGAGTTGCTTGACTATTGCTATGTTTTCTTGTCTCTATAAATTTCATACAGGCAACAGATTCAATACAAAACAAGTGTACTTTGCCCTTAGATGAAAAGACAAAATGTAATCATCCCAATGCATTTAAAGTATTAAAAACTAACCACATTTTCTGTACAGTGTCACTCCCACTTTTTTAACTATAATAGACTCACAAATAATTGATTTGGAAAGAAAATATTGTTATCAAAAGAAATATGCAACCAACAGGTCAAAACTTCTTATGTTGTACTAAAATACTTAGCAGCAGTTCTATACAATCGAACTTCTTGAGTATACACTTATTTCTAAAGAATGCACATAATATAAATTCCAATATGAATGACATAAAATAGCTGAATTATACTTGTGAAAGATAAGATAATTTCTGTTCAGATTCTACTTGGAGTCATACCTTGACAATTGTCCAAATTGGAAACAAAATGTTATGTTTCTGACTTGCTAATATTTTAACATCAATATCACCTTTTTGACCACAATCAGTTAGTTATAAATTCAAAGACAGTGTAAACAGTGTACCCTCTTCTGTCAATTCATGTGGTTGCAATAGATAAAATATATCTTTCCTGTATAATTTTATACACTACATCTCAGAATTTACTACACAGAAGTATAAAAAATCTATTTTTTATTATATGTTTTAGCCCTGTCTATAAAAAATAAGTCATACAATCAAACTGTCCAAATAAACACAAAATATAAGAGTTGAGAATTAAGATTTAAACATAAATTTGAGTGAAAGCATCTTTTATATTTAGTCTCTAAAAATGCATGTGATTTGAGCACCACCAAAAATATGCATAGAATTAGATAGACCCAGCTCATGATGACTTCAGTCCAGTTGAGAAGAAGGATTCTTGGAACACTCTGGCAGAATGGCATGCTGTTGAATTATGATTTACATTATACAAAGTTTAATATGTACACATGCTATTTTTCATTTCTACTTAATAACACTGAGAGGCAGTGTAAAGAAAATAGTATCAGAGATGTTTATAATGGTGAAAAATAAATATCAGACTAGTCCATAAATTCTGAACAGTTTGTGGCACCATTAGTCACCTCAATAATCACTTGACCAGAAAATAGGTATGATATGAACATACCATTTTTGAAACAAATATAAAATACATTACACAAATCAATAATGAGTAAAATTAAATTTTGCTCATGACTTTTTAAAAATATAGATATATTTGATTTGATTATTTTATGAAATCTGTTACAACATTCTTTTTTTCATTTTTTGTGTTTCTTCATGAATTTTATCATTTTATTAACATCTTTACTCATTAATGATGAAACCAATTTGTTTTGTTTTGTTTTTGGTACTAGGTATTGAACTCAGGGGCACTCGACCACTGAGCCACATCCCCAGCCATTAGTTTGTATTTTATTGAAAGACCAGGTCTCACTGAGTTTTTTAGCACCTCACTTTGTGGAGGCTGGGATTACAAGCATGTGCCACCTCACCCATTGAAACAGTTTTGTATCTGTTCTGTGAAGTCTTTTTATAGTAGGCTTTCATGTTCTCAAGGGAAATAATTCTATTCCTGCTTTTTAATTTTTTTATTTTTATTTTTAGTACCTGTGATTAAATCCAAGAGTACTTAACCACTGAACCACATTACAAGCCCTTTTTTAACATATTTTGTTTTGAAACAGAGCTTCAATGAGTTACTGATTGCCTCACTAAGTTGCTGAGGCTAGGTTTGAACTCATGATCCTCCTTCCTCAGTCTCTCCTGCCACCATGTCTGTCCCTGCATATTTTTTTTACAAAATATTTTATCTCAATATTTTTGTTGTTCCTTTTCCATATGAAGTTAATTTTATTGAGTGTTTAGCTTGAAAAATTTTCAAAACACCTTTTGAATTTCGTAGTGTTCTTTTCTGTCTTGATTTCCCCATATAACATTCTACAATCAGTCAGCTTGTTTTTTTCATATTTTCTGCCTCCATTGCAGGGTATTGCTTCTACACTCCCTCTCATATTCATGTTTCTGCCCAACATTTTCTTCTTACTTTCAGTTCCTGTGTGTTAGTAGAGCTCTAGCATCTTGGGTTCAAGAGATCTTAGGCACTACAGTGATTCAATACCATGTGTCCCTTCTGCATACTTGGCTCTCAGATACAGCTCCAAGAGAAAAACACATTCATGATTCCCTCCTTTCTAGTCTATGAAGCAATTTTATTTTCCTCTGCTTTCTGTGCAGTTCTAGATAACATACATGTATGATTTCTATCTATTTGTTTCCATCACACTCTTTTGGGAAGTCACTTTAGATGTCTGCTGCTACATTTTTGATCTGAACTCTCCACCAAGGTATGTGTGTTAAGGACTTTGATTCCATCACAGTAATATTAGGAGGAGGTAGAAACTTTAAGAAGCAGGGCCTGCAAGCAGATCTTCCAGTCACTGGGGCATGCCACTGGAAAGGTTAATAAAATCGCACTCTTTCTCTTGCTTTCACTTCCCTGCCAGGCGGTCAGTGGTTTTGCATCATGGCATGCATTCCCTACCATGATGTGGTTTCCCTCATAGATACACCCTAAGGCATTGCTTCCAGATGACAATGAAGTAGACCTTCCCAAACTGTGAGCCAAAATAAATGTTTTTTCATTATAATTATCACAGGTATTATATTACAGGGACAAAAAGCTACTTTGTTTATTATTAACACTGTGTTCGAATTGGGTTTTTATTATAGTTCTGCCTGTTTTTAGGTGAATAATTTTGGAGAATTTTGGAAAATGTAAAACTGTATTGAAGCAAATTCACCAACTTTCCAAAAACTACATAATTTTTTTTTCTAAAACAATTATTACTGTGATTGTTTTTCTGTTATTAACTAAATCATTTCTACTAAGTATAATGATTTTTCCATAAAAATGTATTGCACAATATGATCATTTTAATTTATCTTCATATGTTTGTATATATTTATTAAAATCTTATTGGTTTAATTATTTGTGTTTGGCAATAAAAGACTATATAATTTCCCACTATATTTTTCTTATTTACAAATCTATTGAGTTTAATGAATAGTCTACTACTTACTTTTCAGTAAATAATAAACTAAAATAGATAAAAATATTCACTTTATTATTTTAGATTTCATTCATATTTCATATTTACCCTTTCTGAATAATAATGAATTACAATTTTCCTCAATCAAAACTTAGTCGAGAAGTTAATTGTCTTATATTTTCTGAAGGAATGAATCTTGAATTTATAATGCATCACGACAGACTTTTTGTTGATGTTATTGCTTTCTATTGTTTAATTCCTTCTTTTGCCCCATAAAATCAATACATGAATAATATTTTCATCTCCTCCAAACTCTTTAAAATTTTGCATGTATTTATTCTAAATTTTTAGGTCTTTATAAGATTTCTAATACATTAATTGTAAGAGAAAAATTCTTGACAATTTTTATTTTTGTTTTACATTGCTATGTCTATATTGATATATACAGAATATAAATAGAACCAAGATTATATGAATCTTTATTTCTATTTTTTTTTTTTTTTACTTTTTGATATGCAGTTTTGCTGTGTTGCTCAGGCTGGTCTCTAACTCCTGGGCTCAGGTAATTCTCCCACCTGAGACCTCAGAGTAGTTAGCATCATAAGCATGTTGTCATCATGTCCAAGTGAACCTCTATTATTAGAAATGTGATATTTAAGTAATGTCACATTCAATTAATAAATCATAAAGTGTAATTACTTATGTAAAATTTTGAAAAATTTTGGCAATATTACAATGTGGCATTAAAATACTTCTTATATATGGAAAGATCTTAGGATGAACAAAAATAACTCAAAATTTTAAAATGCTATATTTTTGGAATGGGAAATGAGTAGATGACTTCATTTTCCCTTTTCAGTTGCTTCTATGAAGTAATGAGTGCATGGAAATTTCACTATTATTCTTTTGTGAAATTGACACTGCTCATCTTAAATGCAGCTTTTAAAAAATCCATCAGAGTTTGCATAAATTACAGAGTCCTGCTGTTTGAAGATATGAAATTAGAACTCAGGAATTCCTTGAATTTAATTTTAAACTCAGTGCTCCCAGATGCACATCTTTCTGAACAGTCCATTAATCAGAAAAGCTAGAAACTATTCATCATACTTCAGTGTAACAATCCTTTCATATGTTCCTATCTTTGTTGGGCTATACATTTTGAAAATTGCTTACTCTTGGGCATTTTCTCCATTTGAAGATAAAATATCATGCCATCAACCTAAAATCTCCTCTATAATGATCTGAAAATGTGCTGTTCATTTTTTAAAACATTCTGGCAAACTGACAAGATCAAATAGTCAGCATTTGAATCATCACTGGCTTGAAAGATTTGATTATTAAAATAGGCTTTCATCATTAGAAAATTCATTCTGATACACATAAAAGAAAAGACAACATTTTTTATAATAGAAGAATAAAAATGATATGGCAAAAGATTGCATGTGATGTTTCTAATTGCTCTGCCCCTTTAGGCTTCAAAGGTAATATGCGAGAGGCAGAAACCATTAGGCAATCAGAAAGGCAGAAACTGATATTTTGCTGACTCTGTAACTTCTACTGTACTAAGGGAGAAACCTTCATTGCATTATATCTTCTGTTTCCAATTGTATCTGCTATCTTTCTCCTCTTTACAGCTCAGGCTTCAGTAAAAAAGGGGAAAAAAGGAAACTAATGGCCAAATCCCTAGTTTTATAGCTTAAAACAAATTTCTTCATAAAAGCAAGATTGGTTCCTTTTTTAGGTGATAATTCTGTGTCCCCATTGACTCTACTGAGACAGGACACCAGACAATGCAAATACAAGTCTTGACTATGGAAAATATACGTGGTTGCTACATCTTTGCATCCCTCCTTTCTGACTATCTGCCAGAAGTCTCCAATTCCCCTTCAGACATTTCTGAGTATCTAAGTCTCATTTCATTGCTATAGCTGCAAAGGAGCCTTGGTAACCAATAATCACTATGTGGGATGAAGTTTGATTTTTGCTTTAAATTTGGGGGATTACAAAGAGAGACAATTCAGACATGATCCAGACAACAGGATATTAGTCCTAAGCCATTTAAAAGTATTTCTTTTTATGTCCATAGTTATTTTTGCCAGCAGTGACATTATGAATATAAACACTTGACTGGAAGAATGATTTTGATTATTTTGTCTTTGATTTTAATTTTTCATATGATGTATGCATAGCAATAATGTAATTCCTTTTAATCTTTTTTATATAATGAGATATATAGTAAATAAAAGTAATGTTATGGCATGCTATAGTATTCTGCCAACACTGACTATTGCTACTCTAGATTCAGCCCAGATGTCCCAGTGCATGAAGATGAATAACTCTAGGCCCACCTGTCATCAATTCACATTATCTTATTTGGGGAATTTTATTTATTTTATGAGAATCACTTAATATCTAAGATTTCCTATACTTGTTTAAATAATAGGAATAAAATACATAAGCACATTGATTATTTTAAGGAAATATATATGTTAATATCAATATAAGTAGATATTCAAAATAGTAATTCATTATTAAGACAAAAAATAGCACTATAGTAATTCAATATTGCTGCACTGTTATTTTAATATTATGAAGTATAATTTATTTTGATAATATTCTGAAAAAGACAGAAATAAGGCTTTATCTTTAAACTTTAATAACATTTTATTTCAAAGTAGATACATAAAAAAGTTACAAATATGTTCTGTATGCCCCCCTTATCCTGTTTTCCTGCTACTACTATCTTAAATAAGTATGGTACATTTGCTCATAGTTGATGAAATTATATTAATGCATTATTTTAAATAAATTTCAGACCTTATTCAGATTTTCTTAGATTTTACCTAATATCCTTTTTCAGTTCCAGAATCTCTTTGGGGATAAGATACATTTAGTGAATCTTTTTAGCGTCTTTTTTTTATGACAGTGTGTATTATTTTTTTGTATGTATATGAATAAAATGTGCAGTATTTTGAATAAGTGTATTAATTGTATAAATTATAATTTGATAAAAATTTGTTTTTCCTTTTATTCTTGACAAAATTTAACATATTTCCTTGCTTTGTTTTATTTCTTCTAACTCATGTATTCACATAAAATTTATCTACCTATTTCCTCTGTGATGGGTAATAACATATAGTTCTTAACTTCCTGCTACCATAAACAAAGTAAATATCATTGTTTATAATCTATGATGGATTTTTGTAAGGATTCATCTAAAATATATACGAAGAAATGGGATTTCTACTTTTATAAATTTCCTTTTGTTTCCATTGTCTGAGGTCTTCCAGTTTGCTGGCTGGAATTGCTTAATTATAGAACAACACAACCAGGACTATTTATATTTCAGGTAACAACTGGCATTATTTATTTTACAAATTAGTAAAGTTTTCTTTTATTAAAATTTATCAAATAGTGCCAGGTTTCGGGGCACACACATTCATTTCCAACAACTCTGGATGTTAAGGCTGGAGGATAGAAAATTCAAGTCCAGCCTCAACAATTTAGCAGGGCTAAACAACTTATTCAGAACTTTTCTCAAATTAAAAATAAACAGGCCTGAAGATGTGCCTCAGTGGTAAAAATATCTCTGGGTTCAATCAAGGAAACAAAAAGTTTCAAATTCTTAAAAATTATAGAACAAATTTTATGATTGTTTCCTTCTTTGGGTTAAAAGTAGAGTTAATTACAATGATACGTTTTCTAACACTGAACAATCTTGGCATCTGTGTAGATGGGATATTCAAATGACACTTTAGATTCCTGTTCCCTTTGAATGTGCTCTTTATTACTTCCCTCTGTTTGAACATGGGTATGATATGATAGAATTTACTTCTTCGATGGGGTTATATGACCAATGGAGAATGATTTTGATGTAATTAAATTCTCTAATTAGTTAACTCTGAGTAAGGGCATTATCCTGGGAATGTTCAACTGAATCATTTGGGAGATTATTTTTGGCAAAAATTGCTAAATCAGTTGAAAATCTTTATAAGAGGTTTTGGGTTTTTCCTAGAACACGTTAGATTTCTCTTATTCCTGTGTGGTTGCCAACTGTTCATAATCATCTCTTACAGAAGTCCTGCCCTGTATACTTTGGACTCATTTAGCCACCCAGTGCCCTCTTTTGTACAAGCCAATTTCTTAATAATAATAAACAATGAATATTTCTTAAAATAAGTAAATAAGTATTAGTTGGTTATATATATGATTGCCCAAATGTTCTCAAACTAATGCAAACTCTAGTAAGATATTTTATATATTTACTTTCAAGAATGTTAAAAAGTACAAAACTCTGATATAGTACTTTCTTAAATAAATATATCCTCTTTGGATCCTGTTTTATATTTTGCATTCAAAATTTCTACTACATGAACAAATACAAATTTTAAGCAAACAGTTCATTTGTAAGTTTTATTTTTTTTTCCAAATTAAAGAATAGTGAATATTGCATCACTCCCAACTAAATTAATTAAACTTCTTTTTTTTATTTTAATTAAAAGTAGATAATCCATTTTGAAATGATATCCACTATTTTCCTAAAATATATTTTATAGTATGTAGAATAGATTGCCATGGAATATGATGTATAACATCAATGTGATTGATTTAAATACTTACAAAAGAATTTATCATTTATTAGTAAAATCATGTGAGGATATACTATGAAGTTTTTCAATCAATATTCTGTCTTTCTTTCCTATTCTCTATCAACATTACATTCCAATCAATTTCAGTGTTTCAAACAAGAAGCATACAAATACAGATATAAAAGAATTTTGATGGATAGTAAGATTTCTAAATTTTTATACAAACCCTGCACGGCATAGAAAAAAATTGATTTAACTTGCTGTCCTCGGCTTATATTCTATACTTATGTTCTTATACTCTATATATGATGAATAACATTATAAACATTTTGTAAACATAAAATCAAAAATTTATTTTTTTACAAATCCTTATACAGAAATATCAGGTTGGATTTTTTCAGCCAAATTATTCAATTTATTTTATTTTCATCCTTTTCAATTAATAATATTATATGATAATTCCTAATTTTAATAGTATAAACTCTGGTAATATGTTTCTGAATTTTATTTATAGCTCTACCACTTACACCTTCTAGACCTTCTGAAAATTGTCTGTACAATGAAATATTAGTAATTAACTAAGGCATGTGATCTTTGGGAAAAAAAAAAAGGAGTAAAGCAAAACACTCTCTCCCTAAAATGCCCCACTCCATTCACAAGAACCTCACCATATTAGGGGAACAATGAGAGTATGTCTGGGCCAGAATGCCCAGATAAATAATAGCTCAGGGGACATGGCTTACTCTTATGTATGCCAGGAATTGGGGCAAGTTTGTACTATCTGTAGAAAGCTTTATTTTATTTATTTTTGTATGCGTTTTAAGTTCCTTGGGATTCTGGTCATAGAGTAGGACAAAGCAAGCTAAGCTAGTGACATCACTGCATCTGTAGCCCAATTTATAAAAGCCATCTCCTGTGGTAGTTGGTACAGAATTAAGGGCACTGTGAAGGTGATAATCACCTCCCATCCAGTTGGTTGTCACTGAACCAGCATCATGAAGGATGGAAAAACCATTTTCTGGAGTAATATTGTAAGGAACAGAGGTTTTTACTTGGTGAAGCACTGTGGTGCATGGAGGTGTTCTCTGTCCAGACTGTCACCGCTAGGCCTTTTACATAGCGTTTTTTAGTAAACCTTCTCTATTGTTGCGCTCTCTTTAGGTACATTTTGGTCTCATGGAATCTATCCAAGTGCCCTAGCACAAGTAGGCTGTGGACAGTATAAGAGTTTAAGGAAATAAAATAATCATACAAGATGTTAGGCATCTCAAAAATAACGTCCATATATAATTTTAAGAGTTTAGTGATAGAAATATTTTATTTTCTATCTTTACCTTCTTACTTCCAAAATGTGCTCACTCTCTGATTAACACACATGAACTGAAAATAGCTAATTTTTTATCATCTTTCAAAAAAATTTAAAAGCCCTCTTTTTTTTTAAAAAAAATGTGAGAACATGAAAAAAGGATCCTATTTGTAAGTTACCTTTGCATATTCATAAGATACAAATTTAAAATGTACTTATTTTGTTTAACATTTTTGGTTCTTTTATTTTGTATCTTTGGAAAAACTGTACTAAGAAATAATTTAGAAAAACATAGTCAGGGATAAGGTAATATTTCAAAAAAAAATCACTAAAGTGTATTCCATAGTATCATTCTTTCCCAGATATAGTTTTCATCACCTACCTTTATACTTGTTTATTTCTTTAAAACAATTTGTTCTCTAAGAAAGTATAAAATTATCAGTTCTCTGTGTTCAGAAGCTTATTTAATGTGCTATGCACTCTCATATAGCCTTTCCCTAGGCTATTTATTATCACACCAGCAGATGAATTTTAGATGTCAGTTAATGATGCAAGATGGGTCACAGTGATGATTTTTATTGGAAAATGGGATAGCCTAAGAAAATGAAAATCTATGCAATTTATATGGAATACTTAAATGTCTTATTAAACTTTGTTCAAATGTTAAAGACTGCAGCAATTTCCAACTTTAATGAATACTTTATTGTGAGATTCCAGAATATTCTCTCACATGTGTGCAATCATGCATATTTGCCTGTATTTTCTGCTTCCATCCATATTAATGTGTTGAATAGTATAACTCTTTGAGAGACACCTTGATATACAATTTTAAGACATAAACATGAACTTGTTTAAAGTAATGAATGAGTAAGTAGAAGCTAGTTATCATTAGCCAACAAAATCTCTGCCATGAACCAATGTACAGAATGCTGGATATCAAGTAATCTCTTGGGAGTCAAGACTCATCAAACCTACTTGAAAGCAAAACATCAAATAAATCATACAAAGGTTGGACCATTTTGGTACTATAGTTTTAGAATGGGTAAATATTAAAATATACTAATTAAAGCATAATTTAAACTTAATGGAGAAACATCATTTTGAATGAGAAAAATTCCCAATGTCATCAGTAGAAAATCAACATCATGCCAATCATCATATAGAATCAAAACGTATATCACAGAAGGATAAGGAGACTGATTCCTAAGGATAGTGTATATGAGAGATATTCTACATGGAATTGTTATTCACAGTCAATCTGAGGTATAACCATCATTGCTCATTTTGTTGATGAGATAATAAATACTCAGAGATGATCAACTGTCAAATGAGGAAAGACTGGAGCCCTGCTAATATGTGGCTTCAAGGCCTTGCCTCTTTCAGTATGCTGCAGGGATTCCCAAGTTTGTTGACTCAAGGTCAAATTTGTGCAGTTGTCTACATTTTTTTTTCATTTTTAGACTCACTTTATTGATACATACATTGCATATAATAAAATGTACCATCCTGAATGTATTTCTCTTCTTTTTAATTTGAAAAAATGGATGTACTCATTTAATTACTAGCAAGAAATGATTTCCATATTCTCAGTGATTTAAGGAAACCAGTGCATCAATCTTCTAAATGTGTGAAACAGAAGAGCAGTCACAAAAGATGGGGAAGAGCAAAGACAGAAGCTAAGAGGGACTATAAAGAACAGGGAAGCATTCCTGCCCCCCCAAAATATGTTTATCACTAAGCTAAATATATGTAAAAAATATTTATGTACAAAATAATTTCTGATTCAAGAATTGATTGGTTTGTCTACTCATTTAAAATTATTTCTGATATTAATTAATTTTCCTTTAATAAATAATTATCAATTAATATTTTATGTTTTTCAATTTTGCTGCATAATTATCTTAATATAAAAATTAAATGTTTGTTAAATAATTATGACTTAAAAGTTTATTTGACATGACTGATATTCTTTTCATTAGTCTGTAAGTAAATGTCATGGATTTGAATGTGTCCATGTGTTTGATAATTTATTTCTGTAGTGATTACACAAATAGAAACATTTTTATGCATTCTGAATTTTTTAATAACATTTATGTTTGTTAAAAACCACAATACATGCAACTTCAGAATTTATATTGCATTATACTGTATCATGAAAATTACTTAGAAAATGTTTGCTAAAATATTTAAAATATGGTATGCAATAACTTATTAAAAGTGACACAGTTGGACTGGGGATGTGGCTTAAGTGGTAGCCCGCTCGCCTGGCATGCACCGGGTGCTGGGTTCCATCCTCAGCACCATATAAAAATAAAATAAAGATGTTGTGTCCACCAAAAACTAAAAAAAATAAATATTAAAAAATTCTTTCTCTCTCTCTCTCTCTCTCTCTCTCTCTCTAAAAAAAAAAAGTGACACAGCAATATCCACATCAACATTTTCTGTTGAGCTCTACACAGATTTTAAAGTGAAGAACTAAAGAACAGTTCATTATTGATGTTCCAAAGGTATTGATGACAATAACTAAGGTAAAACAAACATATAGCCCTGAGTAAGTGAACCAAGATTTCTGCATTTTATAAGAATATATAGATGCATTTATATTGATGTTTTCAATGGAGAACGTTTTTCTTTTGTTTACACTGACCATCAAATAATAAAGTGGAATTTTTTGTATTTTTTACATATACATGACAGTGGAATGTATTTTGACATATTATACATATTTGGAGTTTCACTGAACAAAAGAAAGTAATATCCTATTCATTCTACTGTCTTTCCTATCTACATCCTCCTCTGTTCCCTTCATTCTCTTTTTCCTAATCCATTTAACTTCTTTCTTCTCTATGACATTCACTTATTCTATGTTAATATCCACATACTCGCTCCACCAGCCTTTTATTTTGAGGGATTGGCTTATTTCACTTATCATGAGTGTCTGTAGTTCCATTCATTTACTGGCAAATAACATAATTCATTCTTCATTATGGCTGAATAATATTCCATTGTGCAGATATACCACATTTCCTTTATCCATTTATCTGTCAAATGGCACCTAAATTGGTTCTATAGTTAAGCTATTATGAATTCAGATGCTATAAACATTGATGTGGCTATTTCACTGTAGTATGCTGATTTTAAGTCCTTTGTTTATAAATAGAGGAGTGGGATAACTGGGTCAAATGGTGGTTTCATTCCAGGTTTCCTGAGGAATCTCCATACTGCTTTCCAAAGAGGTTGTATCAATTTTCAGTTCTACCAGTAATGTATGAGGGTACCTTTTCCCCACATACTCACCAGTATTTATTGTTCCTTGTATGGTTGATAATTCCCATTCTGACAAGAGTGAGAGGAAACCACAGTGTAATTTTAATTAGCACTTCTTTCATTGCTAGAGATGTTGAACATGTTTTCATATACGTGTTTCAAATATTTGTACTTCCTTTTCTGTGGAGTACCTGTTCAGTTCCTGTGCCCATTTTTTGATTGGGTTATTTGGGGTTTTGGGGTGCTGTTTTTGAGGGTTTTTTTGTATATTCTATAACCTAGAGATTAATGCTGTATTTGAGGAACGAAGATTTTCTCCCATTCTGTAGGCTCTTCTTTCGTATTCTTGATTGTTTCATTTCCTGTGAAGAAGGTTTTTAGTTTGATACCAACTGATTTATTGATTCTTGATTTTACTTCTTGGACTTTATGAGTCATGTTGAAGAAGTCAGTTCCTGAGACAACATGATGGAGATTTAGGCCTACATGTTCTTTTAGTAGACCCAGGTGTCTGGTCTAATGTCTAGATCCTGATCCACTTTGAGTTTTGTGCAGGGTGAGAGAAAGAAGCTAAATTTTATGGTAGTACATATGGATTTCCATTTTTTCCCAGCACTAATTATTGAAGAGTCTATCTTTTCTCTTTTGACTTTTTGTCTATCTTTTAGACTCTTTGATAACATTCAAAGTCACCTCTTATTCTTCTAATCTTTTGATTATTATTTGACATATTTCACTTGAGGGAAGAAGGGGAACTGAGAGTTTGGATGGTCAGGAGTAAAGCTTAACAATGCACGTACACATGTATTGAATTATCACATAAAATCCCATTATTTTTACAACTAATAATATTTGTAAATATAAGAAAAACTAAAAAAAATCAATTATTTCAAATTTTTCTTTTGCCTTTACCAATCAGTTTGACAACTAGCAGCTTTAGATACCTATAATCTGTTTTTTATTATATTAAATAAATTTTGCTTCTTTTAGAAATGCATGTAGAGGGTCAATGTAAGTAGAGGGTCATGTATGTAAAACTTGTGTCCAATATCTAATCAAAACTTGGTACATTTCAAAAATTAAGAGGATATGGCTCATAATCAGTAAAACAAAAAAAAATAAATAGCAAATTAAAACATATCCAGAAATAATACACATGACTGATTTATGGAAATAGCAAAAATAATATTTACACTATAAAAATTATAGTGCAACTCCTATCTTATAGCTCTAAAAGGATTTCACATCACCAAATCTGAAAACTAGTCAATTCTGTATATATGGCTACAGTTAGTTTCTTGGTCTTTTTAAAAATATAATTTAAATAAATAAGAAAAAAAACTATAATTTGATAAATGCAAATAAAGAGCCATATCCAGTGACAATATTTACATATTTATAACTTCCCTGTAAGTTGTTAGCTCCTTTTCAATTTATTTGCTTTGCCCACAAAAATATCTATCACTAAACTAAAAGCAAATTCATTTACATAGTATTTTATGTGGTAGAGATGTAATAATAGATATAATATTTGAAATTTGTAGATCATTAAACAAATTAAAAATTATGTTAATTCTTTCTCTTACACTGGGTTGCATATATGCTCTTTATTTTCTATAAGAAAGAATTCCTGATTCAAAGTAATGGTTTGGGTCTGTTAGTTTTAAAAATTGTTTCTGTGCTTAATTCACACTCCTTTAATGAAAAAGACATCAATCTAATGTTTCATGTTCTTAAACTTTGCTGTGGCTGTGTCACTGTAGTATACTGATCTTAAGTCCTTCAGGTATAAACAGAGGAGTGGGATCACTGGATCAAATGGTGGTTTCATTCCAGGTTTCCTGAGGAATCTCCATACTGCTTTCCAAAGAGGTTGTACCAATTTTCAGTTCTACCAGTAATGTATGAGGGTACCTTTTAATTAATTAGAATTTAAAAAATTGACATGGCTTTTTTTTTCAAATTAAACACTGATTCAACTTTAAATTATTTTAATTAGTCTATAAACAAATATCACAAAAATGTTTGTTTATTTGCAATATGCTCATAGTTTTGCTAGCTTATATATCTATGGAATGGATACATACACAACATATGTGTGCATGATTTTTTTTGCACACATATGTTGTGTATATGTGAAAAAAATGCATATTTTTTTTCCCTTTTGATAACTTACAAACTCACCTCCTGTGATTCTAATCCTATAGATATTGTAGGCCAGCTTCACTCATTTCTCATGTTTCCTTTAAGATATTTAAAACAATGAATTTTAAATAAAAACTTATTTTTTTATATTGCTGCTTTTATTTAAATGGCCAAGCACAGAAGAGCCTAGCAAATATATTGTGAATCAATATTTATTTTGTCATGATTTTTCCCATATATTTTACTTGAAGCAGTTATATATGTAACAGAATCTCCTCTAAATCCTGATGTAAAGGTGTTTTGAAACATTCTCCTTCTTACCATAAAACAAATTTGCAACAAGATCCTATCACATGATGATACTGTTTTCCCATCAAGCTCTTTATGGTCCTTTCAGTCCACAAAACTTTAGTGTCCTTTCCCGAGAGAAAGCCTTCAGCAAAGTAGGGACACTTCAGAGAACAGAAGAGAAGAATTATAAAACTGTCATAGATGTCAGAATATATTGCAATCAGCAGCAGAGTAGCATTGCCTGGAAAACAGCCATTTCATCTAAGGAGTTCTTTATGGTCTGGTAAATTGCATTACATTTAAACAAAATAGAAATGACATTTCTACACAAAATAATTTAATCACTCAGTACATGGTTAATTTTTCTGACATACCCTTTTTCTTCATTTTATGATTTTAAAAATTTACTTCGAATTCAAGCAAGTTGAATGACTCTATGGAAATAAACATTATTTTACCAAAGGGGGTATGAACATGACAAGACAAGAAATGAAAGAAAAAAGTCCCTCCTATCTAAAAAAATTGAGATAGACTTTAATGGAGAGTTTGTGAAAAAAATTTACATAATATTAAATATAAATAGTAAGTGTGTATGTTTGTGTGTGTGTGTGTGTTTACGCACATGTGAGCCCGAAAAAGAAAGACAGAAGATGAAAGCAGGAAATAGTGAAGTTGAAACACTACTAAATAAAGTTGTTAATTGAAATGTGTCTTGCTAATTTAAAAGTCGCATATTCTGAATGGGGCACATATTAAAGAGACATGTATGATAGTCAATGTTTTTCTTGTTAGAATGATTTTTTCCCACTTACATTATTATACTTTCTTTCTTCTATTTTGTAACCCATTTGAAACCACTGGACTCATTTGGTCATATCATTAAGAAATGCTGGATCCAGTATTTTATTATTTGATTATTGAATGCTTTTCACACTCTGAAGCAAATTAGTATTCTGGCTTTGCTGCTCACTGCTAGACACTGAACGCAGATAGAACACATTATGTGTTAGACCAGTTAAGAGGTTTTAAATTAGATTTGTGACTTGAAAGTTTGAATAAGAAAGCTAATAGAACACAAAATGAAGCAGAGGGAAAATTAGATTAATTATCTACATCATTCAGTGTGAACCATTGTTGATTTACTGTGTGTTGAATGCTATTTTCTATTAAAATCGCTTAATTTCGCCTACATTAAGTTGCCATCATTGTGTGTGTGTGTGTGTGTGTACATACACACACATATTTACAGATTTGGAATATTTCAAAAATAAATTTAAATGGGTCAATCATATTCTTCTTCTTCTTCTCTCTCTCTCTTTTTAATCTCTCTCTTTCCTTTCAAATTAGATGCATCTGCACTTGTGATTACACCCAAATATTTATTTTGTATATTTTCCCATTAAAATTTGTTTTAACTCTTTAATTCCAGATACCATACAGTAAAGACATTCCCATTGATTTTTATTCACCAAGTCCCTGAAGACGGCATGTTATCTTTCATTGACCCAGAGAAATGGCAAAGAGTAATGGCAAATGGCACCTTCAAAATAACAGATTTCATAGCAAGCTCATACATCAGACTCTTTTGATCTATTTAAAAGTTACTTTCTGTTTCCTTTGGTTGTCCAGACAAATTAAGCCAATTCTGGAAATCTGGCCCAGTTGAGATACTTTAGATTTCTGTTGTCTTTGCATGCATTTATGTATTATATGAGTATTTAAGTGTGTGTGTGTGTGTGTGTGTGTGTGTGTGTGTGTGTGTGTGTGTTTTGCTCTTGTTTCATTCTACTCTAATGGCAATGGCATTGATATTTAATTGAAGTAATTCCTGCTGGTACATCAAACATGCCTGAATAAACATCCACCTGTTCCTCAGAAATGGCATCAGGTGCTCATTCTATTTGACAAGCTATATTTTAATTTTAAATATTCATTGCTTTAGCACTCTGAGCCTCAGTAGGGTAAGATTGCCATAATGCCCTCTGGTTGATAAAGAAGAGAGGGAATCCATAAAGAAGGCTTGCCACTTTTGTTTAATGATGAATGAGGCATGACAATTATTATTAAAGTAAGTAAGCACAATTAACTTAGTTGAGATTTTATTTAAAAATTTATGGTTTAATAGTATAAAGTCAAAATAAGTAACACTCTGTTTATACCTCTAGAGAATCATTAAATAAAACTATCATTCTCCCAAAATATATCTGAATTTTGATATAAATATTTAGTATAACTATATTATTTTGCAACTCATTAATAATAAATTTCAACTCATTAATAATAAAATTACAAAGCCCTGTTTATCAGAAAAAATTATATAAATACATAGCAGATTATTTTAGGTAAAATATAGTATTTGAAGATAAAGTAATATAAATACTATATCAAAAATCAAAGTAATAGCAAGTTTTTCTGAGGATCAAATCTTACTTTAACTTTTTTTTTCAGTTCTCATCATTTACTCATATTCAAGATTTGTAGTTATAGCTGGGCGAGGTGACGCACACCTGCAATCCCAGCCGCTCTGGAGGCTAAGACAGGAAGATTGAGAGTTCAAAACCAGTCTCAACAATGTTGAGGCATTAAGAAACTCAGTGAGACCCTGTCTCTAAATAAAATGCAAAATAGGGCTGTGAATGTGGTGCAGTAATGGAGTGCCCCTGACTTCTGTCCCTTGTATCCACCCCCCAAAAAATAGATTTGCATTTATTATATCTGTGATCTGCAGTAATAAGATTTAGGAAAGCAAAATGTTACATACTAAGATAAGAAAGCATTTGTAATCCCTTCTTTCTGAATTATGCTTTTTTAAAATTGTGAACTTTATTTTTTTATTTATTCTAATTAGTTATACATGATAGTAGAATGTACTCTGACATAATATACATATATGGAGTATAACTTTTCATTCTTCTGGTTGTACATGATTAGAATTACATTGGTTTTATAATCATATGCACATAAGTTAGTAACTTTCAATTATTTCTCCTATATTTCCTACTCCCTTTCCCCTCCCATTCCCTTCATTCCCATTTGTCTAATCCAAAGATAGGCAAGAGAAGAAAAGCTAGGTCTTGGTCCTAGGTTTTTCCTGTTTATCAGGATGCACTAAGGCCAAGAGTAGCACCCTTAAAATCTAAGTTCCCAAATCAAGGAGAGAAGTTCAGTCTTCAAATATTTTGTATTTCAGTCACTTCATAGTTTGTACTTTGTTATTTGCATCATTTATGTGATCTTTTTCCTAAAGCATCCTTCAATATTCCATGATTTCATGTTTATTTATACATGAAAAAATTCTACAGAAAATACACATACTCTGGTGAGAACTTTTAAATATACAAAAGTAATTTGTCAAGTCAACTATTAGTATCCCCAAAAGGTCCATTTTCTTAGAAAAATATTATTCTTATTTACTTCTTAAAAGATTCAATTGAGTTTATTTACAGCATAGTCAGCTATGGGCTATCAATCTATTTAGAGGGAAAACTATATTACTATTTGTTCTAATAATGGATATTTTATGACCACGAAGAAATGCTTAATGATTTGTACAAATAATACTTGCAATAAATGTCAAGTGGAGGTAAAAATAATGTCTGCTCATCACATTTGAGGATAGGCTCATGGCCTATGAAAAAAGAGTATCAAAAAGTATATAAATACAATTTAATTCCATCCTACTATGAGCATACACCCAAAAATGGTGAATGAGGAAAGCAAAGAAGATAATTATATTATTCACATTGAACCTCATACTGAATTCTTAGTGTGTCACTCTATATTGTCTTTTTCCTATGTTGGTACTGCCATAAATTCAAAAAACTGAGGGTAGGCAGTGTAATTATTATTCTAATCATTCACTGCCAGTGCATTTTAACATTGCTAACAAACTGACTTTATCTTAATTGTGATAAAGTGCTAGTTAATAGTCCTCCTTAATATAAAGTAATAAATATACTTAACATAAATGTTACAGAAAACAAATATAAGTAGTATTACACACACACACATACACACACACACATATATACACACAATTGTGTATGTGTTTTGAAATGAAACTTTATTCATGTGTACACACACAGACACACACCTGTCTGTGCTTCCAAAAAAATTTTATTGCATATTTTTTAAAAAGGTTTGTCCATGGTAGCAGAACATGACAGTCACTAGTATGGCAATATGTAAATCAATGGATGTGTAATTGATGTGATTCTGCAATCTGTATATGGGCTAAAAATGGGAGTTCATAACCCACTTGAAGCAAAGTGTGAAATATGATATATCAAGAACTATGTAATGTTTTGAACAACCAACAATAAAAAATTTAAAAAAAAAAATAAAAAATAAAAATGTTCAGCTAAAAAAAAAATAAAATAAAAAGGTTTGTCCAAATCCAACCATAAGTTTATTAAGCCATACTTCAACATTTCCATAGTTACACACATGTTTCCAAGGGCAGAAATCATTACATTACACACATGATTCTGTCCTACCTCATCTTTGTAATAGCTGATTGGAATGATAGTACATTAGCAATTTTATACCCAACATCTACTTTAATCTTTAAAAAGTGTTTTTTAATTATTTGTGAAATAAAGGCAACTATTAGGAAAATAAAATATATGAAAAGTGCTGAAACCATAAAAAAGAAAAACAGTTCACCACAGCCACTCCCAATGAGAAAAATCACACTGTAATTATTTTCTGGCCAGAACAAAAAAAAATGTCTAAATATGTACAATGCTGGCTGAAACTTTCTTTTAGAGTTGGAGGAAGTAGTAAATTTAATGGGAATGAATTCATTTTTATTAAATCAGAAAACAATAAGAATGCAAACCTTAAGCAATACATAAAGATAATAGAATATTATTGGTGGGATTTTTTCACTTTGTAGAATAGCAGGCCTTTGAAGAAAATATTTTTGAGTAATTAAAATATTTCTAGGTTAAATTCTCTTGAGAGTAACATAAAAATGATTCTGTTTCATAATGACATCTGATGCTCACATCTGATTAGTGCATATTAACTTGATAATATCAACACACCATAAAGCAATATTTTCATGTTACCTTTAAATATGCTTTTACTGTACAATTCTAATAATTCATTATACATTATATACTGTTTTAAAAGCCAAAAAAGTCTTGAAAATTTTGAAGTTTATCCTTGATGATCACACAAAATGACCACAGAAAACACACATATGTATACTTACATATGTATGTATAGTCTAAGAGGAAAAATATTACAAAGAAATAATATTTTTCTATCAATAGTCTTCCATTATTATTACCATAAGTATACATTTTTTTAAAAAAAAATTCATGATCATGTTATGTGACAAAAATCAATCCATTAATGTTATTAATGATCATATATTGCAAAGGACTACAAATAATAAATCAAATAGATTAAATATATTCCATTTATTTTTAAGTTATTTTATCTCTCTACCCATCTGTCTATTAATTTACAAATATGTCTATATTTTTTCCAAACATTTTCCATTAACTAAGTTTGGAAAGAAAAACACTCCAGAGGCCATAAATATATGCAACTTTCAACTCTTGATTCAGAATATCATTTTGTATTAAAAATATTCAGTGTTCTTAGAACAAATGGTTTGGACCAGTTTTGAGTTATGAAAGGTCCGAGTAAGAATTCAATATCTTGGTGTCCAAAGAAAAAGGAAGTACTTAGACTAGACTAAAGGAGAGTTGAAAACAATGCAGAGTCAAGTTTCTTGATACAATAACAACATTTAAGTGTAGCTATTTTTTAAATCATTCTCTTATTATAAAACCTTTAAAATTTAAAAAAGGTAATAATAAAGAATTAATTTTACAGTATTAGACCCATTATATCAAATTTTTATTTGTAAAATTTATCAATTTTTAACTCTATATGAAAATTTTATTTGCTTCATTAAATCCCTTGATTAAGTGACTATAATAGAGTCCCCATTTTTTTTTACTTCTTTGTATGCTAAAGCTACTTCTTTGTGACAGAAATCCAGAAAATAAAGATGTTTTTAGTTTTAAATACTGATGTACACAGGATTGTTTTATACCCATGTCAAGTCTCTTTTTATTTTATTTTTATTCCCCAGAAATACCTTGTTAGAGAGTAACTTAGTTCAAGATATTTCATCTCAACATGATTAAGATTACATCAGTATAGAATGTTATAAAAATTATATACTACTAATTGGAAACTTGGAAGTTCATTTTAGCACTTTTATTATGAAAAAATTAAGAATAATGATTTACTTTTGCATCATGGTAAACTACTATGTATCTTTCTAGTTTTCCAAATATCCTGTTTCCAGTGAAGGCATTCTCTGTATTTCCATCTATAATCCTATCTACTCCATACCTTTCTGATAGACCTTGGTATATGTAAATATACATACATATGTTCCCTGTGTTCACTCTGTGTGATTGCCAATGATATACTTCAAAATTTTCAAGAATATTTGACTTTGCAAACAGTATCTGATGTATAATAAATATTTAGCACACATTTGCTGAAATATGTTTTTCTAGAAATGGAAAGTACCTAGGAAATGTCTATTTTAAGCTGCTATGAAGATGCATGGTTGTACAGAGACCTGTGTTCTGCCTCCGACCATGATTTCAAGATATATATAATAGATTCCAAATATTGGTCTATTTCTGTATCAATTATAAAAGAGAATAGTGAAAAGACACTGTTTCAGATAAAATATCTGAAATAAAGTCTGAAATAGTCATAGGCATTACTTTCTTTAATCCCTTTATATTTTTATCATTATTATCTTGGAATCTTCAAGTACATCTGTGTTTAGAAATGGTGGATTGTGTTCTACTGATGTTCATCTAAAAAGAAATAGGAAGGAAAGAAGGAGGGGATAAAGAAAATGAAGAAAGGAGAAAAGAAGTCAAAATAAAATGAAGCAAAATTGATAGTTTCACTCATAAATAAATGTTTAGAGAAAATATAGACATTATAATATGTTCATTCAGAGAACACAATTATGTAGTCTGCACCAAGCATACCACTTCTAGTGCTTATACATATATAAGGGAGCATTTAATAAAATAATCATTATATAGAATCATACAAGTGGTAAATACTCATACTGAGAAAAAGAAAGAAATAGAAGGATCAAGGATCATTTTCCTTATGACCAAGAAAAACTCTTCTCAAAATATGTTAAACTGATTTTCTTCATGGCATATGAAACAAAGTATAGAGCTCTTTCATAAAATCTAATAATTATTTCATATAAAATTATAATAATATTTTTTATTGTCATTGTTTGTAACTAATTTACTATCCTAAATATAAGGTCTATATATAGCATAATGTGTGTGTAATACATATATATATATATATATATATATATATATATATATATATATTATTTTCTGACAAGAGGAATGATTCTCTTCATTATAGGAAATCTCCAGACCAGAGAAATCAGACAGCAGAAATTTTGAAGAAAAGACAAATTTTGAATAGCAAGGTCTATATGTGCCTGCACACAGCTCTATTTCATGATTTCAAAGATATGCGCTAATTAAGTTTAATTTTGTTTTACCTATCTGGAGAAGAATTGTGTTCACTGATACCAGCAGTATCCTGACTATGAATATCGAACAGTACAGATTTTACTGAAAATTTGCAGGAGAAGCAGTTTCAAATGACAAAAAGAGTGTTATCAATTATTTGAAAAGACTAGGTTTTATAAGATTTAAGAGAGAGATGGAACAGCTTGTTACCAAAAAATGTATTTTGGGGAAAAAGAGAATGATTTAATCTAATATTTTAATTTAAATTTTGCATTATCGGTTGTGATATAATCCTATTATCTGATACCTATATTTCACAAAATGTCAAGATTGGGTTTATTGGCAAAATAGGGGAGTAATCTCTAACCTTGAAGAAATAATTACTGATAAGAAACGTAGTGCTTGAATAATTTGGTGGGAATACTTTAAACTCCATTACATCATTATTTTTAAAATTACAGAACACAAACAGAATGGGAGAGGGATTAGAAAACATTTTATGATGGCCATTCTTCTGTTTAAACAAAAGAGGAACCTAGAATATATATTTCAATGACTATGAAGAAAAAGCTTTTTAAAGCAGAGATATTCCCTACTTGAAAAAGTCCATTTGACAAAACTCAAAATCAAAAACATTCACTGTGAAGGTTAATGCATTATATATTACTTATTCAACTGCATTTAGCCATTGTAAAAGATTTTGGAGTTGTATTAGATATTTCATGCACAGGAGAATACTGTATTTTGAAATATCCTTTAACTGCAGAAAAGATAATACCAGGTAAGCATTCCTTTATATTATTTGTTATTCTACACTAGGAGCATGAAGGGCTTTGCATATTCATATAACTCTTTTCATTAATATTAAACAAGACTTTTACATTGATATCTTATTACCTCCAGCAAAGTCAAAAAGAAAATATGAAAATGGTTAATATTAAGCTTGTATGTTGATCACTAGCAGAGAAGGTTATAATTATCTGACATTGAACCAGGATATGCCTTTTTAACATTCCGAACCATTGTCATAGCCAGTTAAAAACAGAAAAGAACAAAAGTGTAAAAATAGATAAAAAAGAAAATGAGTGCAGAAAAGGGTAAAAGTACTGTGTCTTACGTTCTATTTAATGTCTTATACATTTCCTCCTAACCTATATTAAAGCTAGTAATTAACATGAATCATACTCAGAAGAAAATCAGAAGGAGTACATGGACTAAGGTTTTTCTGAATCTAATATGAAGGATATGGTACACTGAATATTTAAACAGGCTAATCTTTCACCTACAGGATATATAGCTATAGCTGAATATATGTGCTAAAATCTCAGAAATCTGTGAATTCTTAATGTTTTCTTTTTCTATTAAAAAAGTATTTAAATCACAATGAATGATCATAGCCTATCTGTCTCATACTACCAAAAAAAAAAAAAAAAAACAATTCGTTTTGGTACAGCAATTTGAACAACTTTCTATTTGGGACGATTTGTTGCACTGTCACTAAAAATGCTGATATATTGCAGCTTAGAAGGTGAAATTTGTCTTAGATAGTACTGATAAAGCAGCAGAAAATGACATTACCTTAAACTTGCTTCACTGGTTCCCATCAAAAGAGTCTTAAGGGGATTTAAGGTTACTCTCAATCTTCCCATCCTTTCTAGAAGAAAATCTGTCAGAACTCTGTTGTGACTTAGATACATGTTCCCCTTTCTAAGGAAAGTTTCCTGACTGCCCAGTAATGCAAGTGCCAAGTGGAGTCATAAATCTCATTTGGAGGGTGATATTGTAGTCTGAACCAACTAGAAGATATAGAATTTGCGTCCCTTTGACAATAGAGTAATGTCTGGATATGCAGTTTACATTTTCTATTGTGAGAACTGTTGACACAAATGTGTTTGAATACATACAATGTTTTCCCCAAAGAACAACTTCAAGAAAAGAAAATCAGGATCCTCTCATATTTATGAAATAATTCAAAAGTATTAATTTCTAATATCATAGTTAACATAATGCAAGGCTCAAAACTTTAATATAAGATGCTGTTGCCAAGAAACACTAAGTGGAAAACTGACCTTTTAAAATAGGCTAGACACTTGGTGCTCACCAAAAGGCACTGGATCTTCATAAAAGCTGCTGTTTAAGTGTCCAAAGATGTTAGTTGGCATTAAATGACCATAGGCTTCTTAGAACAATCTCTCTGGAAGAGTTGGAGTTTATAGCCCCCAGGTGCTATTTTGTTTTTCAGGACAAAAAAAAAAATGCACACTCACCACAATGTACAGCATCCCTCCCCTAAACAATGTAGAATATTTCTGTTCATAGGAATGTGTTTGTCGGGGGAGGGGATGCTGATGGCTAACAAGTATCTGGGCTGAACCAAACAACTACATAAGACAGTCCAAGGGGAAGGCAGGGAGTGTGGGGATAAGAAAGATAGTAGAAACAGACATTATTACTTTATGTATGTATGTGACTGTATGACCAATGTGATTCTATAATATGTATACTCAAAAAAATGAGAAATTATAATCCCATCTATGTATGATATATCAAAGTATATAAGTGCATTCTATTGTCATGTATAACTAATTAAAAAATAAAAAAAAAAATTAAAAAAGATAGTCTAGTTCTCCTTGTGAATCTGAAAAGGCTGATGCTTTGGATTCTTTGGCCCTGCTAAACTCCATGTGTAGCTGCAGTCCAGGTTTGTGAGATTAGCTGTTAAGAGTGGGTTTGCCAATCAGGAATTGTCTGAAGAGGGTATTGGTATTATGTTGTGCTCAGTTGCAATGGCTCTAGTTAATGGCCTTGCTAGATTGCCAATTTCCAGAGGTTCACCAGTTCTGCCTGAGTCTGAACACTTAAGAAACACCAAATAGATAAATATATATCATATTACACTGTGCACTAGATTACAATTCAGAATTCAATTACCTATAACTAAAAATGCATGTATTATTGAACAGAAGAGAGATGAATTGGAACAGGAAAAACAATAGAATGAATTGGACATAACTTTCCTATGTTCATATATTAATATACCACCAGTGAAACTCCACATCATATACAACCACAAGAATGGGATACTAATTAAAATAAGTTATATTCCATATATGTATAATACCAAAATATATTCTACTATTACATATATTTTTAAAAGAATGAATAAAAAGTGTGTTTTATCTTAGTGATACTTGATTTTATCTTTAGTAATTGGTTCCTTGCTGTATTTTCTGTTAAGGACTGAAGGTTTTTTCTTTTTTTATTTTTTTTTCAGAATTTTTTTTTATTATTGGTTTCAACACATTACGAAGCTCTTGACATATCATATTTCATACATTAGATTCAAGTGGGTTATGAACTCCCATTTTTACCCCAAATACAGATTGCAGAATCACATCGGGTACACATCCACATTTTTACATGATGCCATATTAGTGACAGCTGTATTCTGCTACCTTTCCTATCCTCTACTATCCCCCCTCCCCTCCCATCTTCTCTCTACCCCATCTACTACAATTCATTTCTCTCCTTGTTTTTCCCCATTCCCCTCACAACCACTTATGTGTAATTTTGTGTAACAATGAGGGTCTCCTTCCATTTCCATGCAATTTCCCTTTTCTCTCCCTTTTCCTCCCACCTCATATCTCTGTTTAATGTTAGTCTTTTCCTCCTGCTCTTCCTCCCTGCTCTGTTCTTAGTTGCTCTCTTTATATCAAAGAAGACATTTGGCATTTGTTTTTTAGGGATTGGCTAGCTTCACTTAGCATAATCTGCTCTAATGCCATCCATTTCCCTGCAAATTCAATGATTTTGTCATTTTTTAGTGCTGCATAATACTCCATTGTGTATAAATGCCACATTTTTTTTATCCATTCATCTATTGAAGGGCATCTGGGTTGGTTCCACAGTCTAGCTATTGTGAATTGTGCTGCTATGAACATCGATGTGGCAGTATCCCTGTAGTACGTTCTTTTAAGGTCTTCAGGGAATAGTCCGAGAAGGGCAATAGCTGGGTCAAATGGTGGTTCCATTCCCAGCTTTCCCAGGAATCTCCATACAGCTTTCCAAATTGGCCGCACCAATTTGCAGTCCCACCAGCAATGTACAAGAGTACCCTTTCCCCCACATCCTCACCAGCACTTGTTGTTGTTTGACTTCAAAATGGCTGCCAATCTTACTGGAGTGAGATGGTATCTTAGGGTGGTTTTGATTTGCATTTCTCTGACTGCTAGAGATGGTGATCTTTTTTTTCATGTACTTGTTGATTGATTGTATGTCCTCCTCTGAGAAGTGTCTGTTCAGGTCTTTGGCCCATTTGTTGATTGGGTTATTTGTTTTCTTATTGTTTAATTTTTGGAGTCCTTTGTATACTCTGGATATTAGGGCTCTATCTGAAGTGTGAGGAGTAAAAATTTGTTCCCAGGATGTAGGCTCCCTATTTACCTCTCTTATTGTTTCTCGTGCTGAGAAAAATCTTTTTAGTTTGAGTAAGTCCCATTTGTTCATTCTAGTTATTAACTCTTGTGCTATGGGTGTCCTATTAAGGAATTTGGAGCCTGACCCAACAATATGTAGATCGGAGCCAACTTTTTCTTCTATCAGGCGCAGAGTCTCTGATTTGATATCAAGCTCTTTGATCCATTTTGAGTTAACTTTTGTGCATGGCGAGAGAAAGGGATTCAGTTTCATTTTGTTGTATATGGATTTCCAGCACCATTTGTTGAAGATGCTATCCTTTCTCCATTGCATGCTTTTAGCCCCTTTATCAAATATAAGAAAGTTGTAATTTTGTAGATTGGTCTCTGTGTCCTCTATTCTGTACCATTGGTCCACCTGCCTGTTTTGGTACCAGTACCATGCTGTTTTTGTTACTATTGCTCTGTAGTATAGTTTGAAATCTGGTATCGCTATACCGCCTGACTCACACTTCATGCTTAGAATTGCTTTTGCTATTCTGGGTCTTTTGTTTTTCCATATGAATTTCATAATTGCTTTATCTATTTCTACAAGAAATGCCGTTGGGATTTTGATTAGCATTGCATTGAACCTATAGAGAACTTTGGGTAATATTACCATTTTGATGATGTTAGTTCTTCCTATCCATGAACAGGGTATATTTTTCCATCTTCTAAGGTCTTCTTCTATTTCTCTCTTTAGGGTTCTGTAGTTTTCATTGTATAAATCTTTCACCTCTTTTGTTAGGTTGATTCCCAAGTATTTTATTTTTTTTTGAGGATATTGTGAATGGGGTGGTTGTCCTCATTTCCATTTCAGAAGATTTGTCGCTGATGTACAGGAATGCCTTTGATTTATGCGTGTTGATTTTATATCCTGCCACTTTGCTGAATTCATTTATTAACTCTAGTAGTTTCTTTATAGACCCTTTTGGGTCTGTTAGATATAATATCATATCATCTGCAAATAGTGATAATTTAAGTTCTTCTTTTCTTATTTTTATGCCTTTAATTTCTTTCATCTGTCTAATTGCTCTGGCCAGTGTTTCAAGAACTATATTGTATAGAAGTGGTGATAGAGGGCATCCCTCTCTTGTTCCAGATTTTAGAGGGAATGCCTTCAATTTTTCTCCATTCAGAATAATGCTAACCTGAGGCTTAGCACATGTATCTCCTGAAATATATTTAACTTATGATACTAACTGATCCTCTCCTTGGATTGAAAAACAAAGCATGCTATTACAATGGTTATCTCACTTCCAAGAAATCTGGCAACACAGAAACTAATGTATTTGGAAGTTTAGAGTTGTTTGTTAAGTAAGATACTATGAAAAATGTATTATCTTAGACAGAAAAGAAGACTAGTTGTTCACTCTTAGCTTCTCTTAGGTTTTCAGGTTTATCACAGTGATAGATATTCTGGGTTAGTCTTCTATGCTATGCCATGAAGAGCTAGTAGGTATATTTATTACTGATATAATTTTTCATATAATTTTACACTCAACAGACAATCCTTTGGCTCTCTCATTTCATTTTATCTAGATAAATGATTTTATTTATAATAATAGTATAGTGGCTTGAGATCTGTAAATGTGTGAGATCTATCAAATCCAAAATTTGAGGTGAAGAACTATGAGCAAATTATTTGTAGAGATAGAGAACTTTGGCAAAACCTCTGAGAACAGATAAGGAGAAAAAGCCACATGCATTTACTGTTTGTCCTGAAGTTAAAATCATGAGCTTAAATATATTAATTATAATATAAAGTTATCTCACTTTGATAATTTGCACCCTACTATCAGCCAGTAATTGACAGTGAATAACTTAAGAGGATAGGAAACACAATCCTTCTAGGCATTTTTGCCTTCCCAGGTATATTCTCCTGAGAAGGTTGCATCTGGGAGACTTTAGCAGCTAACACACTCAGAACCTGGAGCCTGGTAAAATAGGTGGGAAAAAATAATCTAGATGCATTGCCTATTTTTCCATTTCACATGGATTCCGTTATTTCATCTCATCTTATTTTAATACAGAAGAATCTTTATTTCTGAGATTGGTAGCACTCAGCATAATGATGGTCCAGAATTCAGCCACAAGCCCCATTACTGACACTTTTCTACTGGCATTCACAGTGGGGATCAAATAAGAATACAATATAAGATTTGGGTCTTTGTGAAAACAACATGTGCTCATGTGTATTGGCGCCTCAGTAAGAGATTATTCTAGGAACCCAGAGCAGATGGTAGAGTTGCCAATTGACCTTTAGGAACATTGTGCACTGCTTGGCTATACTGAAATAAAAAGGCAGGAAAAAAACATCAGCTTTGGCATTCTCAAGAATCTATTTAATCTACCTAAGTATTTGTCCAGCATTCATACGTAAATGTTAAACCAATTCATATTTTCCTCAAAATGATGCTTTATGAAAATAAAGTCCAGGTTAGATAATATTAGCAGTGCCAGATAAAATATAGCATTCAACAGCTAAATTTGAATTTGAAATATACAAAAAAAAATATTTGTTAAGTATAAGTTGTCTGATGCAATTGTTGGAACAGGCATAAACTCAAGCTTATTCATTGTTTATCTGAAATTAAAAAAAGAACTAATGAAGTATATTTCTATGTGCTAAATCTGGCAATCCAAGGCAATAACCACAGTACTTGAAATTTCAAATACTTATGATGTAATAGCATTTCATAATTTAAAATAATGATTTTAAAATATTTTTGTGAATATTTCATAAGTCTAGACTTTAAAATAAAAATGTTTGCAAAGAAATAAGAAATACAGCATCAAAATATAATATATTCAAGTGCTTGAATTATTTCTCCTGTCAACTTCCCAGAAACATAAATTGTTAAGCATACGCTTACGCTCTCTCACAGACACATACATGTGAACATACACACAATTTTTCATCCTCATTAAGTTTTAAAAGACTACTGTTTGATGGAGTTACAGCATCAATTTATAAATGATATATAAAAGAAAAATCTCAGCTTTCCTACAGTGCCAGTTGAAAACACATTGCATTGCCTTCACTGCTGAGCAGAGTGGTGCTGAGCTACTAGCTATAATATTGTCTGGAATTGGAGACATCCATCACACTGAGGAACCCCACCAGTTAGAGCGAAAGAAAAGTTTCTTTATGTGTGATCTCCCTCTAGGAAAGGAAGAAAAGAATCAGTTTTTGTAGTCGACCCTTTCTTCTCCTTCTTGTTTTTGTATTACTATTCAAGTTTATCTCACAGTAGTTATTTTCTTATCTACTCACACATACCATTAGCAAGCTAAAGTGTTTGCATGCATTTTTTAAAAATATACAACACCAGTTTCTTTATACTTAATGAAGATTTCCTAAAGAAAAAGTGCAGAGAAAAGCAAAATAAAAATTATCTTTAACAATTTAGAATTAACAAGAATGCAATTTGTATCTAGAAAAATATAGAATTCTCTCATGTTGAGAAAAAAAATGTTTTTGATCTGTTTTCAAAAGACTTTCCCTGGATAAGTTCTATTAAGTCATCCTGTTTGAAGTTGATTTCACAATAATCTAAATAAATTGATTGTTTAGGAATCTTGAGATTTGAAGTAACAAAATAGACATTAAAAACAGCTAAAAAACAGTTCAAGAATTTATTCATAACACTGGACATTAACTAGGATTTCACTAAAAATTTCCCTTTGTTCTTAGTTTGCTTTCTTGCTAATTGTTTTTTTTAAATTTTATCCTCCTGTATTTCACTTTTACCAGTAGATTGAAGGATTTGTAACAAAGATATTTCAAGTGTGAGAATATAATCCTATTGTAATAAGGGTCATTTAAAATAGAAAATAAAAGAAAGACATTGTATACTTTGTTTCCATGTGAGACAGAGCAATTAGACAGACAAAAAAAAAAGTAAAGTGATATGGATAGGTAAAGAAGAACTCAAAGTAGTACTATTCACTGCCGATATTATTCTATACCTAGAAGACCCAAAAATTCCACTAGAAAACTTCTAGAACTAGTAAATGAATTCAGCACAGTAGCAGGATACAAAATCAACACCCATAAATCAAAGGCATTTCTATATATCAGAGATGAATCCTCTGAAAGGGAAATGAGGAAAAATACCCCATTTACAGTAGCCTCAATAAAATAAAATACTTGGGAATCAACTTAATGAAAGAGGTGAAAAACCTCTACAATGAAAACTACAGAACACTAAAGAAATAAATTAAAGTAGACCTTATAAGATGGAAAGATCTCCTTTGTTCTTTGATAGGCAGAATTAATATTGTCAAAATGACCATAATACCAAAAGCACTATACAGATTAAATGCAATTCCAATTAAAATCCCAATGACATTTCTCAAGGAAATAGAAAAAGCAGTCATGAAATTCATCTGTAAAAATAAGAGACCCTGATTAGGTAAAGAAATCCTTAGCAAAAGGAGTGAAGCAGGTGGCATCACTATACCAGACCTTAAACTGTACTACAGAGTAATAGTAACACAAACTGCATGGTATTGGCACCAAAATAGATTTGTAGACCAATGGTACAGAATAGAAGACTCAGAGACTAACCCACATAATTACAGTTATCTCATATTAGACAAAGGTGCCAAAAATGTACATTGGATAAAAGATAGCCTCTTCAACAAATGGTGCTGGGAAAAATTGAAATCCATATGCAACAAAATGAAATTAAACTCCTATCTCTCTCCATTCACAAAACTCAACTCAAAGTGGATCAAGGACCTAGGAATTAAACCAGAGACACTGTTTTTATTACAATAAACTTGTTTTAAGAGATAGTGACACCACAACATTGTGCAACTTGGTGGGATTTGAAACAAAGGCCACCAACTGATGGAGTCATAGCCATTAGTAATGTCTCCCTTTCCAACCTTGCTTAGGACCATCAATTTGCGGGGGTGGTGGTGGTGGACAATTGTTAGAATAGTGGTAGAGAGAATTTCCAAATGCTGGAGGGATGGATTTAGGACTTTGAAAAATAAAGACTAGTTAAGTGCTGACTTTAACATTTGTGACTCTTTACCTTGAACACATCTATTCTTAAAAAACTCTCTCTCTCTCTCTCTCACACACACACACACACACACACACACACACACACACCTGTCTTGCTCTTTCTCTCTCCCTCCTAATTAAGGAATGCACAGATTATGAACTGGGATATTGCACCTTTGACAAATAGCATTGAATCAAATTAACTGATGACCCCAGTGGAAAATAATGAAGAGAATCAGTAAAATATGAGTCCAAGTGTTACAAAATAATGCAAGCATAGAATACCAGCATGATAAAAATGGAGAGAGAAAGAAGTAAATGGTATACAACAATAATTTCAATACACATAATAAATAATATTACAGGGAAAAAGGGAATGTAAGGATGGAATCTACAAATTAAAGGAAAAAAAGAAAATACAAAATATAATACTTAAATAGTTTAGTAACGTCATCTATAACAGGAACAACAAATCACCAATCTGTGTTCAGTAGGGAAGTGAATTCTCCTAAAGAATAAATTGCTGAGCTTAAAATGATTCTACTGGATATTATTAGAAAGGTAAAGAAAGATGGTAAATTATTAAAAATAAGCTGGTGCATGGAGCATGCAGAGCTGCAGTCCCTGCTAATTGGGAGACTAAGAAGAGGGGATACCTTGAGCCCAGAAGATCAAGATCAGCCTGGGCAATGCAGTGAGACCCTGGCCCACAAAGTAAAATTAAACATAAAATAACAATGAAATAAGTTAGCAGGTTTGCAATGTAGTGTAAAAATGCCCAAATCAAATAAATTAATAGAGTCAGGGGAGACAATAAAGTAGAATTACAGAAGAACTTGCAGGTGTAAAGCTTTAAATTTTCAAAAATAAAAATGTAAGATCTCTAGTTAAAAGCAAACATCAAGCAACCAAAATGTACTGGGGACAGGGGATTTAAGCACATATAGAACTTAAATTACATTATAATTAAAAATAATTTGTATAGTTTCCTTAGTCTCTATCTACAAAGCAGTAAAAAAATTAATGATCTCAAATTTATTAAGCAATATTCAAAATCTGAGAAAACTAATTAATATTTCCAAAACATTGATAAAAGACCTGTATACCATGATTTTATGCCCAACAAAATAAAAAAAAATTATTAAGCATTCAAATCTTCATAATGTAAATACCATACAAAGATCATCTTTTGAAAGAAAATATTCTTGAATACTATACCTGAAAAAAATAGTGAATTATTTTATCTTATTGCCACACTTGTCCTTTAGTATATTTCTGGGGTTAGAAGTTAGCAAACAACATTTTCCAGTCTCCTTTGCTAGGCTTCTAGTTTATTGTTGACTCAGGAAGCTTAGTTAGAAATACATTGATAACCCTGAGTGTTTCAGCAGCTTCAAAAGCATAGTATTTAAGAGAGTCCACATTGTTATTTTCTGAGGATAACCAATGATTCCTATAATTACTTCATATAGTTATAACATTTTTCTTTACCAGTACTCCAGCCACATTTGTGCATATTTTCCAATTTTAAATGAATCTTCTTAGAGTGCCTCATAGATGTTTTTGATTGGGCATTAAGTACTGAAACAGAACTTAAGCAGACCTGGGGGTATTTAAAGAGGAAAACTAACTTCTTTTTATATTAAAAAATAAAATCATTTCAATGTTGAAATTTCAGTTTAATATTCCTGTACAAGAATATTAAAATAGAAGAGAAACGAAAGACTACAGGCGGCCCCCCAAAAAAACTTAAATGTGGGACAATGCAAGAATTTTCAAAGGTGATGTGATTGAGTTATTAACCCTTATTAGCCTTAACCTAATCACTGGGTTAATTCACTGATATGGGTTAATTGGGTGGTAACTGAAGGCAGGTAGTGTATGGCTGGCAGAAGTAAATCATTGGGGTATAACTTTGTGGTTACATTTTGGTCCTGGTGAACAGAGGACTCGCTGCTTCTTTGTTGTTATGTCATGGGCTGCTTTCCTCTGCCTGCCCTTACACCATGATTTTCTGCCTCATCTTGAACCCCCAGCTATGCAGCTTATCTTCTATGGACTAAGCCCTCTGAAACCGTTAGCCCCAAATAAACTTTTGGTCCTCTGTGGTTTTCTGATCAAGTCTTTTGGTCATAGTGATGAAAAAGCTGACTAAACCATGCCCCATCCACTTACAATTCCCATTCAGTAGTCCATTCAGACGACTAATTCATCAAATGGATTAATCCACCAAAGAGGTTTTAAGTGTCATAATCCAAACTTTTTACTTCCTAACATTGCTACATTGGGGATTATTTATCCAACATTATGAGCTTTTTATATCCAAACCATAAGATTTTGCCCCAGGCACCCAAAAGTTTATGTCGATCTAATAATTCAAAATGTGTTCAGTCCGTTTTCAAGAGTTAAGTATTGCCCTAAATTCCAAGTCCAAAGTCTCCTAGGAGGCTTAAGCCATACTCTTGACTTTAAAAATCAAAAGCAATTTTACACATCCAATATACAATGGCAAAAAGTAAATTTCGCATTCCAAAAGGGAGGAATAGGAACATAGAAATAAATAAATAGGACCAAAGCATGTCTGAAATCCAGCCAAGCAAATATTAGGTCCTATAGCTTCTTGTCCAGCATCTGTGGCACATGGTGTTGAGATGAGAGCTCCAAAGGAATTGGGCAGCTCAATTTCTTTGACCTCACTGGCTTCAGCCCACAACGCCTCTCTCTCAGCCTGACTCTGCTCACTGCTTACAGCTTTTCTTGGAAGATGGTCCACATTCCTGGAAGCTACTAGTTCCTGGGATTTCCATTGCTACTCAGGCTTCATTTTCACAAATTTATGCATTGCGCTCTAAACAGCTGCCCACAGGGATTCACACACTGCTTCACATTGTCTGTCCTCCTAGGCCTCCCTTTAAAATCTTATTGAAATCCTCAGTTACCTCAGTTAACTCCAAAATTCTATTCCTGCAGAACTAGCACCTAAGGCTAATGTCTTTTGTCAGCTCTACCAGTAGCTGGACGCCCTTAAACCATTGCTGCAGTGTCACCTGAGCATCAATGTAGCTGAATACAGTAAAATAAATCCTACAGAAACAGCTTCCTAGGCATCTCTGTGTGAGCAGAATGTTCCCCATGGGCCCAAGAAGGAACCTTCACCTTTTTTTTTTCTTCTTTTAATTTCCCCCCTGCCAGTTGTAGTTGGACACAATACCTTAATTTTATTTATTTATTTATTTATTTATTTATTTATTTATTTATTTATTTTTATGTGGTGCTGAGGATCTCACCCAGTGCCTTGTGCATAGTAGGTGAACGCTGTACTCTGAGCCACTACCCCAGCTTTCACTTTTATACCCTTGAGCTTGCCGTGGGGATGGATGAGGTCTTGATAACTCCTGAGAGAGCTTCATGGGTCTTTCCTATTGTACCTTTGCAAAGCACTTAGTTTCTTCTTGGCGACTCTAATATCTTCAACAATCACAATTTCTTGGGCCCAGATTTTATACTTTTTTTGGGGGAGGGTGTGAAACTGCAAGCATTTCAAAGTTTTCCTCTGTGTTTTCTACTCTCAGTTCTCACAATAGTCCTAATTAAAAGCTACCATGAAATCTCCTGAATTCCACACCACCTTTAACTTTTCTTCACCAGATCAATTGATGGAGAATTTTAAATTCAGAATTTTAAATTTTAATTTCAGCCTTACACAAATTCTCAGGAAAATTAAAAAAAAGAAAACATTAACATGTTCTTTACTTCAATATAACATGAATAGCCTCAAATCCAATTCCTAATAGAGTTGTCATTCATGCTCTGAAACCCAGGAGCACAGTCTTTACTGTCTACATAACTGTCCTCATTCTGGTGTTCTGAGTTCCCACCAGAATCAAATATTAACCCTGCTTACAGCATACAAGGATTCCCCAGCTTTCATCCCTAAAATTCCCAAACTGCTCCTTCAGACCAGTTCCAAAGACTTCTGAATCCCATGGTCAGATATGTTACAGCAACAATTCCACCTCTGGAAATCAAATTATGTTTTAGTTAGTTTTTCATCAGTATGCTAAAAATAGTTGGAAAGAACAGTTTAGAAAAGGAAATTTCTATTTGGGGCTAAAGTTTCCAGAGAGGTTCAGTGCATGATTGGCTGGCTCCAAGGCAGAAACATTGTAACAGAAGGGTATGGTAGAGGAAAGCTGCTCAGCTCATGGCTTTCAGGAAGTAGGGAGACAAGAAGGAGCAAAGAACAAGATATAGCTCAATTCCATGTCTTCAGTGACCCACCTTCTCCATTCATGCTCTACCTGCTAAGGTTATCATCAGTACTTCTTTCACATTACTAATCCATCTAATGAATTAATCTGTTGGTGAGGGTATAACTCTCATAATCTCATATTTTCACCTCTAAACATTGCTATATTAGGGATCATTTTATCAATACATGAACTGTTTTTATTTCCACACCACAACATACACAAATTATGTCATGATATAGAGTATTTCAATAACATAATTTATGACTTGAACTTACTTTTGATTGATATGGGGAGAAAGAAATAGAAAATTTCAATGTATGATCCTTTTCACTTAAAGGTAATCTTCTGAATATGTAATTGTTCAAATATGAGTGTCTTTTTAAAGGTAAATTTATCTTTTTGAAGATAAGTTTAAAATGTGTTTAAAAAGTAAATGTAGTATACATATACACATCTAGTGTTCTCATTCTACATAATGAATAAACATATTAAAGATGCAACTCTTCTCAGTAATCTAGAAATACAATTACAATTTTCAGTCCATTAATTTTAGTTAAAGAAATTCACACACAGAATTCAAGAAAAAAGTTTGCAATTTGTGTCAATTTATAATTTTTAAAAACGAGGAAAGAAAATTTGCCATATATATGATAAAATAGCTTAAAAATCAATAGTAATGAAAATAAATGAACACACACATATACACACATACATACATAAACATATATAAGAATAAGTACATTGACAAACAGGTGATACTAGGAAAGGAATAGAGAAATGAAAATTAGAATATAGTTAAGTGTTCAGCAAACAATATAGTCACTTAAGACAACCAAATATGAGATTAATGAAACATTACAAGTCAGCAGGCACTTTATTGCTTTAAAACTGGTCTACTACATAGAATTAAATAAATGTTTTTATGCCATGTAAAAACATGTCCTTCAAGTGAATATGATATCTAAATAGGAAAGACAAAGTTAAAATGTAATAGAAAACTCTTTCTGTCATCTTAAGGAGAATCATATTAGAAAAGAACTTAAAGCCCAAACCATAAGTTAAAATTCTAAGGATTTGAATTCATTCAAAGCTACCATAACTGCTCAACATAAAACAATATAGATGGAGTTAACAAGCAACATAGATTATAGAAAAGATATACATGTAACTTGAGATCCACATAGCATCATATGTAATTTTACACATTACTAAGATAAGTACAGAAAAATAATGCCAAAAACAAAATGTGGTTGACTTTTTAAAAAATTTTACATTGACTAATGCACATGTGTGTCTAAGTCTACACACATTAAATACATACAACACACACACAAACACAAACATTAATTTTGTCACTTAGCTTCAATAGCATTAAGGGAAATATAATTCTAACTAACTACAAGATCCATTTAATCTGTTATAGTTGCCTAAACATAAAAGTAAGATAATATCAAAGTCTGTAAATATACAGTTGGCTATGGCCTCATGGAGCTTGTACAGCCAATCTGGAGATCAAACTGGCAATACTTAGACAATTTTACAATGTTTCTTACCTATAAAAAAATCAGTTCTTCCATTTGGTATTTACTTTAGCAAAACTTTTTTACACAAGTTCCCATGTGGATATATACTTGGTCTTCATTATGACCTTAATTGTAGTACCAGGGAAATCATGACACCTCTGCTATTCACACGGAAACAAATTCATAACAACAATGAGTTGGGCACCTGTGATGGCAAAATGTGACATACCCATAGGTCCTGATTAAGACTTTTGGCAATGTGATTGATCTTAGAAAACTGTGTGGAGTAAAATAAAGCACAAATTGAATGTAATTTCTAATATGATAACATGAATAAGAATTAAAACATGCATATACAACCCACACTTTTATTTTAGATTTATTATTTTAAGACTGAATATATTTGCTTCATTTTCAATCACGTTAAAAAAAAGATAATGACTTAATAAATTAAAATTTGAAGAATTAAGATGATTTTCAATAATTCTTTACCATGCATATGACTAGTATGATATTATTCTTTCATTAACTGATCATGGTAGCAGGCATATATCATTATGGACAAACATGGGATCTGTTATGATTTCAATGATATCTCCCTTAAAGTCTTATTTCATGCTATAGAAAAGAAATTTATTTCACTCTTCCATAAACATCCATTATCCTCTTTCACTGATAATAACATTTAACAGTTTATATGTCAAACAAGGTTCTAATGTGACTCAACACAACATATTTCTGTTTTATCTCCCAACATTCTGCTCCTTAAGTACTGCATGTTTGTGTCTGACTGGCTTCATCACACAGACTGGAATTCCTTTTCCACTTATCTCTGCCTTGATAACACTTAGTTTTCCCTCTAAAATATTAACTTGTCACTGTACATAGGTGAAGATCTTTTCTATTCCCATTATTTAGACTTTCAAGTCCCAATTTTTGAGCTTTCTAAATTTTACATTTGACTTCATTCTTATGTTATTAAATTTCCATGATTAATTAATATATAAATCTCCCCCATTGGGTGGTGATAATCTGAAAAACAAGGTCTTTCTTATCAATCTGAATATTGCTAAAGCTAACGTCTTGCCTAAAGATGATCTTGAGTAACATTATTATTTCTCTTTCAAATGGTTAATCAAAATGTTAGAAATTAGCATGACAAATAGAGACAATAAACCCAAATAACCCTGCAAACTAGTCCAAACTAATTGAATAGAAATTCCAGCTTACAGGTTGATTTTTCAAATACAGCATGTAATCATGTAAAGAAAATATATGCAATTAAATTGACTATACCCATTACCAAGCAAGTATTCTTAATTATGTCGTCGTTTAGAAATGATTTGTATATCCTTTAAATGATTTTTATTAAGTGCTTAGTAAATCACAATTATGAAACATGAAAAGATATTAAAGTACTAAAAGATGTTAAAGTACTTTAGTCACAACAATGCATATAGGCATTATAATAGTTTGCTGGTTTATTTTGGACATTTTCAACAAAATGGTTTTCTGTACCATAAAATTTCATGGTAAAAACATAAGTTCTTTGGCAATACTGAGCCATCTGTTTTGTTAAGATCTTATCATTGTTTTGCTGTATGCAATAATAATTAAGTATGTTGGCAGTAAGAGAAGTAACAGTTGGATTTCTTTAGAAGATTAGCAGTATGAACAGTACAGCTAAGAAGAGAATTTTCTTGCATATTCCAAAAATATACCACCTTTACAACTTCAGTGTAGAGAAACCTGGAGAGCTGCCCACTCTCTCCTACCTACCACCAAATGGCCACAGAATCTTCAAAGTGTGCAGCATTTTCCCAAGTCTTTTTTTTTAATTCTGAAAGAAGATTGTTTATTACTGTCACATTACTGCTACCCTGCAGCTCTCTTTTTACTCTTTTTTTCACTAATTTCTATCTTTGAAATTAGTATTAAATTCTCTTTATCTTCCTTTTCAATTTTGTTTAAAGTTGCTATCTATTTTAAGGTGGGTCTATTTAAAATAATAACAAATTTGACACATATCATGTAATTGAATCTTCAAAATATTTTTGAGGATTATCCTCACTTTGATTAGAGAAACAATAATGTTACAGAAAACATTTGTCCACATATCTGAAGGATTCCTCCAATAACAAATGTGAACTTTAACTATAAGTTACAGAGGATTACACATGAATTTTTGAATTTATTATGGCAGTATTGAAAGGCCAAGGTTCATCATAGGAGATTAAAATGCACACACACACACAGGTAGCAGTGACAAAGATGAAGCACTTCACTGCAAGCTGGTGCTAGCTTATATAGAAAGTGAGAGTCAGTTATCTTAAACCAGGAAGCTCCAGGGGCCAATCATAGTAAAGGTCAGGCCATCACCTACAGTGACCCGCATAAGATTCATGGGGGGCACAAACTGTCCATGAGTACAGAAGATGGGAAGGCCAATTAGAAGGTTTTCAAAACAACTTGTTATCTGCCCACTGGCAATTTGCCAGCCACCATGTTGCATTAGGGGATCCTTATCTGAAAGGCCCAGGGGAGTTCTCAGGGAGACTCCCAACAAGTATCATTGTCAACTTTGACTTCTTTTTTTGGAGGGCGGAGTGTACCAGGGATTGAACTCAGGGGCACTCGACCACTGAGCCACATCCCAAGCCCTATTTTGTGTTTTCTTAGAGACAGGATCTCACTGGGTTGCTTAGTGCCTCACTAAATTGCTGAGGCTGGCTTTGAATTCTCCATCCTCCTAGCTCTGCCTCCAGAGCCAATGGGTTTACAGGAGCGTGCCACCTGGCCTGGTTAATTTTGACTTCTTGAAGTCTGAAATTTGAATTATATATATATTTGCAAATCTAGATGAAAGTAGAAATTTAACTCAAAATCCTGACTTTCCATGTTTCAAATTAAGTTGTGAAGAGTTGTAGTTGGAATATTGGGAAATAATATGTTTGGCTTGATATAAATAATGAAAGTATGCTTGTCATTCTCATGGATCTTGTTTTCTTAATTTGAGGGTGTATGTATGTGTGTGTGTGTGTGTGTGTGTTAGAGTCTGTAAACAAGTCAAAATAACACCTGGCATTTTGCCAGGGGAATGTTAGAGTCTGTAAACAAGTCTGGATGGTGCCTGGCAAAATGCCAGAGGGAGTGGTTTGAGAAGTAACAAAAGCAAGCCATTAAGTGTGGAGATTCCTTATTGGTTGACTGATGTATCTAGTTTATGCTAATTAGATAAGCTGTGTGGAATGTATAAATACTGCTCCTGTCCTGCAATAAATGGCTCCCACTCCTGCTGTATCAATGTACACAAGTTCTTCGTCACCCCCCTGATTATTCTGCTGCAGCCGGACTGCGTCTTGTGTGTGTGTGTGTGTGTGTGTGTGTGTGTTTGATCTTGAAGCCTGCCACACACAAAAGTATTGCAAATATAGAATTGCAAATATATATTACCAGATTTGTGAAAATAAGTCATCTTGTATCTCATTGCCATAGCTTTAAGCATTACATTTTATTTGTAATATCTACTGTAATAAAAGCCATGACTAAAATCTTGTTTAAACTCCTTAAAGCTTCTTTAAACATAATTGACTTAGTTTCAAGTCCCAATTTTTGAGCTTTCTAAATTTTACATTTGACTTCATTCTTATGTTATTAAATTTCCATGATTAATTAATATATAAATCTCCCCCATTGGGTGGTGATAATCTGAAAAACAAGGTCTTTCTTATCAATCTGAATATTGCTAAAGCTAACGTCTTGCCTAAAGATGATCTTGAGTAACATTATTATTTCTCTTTCAAATGGTTAATCAAAATGTTAGAAATTAGCATGACAAATAGAGACAATAAACCCAAATAACCCTGCAAACTAGTCCAAACTAATTGAATAGAAATTCCAGCTTACAGGTTGATTTTTCAAATACAGCATGTAATCATGTAAAGAAAATATATGCAATTAAATTGACTATACCCATTACCAAGCAAGTATTCTTAATTATGTCGTCGTTTAGAAATGATTTGTATATCCTTTAAATGATTTTTATTAAGTGCTTAGTAAATCACAATTATGAAACATGAAAAGATATTAAAGTACTAAAAGATGTTAAAGTACTTTAGTCACAACAATGCATATAGGCATTATAATAGTTTGCTGGTTTATTTTGGACATTTTCAACAAAATGGTTTTCTGTACCATAAAATTTCATGGTAAAAACATAAGTTCTTTGGCAATACTGAGCCATCTGTTTTGTTAAGATCTTATCATTGTTTTGCTGTATGCAATAATAATTAAGTATGTTGGCAGTAAGAGAAGTAACAGTTGGATTTCTTTAGAAGATTAGCAGTATGAACAGTACAGCTAAGAAGAGAATTTTCTTGCATATTCCAAAAATATACCACCTTTACAACTTCAGTGTAGAGAAACCTGTACAACATATTACTTTAAAATTACCATGTCTAACCTATATGTACAACATTTAAAATCAACTCATTTTATATAAATTTTACTTATTCAATGGACAACGTGTTAAGTTACAAGCCAATTTAAAAATTCTATCCAAGATCTTCTATTTATTGTTCTGAAGATCTATTAAAATTAGCTTTGAACCACACAATATCATTTACTAACACATACTGGTGATTTAATTAATAACATGATAAAAATAATAATTTAATTTAGATTAAATTCTCAATACAGCAATCTTTTGGTAATCCTTCATATACCATGTTATTACTCTAGAATACAATCTATGATAGTTTATAATTGGAAAGCCAGACTACAAAAAAAATTCAAGGTAAGTAATTACCTCTTTTTGGAGACTTAACTCTGCTACATCTGTAATATTTCTCTACATCCCTACTAATTTTCTTTGTTCTGAAGTCTTTTTGTCTGAAATCAAAATTGTTACTCCAGAATATTTTAATTAGCATTAGCACAGTAAATTAAAATGGTATCAAAAATTACATAAGTATATCTCTAACAGAATATTTGCAAGATCTATATGTGAATACAGTATTAATTCTGATGAAATAAAGCAAAGAAAATCTAAATAAATAAAACTAGTCATTTATTCTGTGTTTATTGATAGAATAATAAGAATTCAATATTCATAGGATGAATGTTATTCCAAAATTACTTTATAGATTTAAGATATGAAAATCTAAACAAACTGTTTTGTGGATACTAACACACTGATTCAAAGGTTTGTATGGAAAAGCAAGAAGAAGGTAATACTGAAGGACTGAAATTACCTGACTATTAGGTTAACTATATAAATTTACAATTACTAAGCTTTCATGGTATTGATGAAAGAATAGATACACAGCTTAATGGAGCAAAATACCAAGTTCATAAGTAGAATTACACAAATATAGTAAACTGATCTTTGGCAAAAAAACGGCAGATACTTGGATGGAAAAAATGACAGTTTTTTCAACAAATCAAACAAGAAGCACACACACAGAGAGAGAGAGAGAGAGAGAGAGAGAGAGAGAGGAGAGAATTCAGAGACAAATTATAGTTCCCAAGCGCAGGTCCCAGGTGACCTCCTTCCACCAGTCATGCCCCATCTGCCTATAGTTACCATCTTGTAGTCCATTCCAATCATTAATCTGTCAAATGGATTAATCCACAATTCTCATAATCCAGAACATATAGCTACAATGTGTAATGCATGAGCTTCTTTGAGAGACATTAGAGATGAAAAATATAGCAAGTATTTCACTAACAAAATGTTGTATCTACTTCTAGTTATGTTTTCTTCTAGAAGATTTATAGTATTTATTTGGTGATATGATTTTAGATAGAAAATCAAAGTCATAATGTGTGAAAAATAATTATATAAGAATTTTTCTTAAATCTGAATGGTCACAGCCTTGGAGGAAAAATTTGTTTTCTTAATTTGTGTGTGTGTGTGTGTGTGAGTATGTGTGTGTGTGTTTGATCTTGAAGCCTGCCATACACAAAAGTATTGCAAGTATAGAATTGCAAATACATATTACCAGATTTCTGAAAACAAATCATCTTGTATGTATAAATAATAATGCAAATTAATACAATATATTATTATAACTCAACAATAAATTAAATATAATCAAATCAATTTAAAAATATGTAAAACATCTGACCACGTACTTCTCAGAAAAAGACATGGAGATGGTCAAGAAGTATATAAAAAGATGATCTATCTATATCATGTGTTGTTATGGAACTGTAAATTATAACAAAAAGATATGACTATATACCTATTAGAATGAATATAATTAAAAGAACTGAAAATGGCAAAATCTTGCAAGAAATGAAAGCAAGAGCAACTGTTTTTCATTACTGATAGAAATGCAAAATGATACATATATTTTTAAAGACATGGACATTTGAAATTTTGTGAATGAAAATGCCTTCAACTATTATTTTGTTCTTGGGATACCATTGTATTTTTTGTTATATCTTAAGAAAAGTTCACTTGTTTCTTCTATTCTGTGGGTTCATAGATATGGAAAAATCATGCCTGAGAAAGGGCTGCAGTCAGACTTTCCACTACTCCTGAATTAAATGATGATATTTAAGATTTTCTGGATGATGAACTTTCTGTTAAGATTTGGGGATCAGAGTCAAGACTTTTGGTGATGTTTAGATGTGGTTAATATTTTCTTACGTGTGAAATTGACATAAATATTGTGGTTCAGAATTGAGAATATAACTAGGTATGCACAATAAACTCCCAAAGGTGTCCAAGTATTCATCCCAAGAATCTGTGAATACATTACTCAGCAAAAGGGACTTAGTTGATGCGATAAATTAAGGATCATGAGATGAATGAATTATCCTGGATTATTTGGGTAGATTTACCATAAATATAGGTACTTTATAAGACAATGAAATGTCAGGAAAGGATATGTGCTGACAGAAAGAGTTTGGAATTTGAAGTTGAAGGAAGAGAACACTGTAAACAAAATTTAGGCAGCCTAAAGAAGCTTGAAAATTTAAGTGAAGGTTTCTCTTCTACAACCTTCCAACGGAAAGTAATTGTTATGATTTGGAGATGGGATGTCCCCTAAAATATCCCATATCAATACAGGACTATTCAGAGTGAGATTTATTAGATTACGAGACATATAACCTAATTAGTCCATCCTATTTTGAATGTGTTAAATGGGTGGTAACTGTAGGCAGGTGGGTCATGGCTTACAGGAGATGGGTCATTGGGAGCATATTCTGGAAGTGTTCCTCTATTCTGTGGTTCCTTCCTCTTTCTCTCTCACTCTAACTCCCTGCTTCTTTTCTACCACACATGGAACACTGTTCTTGAATCACACCCTTCTGCCATGATGTTCTGTCTCACTTGGGCCCAGAACAATGTAGTCAACCAACCAGGAACTGAAAAACTTAAATGTTAAGTTAAAATATATTTTTCTTCCTCTAAATTGTTCTTTGTCAGATATTTGGTCACAGCCATTAAAAAAAAGTCAACTAAAACAGAAGTGCAGGCAACACCTTAGGAAATTTGACTTCCAGAAAAATTTTGCATGGTTTACGCCACTAAATGCATGGCTCTTTGTTATTGCAACAATATGAAACTAAATGGAGGAGAGAAATTTCAGGATTAAAGAGACCTCCCATGCTAGGTATTTGATGTGGTACTATCCCCCACACTTGTTTTCACATCCAGTCCCTGTCATTATAAAGGGATGAGAAGCACTTTCTTGGTGGGAGCTTGTTGTGTTGTTATCCTCTCCAGCAATGCTTCTTTCCCATCCTGGGTGCCCTGGATTGTGTATAGATCTTCAGATCCATGAGAAGCAAGCACCAATTATTATGGAGTAGCAGTCTTGCCACTGTCAGCTGGCTGCTGCCTTCTTTTGTAGTCAGGTAAGGTGGTTTGAGAACTAGCAGACAAGAAAAGCATTTTACCTAGCTTTATATATTTCATAAGGCCAGTTATGTCACACTTACCTATTGCTAGGAAAACTCCCATTTGGTCCAGAAGATAAATGACCTTATCCAGATGGCCTTTGCTTTCTGGGCTGTTGTCTGCAAGAACACTGACCAAGTATTTAGAGGTGTAAGTGGCCCTACTGAGCATTTTCCTGTTCTATGTTGCTAAACCAAGTTGACTTCCTCACCCTAGCCTGAAATTTATCCATTCATTTCTTCTATTATTTTCTAGGTTTAGATAAACGTGGCATAGAGGAAGAAAGGGAAAATAATTTTGACAGTATCAAAGTCCTTATGCATTTTTGTTCTTCTTAATAAATTCCTATAGGTTTTAATAAATTATTTCAAACATTTATTTTAATTAAATATATTTAGCTATATACATTTAATTAAATAAAATATATTTTGTTAAAACACATATGCATATTCTTTTGAATAATATAAATGTGGGACAGACAAAGATAAATACAGTACTGCAGCATATCTGCTCAGGATGATTCTGTTTGAAAGAAAAAATAAATAAATGTAAGAGAATTTTCAGAGAAGCCTCTCTTCCCACACATTTGGAAAATCCCATGCACCAGCAAATCATGCCCCATGTCTTCTAATGTATTACATTAGAAGTTCCACAATGTGAGTAATGACAACCTCAAAACATGTTATCTTTTCTCATCCCACTTACCTCAATAACTGGAGCATGACCTTTTTTAATAACAAGAATATATTTCAATTCAGTTTAAATATCAGCACTGCATCTTTATTCTGGTAGCCTTCTGCCTACATGAACACATTCAAAATAATTCATATTACCCATTAGATATATTTATATTCTGCAGCTTCTTTCTTTATAATACTGGAGAAACATTTCATGCAGTGACTACAAATTATTTTCAGAGTTTTGAGAGTATATTCAACAAATATTGTGGGAAAATGTTTTTTTTTTAATTTTCACGGATTTAAGAAGAATTAGGATATTTCCAGTTTAAGGTGGGACACTGAAACACAATTTCATTCCTATACCTGTGATCACCCTCTAAATCGGAAGCTTATAACCAGGGAACCTGACCTTGAAGAGATTTTAACTCACATTTATGTATATGTTTTCCTAGAAGCTCTAAATCAAAATTATCTTTCCTTTAATTATATAGACAGGAAAGAAACTCTACACATATTAGAAATATTGGCTTGTATTGTTGGAAAATTCATAAGTAGATTCATATAACATTTTATTGTATATATATATATATATATATATATATATATATATATTCATGTTATATTTTTTTTTTTTTTTTCATGAAAGATTTTTTTTCTTCTGATGTTTTTATTTTTTTTTTTATTATTTTTTTTTTTATTGTTGGTTGTTCAAAACATTACATAGTTCTTGATATATCATCTTTCACACTTTGCTTCAAGTGAGTTATGAACTCCCATTTTTAGCCCATATACAGATTGCAGAATCACATCAATTACACATCCATTGATTTACATATTGCCATACTAGTGTCTGTTGTGTTCTGCTGCCTTTCCTATCCTCTACTATCCCCCCTCCTCCCTCCCCTCCCCTCCCCACCCTTCTTCTCTCTCTACCCCCCCTATTGACCTTCATTTCTCCCCCTTGTTCATGTTATATTGATCACAACATTGAAATTATGATATTAGATCTGCCAGTCAATGTTTTTCTTTAATGCATGAGTGGACACACACATTTATTCTTATATAAAATACTATGTTAAGTACTTTTATAACTGTTAAATGCAATGGCTTTCTGTCTTAATCCTCTGTTTTATTTCATGAATTAAAACATTATTTTAAAAAGTCCATAGGTTGAGCTGTGGATATGGCTCAGTTTATAGAGTGCCTGCTTTGCATGCACAATGCCCTGGGTTCAATCTGTAGCCCTACGGAAAAAAAAAAAAAAGTCCATAGGTTTAACTAGCCTATCATTGAGTCTATCAGAACAAATAAATGCATGAGGATTAATGACTCAAAATAATAAAGGTTTTCTTCCAACATAATTTGAAACTCAAAAAAAAAGTGAGAAAAGTAAAAAATATATCCAGAACGGAATCTTGGAAACTAGAAAGCTAGTGGACAAATACAGAGACTTTAGCAAGCCAAATGCTGAACCAGCAGAATAAAAAGCAAAGAAAAAAAAACTAAATTTGTGTAGCAAATTCCCTGCACAGTTTCAGGAATTGATCATGTTGCTGGCTCCTAAAAGTGGAGTGAATATGCAACTAAACAGAAAAAAAAACTGTTAGCATTTAAGAAGAGGTTGAGCCAGCTTCTCTCTTCTGCCGCTCCATGGAACCTGAGACTACTTCACAGCAACCCTGAATGAAGTTATGGCTTTGTTTTCTTAAGAAGGCAAAAGAAAGGAACATTGGAATAGTGTCACAAAGTTCAAGATGGAGGGTGACAGTGCATTATCATACCATAAATGAGAGGACTAGATGAAAGTTCCTATCCAGCACTGTTCACACTGCCTTAACAGCAGGGTCTCTGGATTTGAATTCACAAACTCCTGAGATTAAAAGGTCCTGCCAAAACAGTGTTTTACAAATGAGCAAGGATACAGGACACGCAGTCATACCACATGCATGCAAGGCATGGTAGAACCCTTGTGCCACCCAGATCTCTCTCCCAACATCTGCATCACACTGTACTGGAAACCACATGAGAGACTAGGCACAAGAGTGTACTTTGGGTGGCAGCACATAGCACTAGGATTCCTTCAGTTTTTTAGCCTGCTAGTCATGTGCTCCCTAAATGGTATGCAATAAAGCTCTCATTCTCAGACAGAGCTACATATGAAACTCATCACTTACAGATTATTTATTATTTCTGTTCCTTAATAAGCATTATCTCTAACCAGGCAAAACTCCTTGGATTGGTGCTTAACTACAGCGGAATCCTGATTTATTTTAGATTTAATACAATTAAACAATCCTTGAGTGAATGTTGCAGAAAGGTTCAACTAAGAGCTAAATCCTCAGACATTCCTAATGTCAGAAGAAAGTTAGATCTGCTAACAAAATTTAACTCAAAATACTAAATACAGAAACTTCTACTTTCTAACTCACATGGAAGCTAGTGCAGTAGGTGAAATTAAATTCAATTCAGTTAAAACAAAAGTGAAGGGTGGGAGGGTAAACATTAGGGTGAGCTAGTGAAAAATAGTGGAGGATTTTGGGAGGAGGTTGGTTAATCAAGGAGATGTGTCGAATGCATTGAGTAATTGCTGATTTTGTAAATGTTCTCTGTGATTCATCCATCTGTATTTGCCAAGGGGTCCCCATATTAACTGAGAGATATTGGTGTTATCTCCAGATTGCTACCCTTCAAATTCATGGTTTCCAGGTATGTGAGAGACACATTTCTTGGATTGAAAATCTAGAAAGATGGTGAGAAAAGATTTACGTACATTTCAGAGATAGATGTAAATATGATGTAACATTTCTAAAGTAAATGCCCTAAGAAAGAGGTTAAGGGTCCATAAGTCAGAAAAAGATCTGCCTGAAGTTTAGTCCATTGCCATCCTAAAAAGCTAACAATTTGGAATTTAATCTATATCTTTTTCAAGAGTGTGGGATAGGGAGAACTGCAGACAACTTCATTTCAATTTTAAAATCTTAGAAGTTTGCTTGTAAAAAGTTATGCAGAGACACATTCTTTGAAAGCAAATAGAAATGAATAAAATATTGCCCTAAAATGTTCCACAAAGGATCCTTGAGCATCAGCTTGTCTATTTTTTTTTTCTTCACATGTCCAAACTAAGTTTTAAGCTTAAGATATTGATGGCAAGTCACAATTATAATTACAGCTAAATTCAGATGAGAATATAAGGCTCCTAGAGCTCATAAGGGAAAGGATCCAACAGGGATGACTTTGTATTTGCAGTTTCACATCATCATGGTTATGGGAGAGAGGTAAAGGAGCACACGAAATGAAGACAATAATTAATCCTTTGCACCATGTGATTCAAAGGGCTCACCATTTCATTGATTTTAATTTACTCTTATAGCAGAACATAGTAGGATATAAAATTCTTAAGTCATTAACTCTCTTTTTACTGGTTGCTTTTCTATTAGCAGAGCAAAATATCCATGGAGTTTTCTCACTGGATTTTCTATAAAATATACATGAAAATGATAAATCATGTAAAACTGGATTTTAACCACTGGTGTTAACTGATAAGTATTGTGGATCAAAGAATTCTTAGACTATAGGCTTCAGTAACAGAGTCTGAAAATAACTGAGAAAAACTGCTCTTTATACATGCTCCAGATGATCCCTCCTGCCAGTCTGAGTTCATTTTTTTTGGGGGGGTCCTTTGTTTGGACTACAACTTGGTCAGTTTGTTTCAATTCATGCCCCTAACAGACAAAACAAACAGCTGGCAAAACATCATCCAGGTCACATCAAAAGCAGTGTAGGCTGAGTGTCAACATACTAAGGGGACTAATCCTTGCAAATGTTCCTCTGCTAACTAGATGACAAAAATATCAAATAGTCCAATTTTCTTTTCTTTTTTTTTAGCCTGTAAAATCATGTGAAGACTTTCAATAGTAAAATTTCAGAACAGATATTATAAACAACAGGCAAGTACCTTAAACACAAAGAGTTTTCTGAGAAAATTCTTCTATTTTTACGCTTAATCTTTAGCTAAAAAGATTCATGATTTTTTCATGTTTGTATATAAAAATGTGCGTGTGTGTGTGTATGTTTTGTGTGCAGTAGCTAAAGTTTATTGAAAGAACACCATCAGGTCAATTGATACCTTTTAATATATAGCACAGATTAATATACTTTGGTTTACCTATTAAATACATCATGGCTAAATTACCCCCCCCCCAAAAAAAAAAAAAAAAAAAAAAAAACAGCTGAATGTTTTCTTTGATATAGGAGGCTGATTCATAGTGGGATAGGGAGAGGGAGCATGGGAGGAATAGTTGAACTCTAGATAGGGCAGAGGGGTTGGAGGGTAAGGGAGGGGGCATGAGGTAATTAATGATGGTGGAATGTGATGATCATTATTATCCAAAGTACAGGTATGAAGACATGAATTGGTGTGAATATACTATGTAAACAACCAGAGAAATGAAAAAAATGTGCTCTATATATGAAATAAGAATTGTAATGCATTCTGCTGTCATTTATAAATAAAAAATATACAAACCTAAAAATATACAAAAAAATACATCATGGCTAAAAAATTGATAAACAATAAAGCATAAGTTTAAAATTTGGAAAATTCAAGGAACATCACAACTTTATTGTTTCTAGCAAATATTTAATAATATTTTTGAAATAGGTGCTTGTATAATATTTCAATTTTTGGAAATACTTGAAGTATTTAACATTTCTCCCAGACATCTCATTTGTATGAATTAGCCTTCCTAATACTTCCCAAAACATGTTCTTCCTAAACTGAAGCATTGTGTCATCTACCTACATATCTGTCAGTGCAAAAATACATACTTACATGCATGTGTGCATTTACATATAGATGGAGAGTAAGAATATGAGAGGAAAATAGTCTCAGTTAATAGTAAATGTATTCTTTTTTTAATATGATGATACCAAAAGATTTGTGTCATTAGTAATGGTTACATATACCATTAACATATGAAGTATTTCCCATCAATTCTCAGTTTAATAGAAGAATCTCAAGTATGTTTTGTTATAAATGTATCTGCTTGAAAATCTCCCATAGAAATTGAAAAAGATTATGATATTCCATTCCGCAGTAAAATTTCTATTTTTCAGCTCATTATAAACATTGTCCACAGGACTAAGACAAGCTGCCTGCTTTTCTCTTTGTGTTACATTTTCCAGACTTCAAAAAAAAAGGCATTTCCATGCAAATTACCCTCTTGCAACATTCATTAAACCCTTTTACTGAAAACCTAACTGGTTCTCAAACCTTTCCATTATTTCTGAGGAATCTTGGAAGGGTCAAAACAGCAGAACAATGGTACTCTGATTTAATATGAAGTATAAAAACACAAAATATTGTTCAAAGTTGTATTTTTGTGATGTGAACATTTACAGAGACATGTTACTGAAAAAAAATATGTCCTTATGTTTTAGGTAGAATAATTAATATGAGAACTGGTACAAATGATTTTTTATTACAGAGTCCATGTAACAATTTTGTTCATCTCTTCTGCATCTGTACTTCCAAAGAGAAGTCTGTTTCCAATCTCATCAGTGAACATGCCAGTAAGTGCAGTGGTTCTATTTCTCATAATCTCTGTCTTTCTAATGGTAGGGAAAACATTGTATGAATTGACAGTAAATCTTCAACAATGGAAAACATAACTATTTACACAGAAAATACCCAGGTAATGTTTTGTTACCATAGTATAATTGTCATATCTATAGCTTTCCTAACCATTTTTGACCCTTTTCACAGAAATGTATAATTTCCTGAACCACTTAAAGGCTATTTAATCATGTTTGTATGGAACAATACCAATAAAAGGCCACTATAAATATGAAAATAATTTTAGCAGGCAGCATATTATTAAATACATCATTATACAATTCCTTTAAACATTGTACTTGGTTATATTAATGGCATGCAAAGACCCATTTTGTTTTAATCCATTTCATGATTTTATTTGTGAAAATATATGATTGTATGAAAGTAGACATAATATGTCATATTTCATTTGGGAGCTACTATTTACTTATAAAATTGTAGCATCAGAAATACAAATGAACTGCATACAGGGCCTACTATTTATAATACCTGAATGCTGCATTTTTAACAAGTCCCCTGTGTCACTTCATAATTTCTATGTTTTATGTTTAAAAGTTTGTGATAACTGAAATGATTCAGGCTTCCATTTATTACCATTTCTCTGTAAACAGCACATAATAGGTAAATATAGTTTTACTTCTCAAATAATAAAATGGTAAAATGGAAAAGTCATCACTGTATTTGATCATTTTAATATTTGTTTTGCTGGGAAAATTACTTTTCAGCATTAAAATTACTTTTAATAAATAATTCTGAAAGCTTCGTAAAATAATTGTAAGTCTCAGAATGAGCAAAAATCACCTTGAGGAACATTGAAAGAAATATCAATATTTTTATGTCAGTTGTTAACCTACATTTTAATACCAGTATTCATTTTATTTCTTTACTAACCAGTGGTGCATCTATAAAACAATAAAATGCATCTGCTGAGTGTTAGACTTCGTTATTGCCTCATGATGATTTTATTTTTTCTTCACTAACTGCTCATGTGTTACTTTTTTATTTATTTAAATTATTTTAGTTGACAAATAAAAATTGTATTTATTTATTCTGTACAATGTGTTTATATATATATAGTGCAATGGCTAAATTAAGTAAATTAATAGATATAATACATCACATACTCTCTTTGTCCATTTTATGTTGCTGTATCTGAATACCTGAGGCTGAGTAATTTAAAAGGAAAGAGGTTTATTTTGGCTTACATTTCTAGAGGCAGGACAGTCCAAGAGCATTGCCCAACATCTGCTCAGCTTCTGTTAATTGCCTGGTGCTGGGACATATCATCAGTGAAGCATATAGAGGAAGTAATCATTCATTAATGGAGCCTGGCTTATATATAACAATCAATTTTTATGGTAACCAAGCCATTCCCAACAGAAGAAACCTCACCACCATTAGAAGAGCATTAATCTCTCTTACACAGTTTATCTTCTTAAAGGCAGCTATACCTTTCAACACCAAGTCTCACATTTAAGTTTTAGTGGGAACATAGTGCATAATTGTTGTTTGTGTTTGTGTGTGTGTGTGTGTGTGTGTGTGTGAGAGAGAGAGAGAGAGAGAGAGAGAGAGAGAGAGAGGTGAGAGATGAGGATATTTAAAAACTACTCTATACACAATTTTCAAGCGTGCAATATATTAATATAAGCTATAGTCACCATGTGGTATATAGTAGGTCTTCTGAAATTATCCCTTCTAAAATTTTGTTTTACCTTCTTCAACTTACCTACTCATTTGTTTCTTGATGCATTCAAAGATACCCTTAAAAGTTTCATTTTGAGAGAATGTACTTCAATAATTATTTTATCAGTCAATTTAAAATAGCATTTCCCTTTTTGCATATATCTATTTTATGATATGACTTCTTGGAAAAACTTCAAAATTTCATGAATAGTGCTCAACCAAAGGCAAGTGTCTGGCTATCTTCCTACAGGATAGAAGAATGTGGACACTAACAGAAACACATTGAAAGACAAAATAATATAAGACAAAATGGAATCAGTTAATCAAAATTAATGAATTTTTCTTACAAATAATTAAGGTATAGAGACCATTCTCCTTGAATTAAAAGGACTGCATCTGCCACAATCCTGGGTGTTTCCTTGAGTGTAGTTGATGTTTCCACCATTAGAAAAACTGTTTTAAAACACTTTAAGATTAGGTGGCATTAAGTCCAGAACAGAGTGGATAATAAATAATACCACATTGCTTTCCTGGCCTGGTAAATCAATTTTTTTATAGAGTTCCATTCTTGTAAATGTGAAAAGAGAGTGTAGAGTAAATATTGATGGCACTGATACAAACTCAAGGTAATAATCTGTCTAATATAACTAAGTTTTCTTAATTGGTTAAAAATCATGTAGAATAAATGAACATTTAGAATTTTGTTTAAGGAATAGTATACAACTTTAAAATTCAGATCCTCTGAAGCCAGTCTACAGTAGGGTTGTTAAGATTCATAGTCCATTAAACACTTGAATGATTGAATACTTTGTGCCCCGTCCTCTTTTACTCATTTAGAAAAATTTGACCCCGATGTTCACAAAAGCAAGATAACTAATGAGAATAGCAAGTCACATCAGTTTTTAGTTAGGATAAACATTTATAAAATTACCATGAAAATAAACTATACTATTTTTAACCCCAGTGATTCCTCAAGAAGTCTCATCTACAAAGGCAAGAGATCTCTCTTTCTTCTCCTTTTCGTCCTCTATATACACATCTTTCATAGATTCCTTACACATAATTCAGTACCTCTCGCTACTTCTAACATAGCATTCAAATACTCTTAAGCATGCCTAACTGTAATGATTATCTTTATACAACCTGTATATTCATATGGTTATCTGATCATATTTTTCCTTTCTAGAACTTTCTAGAATTCTCTTCTGAACTACTATAAGGGTCACACTTGGGACATAAGATAAAAACATTTTCCAGTGAAAAATAAAGGCAATTATTATTTAACGATACAGAGCCTCTAGCCACTGAGGTGATAATGAAAGGTGAAGAGTGATATTTAATTCTGGAGAATATGCTGTATGGGAAACAGTAGAGTAATGTAGTATTTCTAGTCTAGAAAAGACTACAAGAGTATTTCTCCAAATATGGCTTTTGCTAACTTGCACCAAATTCCAAGGGAAACTCTTAAAAACACCAGTTTTAAATTCGATCACAAACCAGATGAATCTGAATGTGGGAGGTGAAGCTCAGACTATTAACAAAATTATCAGATTATGAGGCACACTCAAGTATGGGAAATATGGTAGAGATTACATATAAAAATTGATAAGTAAGTAGAAAATATATAACAATACACTTTTCCTTTAATTAGAACTTGAAAAATATGAAAATAAATAAAGTAAAAGCTAGAAGATGCTGATGAGTTTGGTATAAATTATTTACGTTTTCTGAGTCTAATGATGAAGACTTCATTAACATTTGATAATAGATATTATTTAAATGTTTTTTTTCTTGTAGTAAAATGTTCAAAATGGATTTAATAGGTTCCCAAACATACCTCAAATTAAGTTTTCTTGGAAAAATTGTAAAAATACCATTAACTAGAATGAAAATGTTACAAGTACACTATTGGGAATAACGTATTTTTATAGAGTTGAGTATCTATTTCTCTAAAAGATTAGGTGGCATTAAGTCAGAACAGAGTGGATGATAAATTTGAAATTTAGTGAATGAGAAAAATATGAGATGTTTTTCATCTTTATGTACTTTTCTTACTGGTAATATAGACAACTGAAATATACTGAGTCTAAACTTTGAAAGTCTTGTTATTGGTTGCATATTTAAGATTATAATATATGGAGCACTTTAATGTCATGATATGGCCTTTATCTCTTTTAATGGTGTTTGTTTTTGATGATACGGCCTTTATCTCTTTTAATGGTGTTTGATTTTGCATCACATAAATATTAGAAACAATTTTCAAATCATTCACTTTTACATTGTACACATTTTGTTGTCATATTTGCACTCATTGTGTTTGTGCCTGTATGTACAAAAGTGGTTTCTATTCAAGATCATATAGCTAGTTTTGACTTACATACTTTTCAGTTGGTGTGTAGAATAGAATTGCATTTAATGTCTTTATAGAAGCACATGGGCTTAACTTTACCTTACTTGTAGTTTAATATTCTCATATGCTCTTTCTTTCTTTCTTTTCATGCCCTTTCTTCTTTTTGATGAAGCAATCATTTGTTTAATTTGTCCATTTTTCTCTTTTGACTTAGTTATGCATAAATCTATATTTTTGTTCATTGTTTCTCAATATCACAGTATGCATCTTCCCCACTCGCTCCCCTCACCTAGGACCAAAGATTCAACCCAGCGCTTAGTGAGTTATTGGCAAATGCTGCCCATGAGTAAAATCCCAGCACCACAATATGTGGTGCTACCTTCAGAAATGTTCTATCACCTTACACATAATATAAAAACTTTATAGATACACTTTCAGTTATCTCTAAGGTTCATTGGCTTCTGTTTTCCACTATTTTACTTTCATATATTGATTGAAATAGAAACTACAATGCATTATTATTTTTATCTCATAAATCAATACTCCTTTATAGAGCTGTGACATCTCAATCTTATTAAGACCTTTATATTTACTCATATAACACCCTTTCTGATTTTTCTCATTCCCATGGTTTTCTCTCTGGATAGTTTCGCTTCATTCCAAGAATTATTTTTGACACCTTTTGAGTGCATTCAAGTTTATCAACAATGAATTCTTTGATCTGTCTGAAATGTCATTATGTCATACTTATTTTTGATGATACTATTGCTTGACATAGAGGTTGAGGTGAACAATTTATAGTTAATGAGAGAAACGCACCTTTGCCTCACTTTTCCTGTCCTGCCATCAGCCTATCACAGCCTGACACAGCTACATTACAGGATGTGGCTCTTTCTCAACATTCAATTGAACATTCATCCATATCTCAACACACCTTGGCTCAATGGACTTGAATCCTATTTTAATATGAAAAAATAGTGGTTGCTAAAATATGCTTGTGAATTGACTATTATATTTAAAAAAGCATATTCACTTTGTTCATATTTTACTAATATACACTGATATAATTTTACCATTTTAAAAATCAAAAAATGATAAAATTTTAAATCTGTTAATATACATACACACAAAGAATTGTCATTTTAAAGTACATTATATTAAAATTATTTTATTTATGGTATTTATAAATTTTAATACAACTGAGAAACTAGATTTATGATTCTTATACAACTTATATACTTATCATTTATTTATAGTTCATATATATGCATTCAAATATCCATGAACACATTTGGAGATACTATATAAAATTCATTTTTGGTGGGGGTACTTAAACATTTTGGTTACTTTTTCTTTTTTAAAAACATTTTCATACAAATTATTTAATTTTAAAATATATTAAAATTAGCAAACACAATAGTTAATGATGAGATGTCAATAAAAAAAAAAAAACAAACATTAGTTTGGAGTACTTATGGAAAATAGTGTGTCCAAGAGAAGAAAATTTCTGTGGGATCTTACATACATTGTAGCATTCATTTTTTAAGCCTCAAAGATATTCATATGGGGTATAGTTTGGTTATATAGCATATATATTTTAAAAGGAACATTTTAGCCTACCAGGGATGAGATCCTGTGTTTCAATCCCAATACAATATATTTTTTTAAAAAGGGAAAATTTTGAATAGTTCCCAAACCTTTGAAAATTGCTATATAAAAGATAACTCTTTGCCATGAACATTTTTCATATTCCATTGTAGTAAACAAAAATAACAACAAAACAACATGATGGTATATAATAACATTAATGTATTCCAACAAATATGTATGTTTAATACAATTTAATAGATATTGGTTAGTAAATGGTATTTATCTTGACCATTCCATTGTGATGTAGGTTTTGCTTATTTCTACCATGTGACTCTTAAAACATGTTAGACTAGGATCCACCAGACATTATACTGAGTTTGATTTCATACACTGAAACAAATTAATTCTACACAGATGGTCATTCTAGACTACTAATTACTATGTATCCTAGGTGAGGCCAGAACAGGGTTTTCTGGAGATTTTGTCAATTTAATATTCTACAATGAAGGCTTCTTTTCTTTCCACAACTGTTGAAATTAAATTCTAATTGACCATGCTCTGTTTTACTAGATAAAACATTTCTCTAGAAGCATTAGTGAAGAAATTCAGGAAAGAAATAAAAACAAGTGGGAAAGAAAGTTAAAAAAAAAAAGAAAACGTAGAAGGGAATGCTGAAGTTAACTGATGGCTGAATTCAATTTCATGCATTCAGTTTTCTGATACAGCTCCAACATTTTATCCATTTGAAAACTTTAGGCTGGGCATGGTGGCTCAGCCCAATAATCCCACTTAAGGATACCCCAATCTCAAAATTAAAATAAAATAATATAAAAAATAAATCAGAAGATCTGGGGATGTATCTCAATGGTAAAGCTACTTTAGATTCAATCTCCAGTAAAAAATGTAAAATTGAATTAATAAACAAAACCTTATACTAAATATAATGATGAGAAATAATAATTTACAAACAATGGTGCAGAGCAAAATTTTTCTTTGATTTGGGAAACTCTTTAAAAATAAGGTAGAGCATAGTTTTCATAAGAGAAAGTCAATTTCTGCATTGCTTTGCGGTGCTGGTAATGATGCTGTCCACTTTGATTGATCTCTATTAACCAAAAATCTTCCTGGGATTCCAGAGTGTTTGAAGTAGGACTAGGTAACGGGCATTCTTTTTTTTTTTTTTTTTTTTTTTTAACTTCATTAGGTAGTACAGTGTACCATGTAGTACAAGGGGTTATTCTCTACTTCTAAATAATAGATTAGTCATCATATCCACATGGGTTTTAGAGGCATTAATATTCTTTGCCAAGAAATTCATGCTCCCTTCAATTTCATTTTGGAACAAGATAGAAAAACAGAAACTAGATTTATTTCCCACTTGAAGTAATTGGAAAACAGAGAAAATACATAAAACATTGAAGTGCAAGACATTGGACAAGAGGGAATGGAAGACAATAGTTCCTTAAAGAAGGGGAACAAATGAGATAAGCCTTACTCCTGCCCCTGTTGACTGCCTTGAATTTCCAGGCTGTAGTGCAGAGTCAGAGAATGGTGAGGTGATAAATAGAGCTGTTTTTCAGGAGAGCCCAAAGCAGCTAGAGCTCTCACACACAGAATGAGAGACAGCATGGGAGAATGAATAGCACCACAAAAAATCAGTTGACAAAGATAATATATATATTTCTATTTGAAACATGGGTGAGTAAATGGAATAGGAGACTATCAGCAATTTCCAGTGACATTAAGGGTCCATTTGGGCCTAGTGATTAAGAATTAAAAGTTAGCCAAGTCAGTATAGCTGTATGTGTTTACCTAGAAATATTCAGATCGTGGGAAGCCACAAAGCAAGTAGAGAAGTTTAGTGTAGCCAAGAGAGTACTAAGAAATAAGAAATGGGCAAGGAAATTGAAGCCATAACCTGGAGATGTTTACTGTTTTTTAGATCCTACTTGACTTTTCCTACATTTTTTTTAATGCACCAACTTATTTTGTGACTTTTACACATATTGGCCATACTTTATTTCTTTCTAATCACTATTTCCACTGTTCATTTCACTGCACCTACTGATCACATGATCATTAGTTAATTTCATGTTGTTTAAATGGGAAGTAATGTTTCTGACCTATGCAACAAAGGAGTACCAGTCAACATTGCCAGTCATTTTCTCTCTTTATTCTCTGGGTTACACGAAAACACTCCCACTTTAATTTCCCTGAGCCCTCAGTTCCTGACCTTTTATTTTATTTTATTTCTTCTCTTTCAGTTATTCTATGTTGCTTTTACTTATCATTTGTGAAAATATGAGTCCAAGATTGATTTTTTTTTAGTTTGAAATTCTCCTCTGAGCTTCAGATTTATGTGCATAATCATCCTATTTTAAAAATCCATTTTTATATCAGAGTTTGCTGCCTGAGAGAAGTATCCTTTAAATATAATGATTTGAAGGGTTGAAAGTAAATATGAGGAAAATGCATAGTTAAAAATTTAAGCAAAAAATTTTATTAATATCACATAAAACTGGCTTCCAGTCAAAGTATATCATAAGTAAAGATGGATATTTCATTATGGTAAAAGGGAAATTTCATCAAGTCATAACAATGTATACATCTCAATTACTTTTTTTCTTAAAATTTATTTAGATCTGATGATACATTTGATTTGATTTTATAAGATATGGGTTAATGTGCATAGTTTTTACTGTTTTAGTTTCATTAATATTCAAGGAAAATATGAATTTTACTTCTTTTTGAGTTTTTTAAGTTTTATATTTTATAAAATATTTTATTTAAATATTGAAATTTTCAACATAATTGAATATATGACTTTCTTAATATAACTATTACTTTTATTTTATCCAATAAGTGAATACTACTATACTACTGTCACTTGGTGTCATTTTATTCCTTTTCTTTCTCCATTAAAATTCCAAAATATTTATTTTTTAAAGAATAAGTAATTATTTTATCTTTTTATCATGGGTTTGTGATTTCCTTCAACAATTTCTCCCAATTATTATTATTATTATTATTTTACTATTTATTTAATCTTTCTTTACTCTTCTAGCTGGACTCTGCAGTATGTTTAAAAGTTAGGTTTTTCTCTTTTCGTATTTACATCCACATTTCTACAGTACATAGACTGTTTCTAAAATTTATATTGGGTTTTATTATTGTTAATTCCAATGAGTTTTAATTTTCATTATAGCCTCTTTTGTCAAGATCATTATTTATTAAAATTTCTACATTTAAGGAGAGTTTGAATTATTTTCTAGGAATTATGTTTTATGTTTTTGTGCTCAGAACAGTTCGGCTGTATAAATTGGTATTTGAAATTTTTAAAGGCCTTAGTGTTTGAGCTAAGATAATTTCTTTTTTCATAAGTATTTCAGATATAATTAAAGATAACATATCTTTTTTAAGAATATTTATTTAATTCACAAGTACTCTAGATGTGCTCAAAAGAGTTACATGTTTTAAAATTGCATATAGTATTCTATGAATGACCATTGTATGAATGATCATTAAATCACATTTTGTTTGAATCACATTATATGATTCAAACCATCAATTCTTATTAATTTTTATTTGATATATTAATTATTTATTATTTTATGAATAGTTATAGGGAAAGGAAGAGAAAGAGTTATTGAAATTGGTGCTACACATCTTTTAAAAAAATAATTACCATGCAGTAATCAATATATACTCATACATAATACTGCTATTTATCTTAAATTTATTTTTCTTTGCAGTCTATCTGGATTAGTTTTGTTTGTGGCTTGGCTTTTCCAGTTAAAACATATCTGACATATTTCTTCCATTAGTTATTTTTATTTTTTATACTTTTTATGATTTTGTTATTATCTTTTATTTATCATATTACTAAAATTTATAAAATGAAATTTAACTATCAGCTATTTTATTTATTAGTTTATTTGATTTATATTTGCTATTCTATTGTTATATTTAGATTGTTTTCCTTACATGTTTTATATTTGCCCCATATGTTTAAAACAATTCTCATGCATGTTTTCTTTATTAAAGTGTTTGTCTTTACTTTTATGTTTACCTCCTTTAAAATTAATTTTGAGAATTCTTTTGTAAGTTGTCTTTTTATCAATATCTCATCTTCACTCCACATTGGCTGAATAAGGCTACGAACAATCAGCAATTATAAACTTTGTTATGATTCATTTCTGGTTAAGAATAAACAAGAAAAATAAACATTTTTTTGTAGATTAAATCCAAATGTAAATTCCATATACTTCTGCCTCTTGCATAGCACTTGTGCTTAGGAGAGAACAAGTATATTTGTATGTATGTGAAATGTCTGATACACACTGAGGAGAACTCTTTGAACATATACAAAGCACAATTTGACCATGTACTATAGATAACGCCAAGCACAAACATTTTTGAAAGTTTTCCATTAAGAAAGGTCAACACTCAAGAGTTATGTGACTCAACATATGAATCATGATTTTTTTTTAACACTTGCATTACTGAACTTAAGTTTACCAGCAATTTCAAGTTATTATTGATTTTACATTTGGGATTCCTTAAAAAATATAAATTAAAGCTATATGGATATTATAATTTGAATCTGTAAAGTCCCCACAAAAGCTCACAGTATTAGACAATTCAGCCATGTTCCAAAGTGAAATTAATGCTTCATGAGACCTGCCAACCTCTTCAGTGGATTAATTCATTTAATAGATTAATGCTGCATGGAGAGTCCTTCCTCTAAGCAACATGGAGTAGGCTGACAAAGAAATTGCGATGCGTCATTCCTACTTGGCAATGGCTCTCAGCAGATTAAAAATTTGAATGAACTACCGGGTGGTAACTGTAAGCAGGTAGGGCATGACTGAAGAAAACACACAACTGGGACCTAGCCTTGGGAATTCTATCTGTCCCTGGTCACTTCTGTCTTACTCTTTCTTTCTTTCTCTGTCCTTCTTTTTGCTTCTTGACTTCTCCATTGCCATAAGCTGAGTAGCTTTCCTTCATCACATCCTTCCTCTATGATGTGCTGATTCACTTCAGGCCTAGGGTCATAGAGTTCGATAACCATAAATTGAAAACTCTGAAACTGTGAGCCAAAATAAACCTTCCCTTCTCCACATTGTTCTTCTCAGGTGTTTGGGTCACAATGATGAAAAAGATAACATAACAAAATAACCGAAATATTTCTGGAAATAAAACTTAATATACAGTTCTTTTATCATTAATGTTAGCACACGTAATCAAGAAACAGTAACTGCAATCTTTAATTGAATTCCAAATTAGTAAACAGAGATGGTCTATCATCCTGCCATTCCAATTTTTAAAAACTTTGCTACCCTAACTTTCAGTAGGACTTTTGAACTTAGTTCTGGCCTTTCCTTATTGAAAAAGCACAAATAAATTTTTCTTTGAATGCTCTACTATATTCTGTAAGTTTTGTTGTGATTGTATCTTACCAAAATATACACTTCAAACTTGTATACTAAAGAAGACAAGAAAGGCAAATCACATGATGATATTTTATGATGGTGTTGCTAAGTGGAGTTAAGAAAAAATAACTTCATTTTAAATTGAAATTTCTCCAGAACAGATTTTTTTTTGTTTCCTTATGCCAAATTTCAGGTGTATCATTTCAAACTAGATCAATAAAGAGTTTTTTGAAAAAATGATGGTTAGTAATGAATTAAATATACAGGTTAATACTATACTCTCAATTGAAAGTATTAGCAAAACTTGAAAAACTGTCCCATGATTTATTTTGCCATAATATTTTAGATGTGAAATTTCAGAGATTTGTTACACTTAGTTCAATTTATAAATAAAAGAATTAAATATTAGCTTCAGTGTTATCTGAATGAACAGTAGAAATCATGTCATTCCTCTTTCTCATTATGCTTAGTTTTAGAACACTTTTGTTTACAAGGTAATATTAATACTCAAACTCATATTTATTCATATCTTATAACCTCTACCTATCTTGATCTTAGTTCATATTAAAGGTTGCATAATTGAAAAACTAATTAGAATAAACTAAATATGACTGATAGGATAAAATCATTGTGGGATAAAAATAGATACAAATCAGCCACTGTATTATTATACATAGCATATACTTGACATAAACTGTCAAATAATTAACTGTTTATTAAAAAGATCTAAACAATAAACTTTAACCTTTCACAAAGGTCATCTGCGTACATGATGAGCCAGAACAAATAAACCATTTTGGGTGTGACTATTTAAGAAAGTTTCTAGAATTTGGATAGAGGTCATTTTATTATCTGCAGTTTACTCTCATTGTAAAATTTGTGATGTTTAGGCTGAAATTAATTTCATTTGATATTTACACGAATATATAGAACACATTTATGCTATTGATGTTATTTAAGTAACAAAAATCCACCTCAAAGGAAAATAAGACAAGGAACATGAAAAGATTGTTTTATTACTGTATTTTCTGAAAATTTCAATTTCATCAAAATAATTAATTAAATTTAAATTCTGGGATGATATACAGAAAGTTGCACACAACTGATATCATTTGGAAAAGTCAACCAAATATTAAAACATTTGTGGAAGTATCCCTGATATATAATCAGGTACAAAGTATAATTTTAATGTATAATATAATACATTTTATCTATTGCTAATATTTCTCAATTTTCATGAAAATCAACAAAAAAGAGTCATCATTAATCACAGGTGTTATATTACTTTAGATTATAACTAGAGAAGTCTACACTATTGTGACTTTTTAAACATAGATTCTAGTAATCATGGTTCTAATCATGCATTTTTAAAGAATTATTTAAAATACACTGAAGTGTGCATACTTAACCATAGTGTGGGTAAATTATTTGATATGCTCATCAATATGCTCTAATATATTCGATATGCTTTAAAATATCCAATTTGGATGAGATCAGTATATAAATACCAATATTGCATTTTTTTCTTACCATGCCCAAGGAAAATTTTAAAAGACTTTCTCTTGTACTATAATATATAATATATAATAATTTTATGGGAATATATTTTTGTGCTAAAGCCTTGGAATTACTACCAGGAATCCAGGATTACCAACATCATTCTGATGTGATAGACACTAGTAATTCATCAATACCCACTATTTCTCCCCTTCCAGTCTTATGGCACACTGAATTGCTCGGTCCCTTTACCTTCAGGCAAGAATCTGTGATTATTTCTGCCCAAGGGCATCAGTAGAAGTTATGTGTGTCAGTTCAGGACCACATCAATTAACTTTGTGTGAAAGACCTTCCAGTCTCCTCTTTCTCCCTGCACAGTGAAATTGGAGAAGGCCTTGGTTAGAAGATGGTATTGCCAAGAAGATCAATTGCAGCCTAGACAAATGAATTGCTGTGTGGAAGACAGGAGCCTTTCCGAGAATCAGTCAGCCCTGGAGTGGTGTTAAGATGTGAGAAGAAAAAAGGCAGAAAACCAAAAATTCTCATTATGTTAAGTACCATAAAACCCTAAACAATTTGGAGGATTATGTGTTCCCATGTTTCCTTGTACTTTCTCGACTTGCTATCTTTTGAAGACCACATTCCAGTCATCTCTAATTTACAAATGACATTCATTTTTATAAAGGTTATTGAGAGATTAAGAAAAGGAATCGTTGAAAAAAATATATCCTTATTGTTTCCTATGGTATAACTCTGTGTTCTCCATCCTGCAAGAGACTAATGGGTTCACTGTGTGTGATAGTGGTAAACAAACTGTCAACCACACATTAGTTTGTTCATGAACTTGTTTTTAAAAATATGAAAAAAGCAACTTTTGAAATGGTAAAAAAGCATGTCTTTCGAAAGTTGTTTAAAGTTATTGGCATATTTACCTTGTAATGATAAGCATATGCTATTCCCCCTGTGATTGACATGCTTGTGAGAAAATGTGATGCTCCCAGGGATTGATCAATCCTCTGAATCTCCTCTTATGCATTAAGTTATTTTGGAAACTGTCACACATAAAACATAGGCAGCTCCAACTTTATGTAAGTTGGAAGACTTTGGGAAAATGATGGAACACATAAGTGCTAGATGCATCCGCTGGAGTGAAGGAAGAGAGAAATTACTACCTTGCATTCCCTGTTGATTACTCACAGTTGCCACTTGCCTTGTTGAGAAGAATAAATAAACGAAAGCTGTTAAATCTGAGTCATGTTTGTGTCTCATTTTGGCCCATTCTTTCCAACATGAACACAGCTCATTGTTTTGATTTTTGAGGCATGATTCCTAGATTTAAAAATATAAATACATGTGTTCTATTTAGTTTATAATGCAATCTTCCAAAAATGTGATAAAATCTTAATATATCAGTCAAGCACTATATCAGAATTCTCTTAAAATTCAGTAACTTTGAAAAATGACCTACAATATTAATTTTGTGTTTTCATCTTTAATTTGAAAAAAGATATAAAACTAAATTTCTCTTTCTGGAAAAAGAAGTAGATGAGATAAAACAAAGAGAGGATGAGTTTTACGATAGGATCTTAGTTTCCCTCACCTTTTTCTCATTGATGTCCATTCAAGGTCATCAACTGATCAATTGCATAGTTAAATGTGCATCTGAGTAAAGTAGCTGAGAAAGATATTAGTGCATTGAAGTTTTTATAATCATGCTATAATTAAAGTTCCAATGTATGTTCAAATGAGCACATCTCAACTTTATTTTAACCTATGATCCATTTTGGTAAACATCAAAGTCTTATATTCCCCATTAATGTCATTTGAGTTTCAAAATAAATTAGGTATTGTCACCAAGAGCATGTCAAATCAATGATAATATTAGTAAAAAAATTATAATGTGAAAGATAAGATCATTCTGTGTTTAAGGTCTGCTTCTTTGGCACAAAGTTCACTGTCCTAGGAAGTGAAGTTTAAACACAATATAGGTCATTCTCAATGTCAAGTTTGTTTTACTCAAAAAAAAAAAAAAAGTTTGTTTTACTCTTTAGTTTCCAAGCTGAATTATTATTGTACGTCGTTTTGTCTGTTTTTTTTTTTACTTTCACTTTTTACTTCTTTAATAATTAAAAAATCCTTAATTTCATTTTTGCTAATTTGTCCTCAGAAGTTGTCCTCAGAAGTTTCTCCCTATAACCTCAATATATCCCAATTTAACTTTTCTTTGTCTACAAGGTTTACATGTACATCAGATACTAAATTTTTGCAATTCACCATAGACCGGAAATAAATATGTAAGCACAGGTAAAGGACAGTGCAACCAAGTGCATAGACCCTAAGAAAAACACAGCTCATATATATCCCGGGAGTTTTATTTTACTTTGTTTTCAAGATGCTTGACTATTTTTAAGTCTTCATGTGAAGGAAATGGGTATATACGTACACCCATTACACATATTGTCAGTATGCATTACAATATTTTCCGTCAAAGATAATTAAACATTTTATTCAATTTTATAGTTACAATACTCTATATCCATTATTAATTCCTCATGTAGAAAATTATAGCACACAATTAATAACAGGGTGGAGATGCACTAGAATGGTGACTCTTTAAAAGTAAATCTATCTAAATAAAATAAGGCCATAATTTCTTTCTCACACTTAATAATTCACACAGTAATTTTAGGAAATAATGCATTTGCTGAGGGAAAAATGAGATAAAAATTAAAAATCTTGAAAACTTGGTACATTTATTAGCGGCATGACTTTATCTATATGCCATCTCATAAAGACTGGTTCTTACTGACCAAATGAAAGTGCTGGTTCCTAATTTATAAATCTACACTGAGATTTAAGAGGAAATAGAGTATGAAACTACTGTATACTTTGATGACCCCATATTTACTTTGTTAGACCTAATTAATCTCCCAACCATTGGAGGTCTACAGAATATCCCCAACTGAACACTATGACTTGGTTATTTCAGTTACTTTAAATAACTTTTCTAAAGTTGAACTCTTTGTTCTCCCTTACATTTTTATATCTTATGTAACTGGTATAAGTAAATAGTACTATCCACATTTTAGTAGTTCCATTCAGCTAAAAAATATCTTCCATTATTAATACTTGCCTACGTTGTTTCTTTTATTTTCTGAATCTTGTAATAGGGATTTTTTTCCACCCGCAGTATTTGTAATAAATCTTGAAAAAAAAAGTGACTAGGAAAGAATAAAAATCAGAATTCAAGGACATTATATCCAGACAATAGGAGACATGAAGCAGACAATAGGAGGAAAAGACATATAAGAAAAATACACATACATAACAAAAAGGAAAATTGTACCTCAGCAATCATAAGGAAACAGGAAACAAAGGCTTTATAATTTAAAAAAAATAATAATAAAGCAAGAGAGTTGGAGGGAGCCAAGGGGAGGTTAAAGTAAGACCATATATATAAAATTTATATGTATAAACATAATGTTGGAATCTTGAGAATCTAAGAGAAGCATAACATTTCTTTTTGAAATGCATATTGATTTAAATACTAAGTTAAAGGAGGGCCAAAAATCAAACTTTGATTTTATTTTTATAAACCAGAAAGCTAACCTCTTATATTACATATCTGTAGAAAATAGGCTTAAGTTCTTAATTTATTGCAACATCTATTTCTTGAATCACAACTATTTGTGAGGCAATGTATTCAGCAATGAAGACACAAAAATTAATTAGTCGTATTCTTTCCACAGTTAAAAGCTAACATCTATTAAAAGAAGCAAGTATATAGAGATATTTTTAATATGATATATACTAAAGCAAAGTTTTTCAGAATAATTCAATGTATTTAGATGATGAACAACAAGGATAGAATGAGTAAAATTAAAGAGATTAGAAATTGATTAAGGTGGGCAGTAATCCTAGCTTTCAGTTTTATGGAAATATCATGGTAGTAAGTAAAAAAACAAAATTCAACATATTTAAATTATGGTAACACACACACTCACACACACACACACAAATAAAATAGTAGGGGGATCCAACATGGCGGCGAGAGGGGAGGCAGCACTTTCAGTACCTCCTCAACAACGGGATCAGAGAGACGCATGGATACGCTTAGATTAGACCTGCTGAGAAACTCCTAGCAAAATTCCACTAAAGAGAGACCGGCCGGGAATTGGAAGGATTATTGGAGGTGACAGTCTGCGCTAGACGAGTGAATCTCCGCCACGCAGCGCAGAGGTCCAGATGCGCCAGCCGCTGCCCGCGCGACTCGGCGACTGTCGGCTGCCTGCACGTGGCCCCCGCGTCAGGGCGGATAGCCTCCGAGGCGCAGCGCAGCAGGAGCGGTGCAGGGACTCTAGGAAGAGGTCTCTCGCCAAGCCTTCATGAAATAGCGAACCGGGAGCTGAAACCAACCAGAGACAGACCAGTCCCACCCCTCCCTTCGGACACTCAGGCAAGGAGCCTGGGGCCTGCCATAGCAGAGTGGTGACATCACCAGAGTTCCGCCGACAGAATTCCTTCCCAGCGGAATCCACATTAGCAGGTGTGTGACTCCCACCCCCTCCAGATACAAGCAGCCAGGAAACCTCGGGAATCTCTCCAGGGGCGTGTCTGTAGGGAAGCAGAGGGGATTCCAGATCCCCACCTCCCCTTAAAACCAGCGGCGACACCCAAGATCTTAGCCGCCAGTTTCTGGGGGCGTGCCCACCAAAGGGGTCCGGAAAAATTAAACTGTTGGTTCCCAGATCACCCCACCACAGCACTGGGGCTTAATTGAATGACAGAGAGGGTGTTCATCGTTCGGGATATAGGACACGTGGTGGGGCTGCAAGCATAATCAGATCCTTGGGGAACCGCCTCTGGTGAACAGGACCTGGCTGGCTGGCTGGGAGGAGGAACAGGGGGAGGGGCCAGATAAGTGAAAGGGCTCTGGACTAACAGGATTGAGAGACTCCCAGGAGCCACCATACAGGGATTTCTGTCAGCACATAGAGGGCAGAAGCTCGGCTCAGAGGGCACAGCTCCGCCTATTGGAAGAGAAGAAAATGGGATTCAGCCATAGAACAGGGGATGCCAGCATGGCAGAGATCTGATGTCATCGGAGAGTGGCCGAGGAGAAAACTTCATCGGTGCCAGCGGCGACGGAAACAGTTGGCCCCCTGGTAGGGAGGGTGAGTCACAGATACCCGAGTCTCTCTCGCTTTGTCGTCGAGCCAGAGGGGAGGAGCGGGGCCGCCGCCCGCGCCTGCAAGGTAGGCAGACCTGCGACCAACCTGCAGATCAGGCCCAGCGGTCTGCAGGCGTGGTACACACTTCACCCCAACTGGAGTAGGGGCAGAGCAGAGCCTTCGCCCGTGCCCAGATCAGGCCCAGCGGCCCGCCTGTGTGGTGGTCAAGTGACCCCAATTGGAGTGGGGGCGGAGCGGAACTGACACCCGTGCCCGCAAGGTGGGCAGACCTGCGACCAACCTGCAGATCAGGCCTAGCGGTCCCCGGGCATGGTAGGAGGGGCAGGGCAGAGCCTTCGCCCCCACCTGCAAGGTAGGTAGACCTGCGACAGAACGGCGGATCAGGCCCAGGGGTCCGCGGGAGTGGTAGACACCTCACTCCAATTGGAGGAGGGGCAGAGCAGATCCCCCGCCCGCACCTGCAAGGGAGACTTTTCAACTAAACAAGAGTAATATAAATATATAGGGGGGGAAAATATTTCAAAAACACAACAGTTTCACCAAGAAGAAAGAAACGCAAGCAGTATGAAAAGACAAGGAAAGAAAGGACCACAAGCAATGCAGGTCAGCTCAACTTTAGAAGAGGTAACAGCTGCAGCAGATGGAATGTCAGATAAAGAATTCAGGATATATATGCTTCAGATGATCTGGAGTATCAAGGAAGAAATTAGACAGCAAAATCAGACAATGAAAGATCACTTCGACAAGGAATTACACAAACAAATCCAGGAAGCAAAGGATCAACTATACAGGGAGATAGAGGTTATAAAAAACAAACAAACAGAAATCCTAGAAATGCAGGAAGCAATAAACCAACTTAAAAACTCAATTGAGAGTACTACCAGCAGAGTAGAACACTTAGAAGATAGAACATCAGACAATGAAGACAAAGTATTTCAACTTGAAAAGAACATAGACAGCTCAGCAAGACTGTTAAGAAACCATGAGCAGAACATCCAAGAAATATGGGATAACATTAAGAGACCAAACTTAAGAGTCATTGGGATACAGGAAGGTATAGAACTCCATACCAAAGGAATGAGCAATTTATTCAATGAAATAATATGAGAAAACTTCCCAGACTTGAAGAATGAGACAGAATCCCAAATTCTAGAAGCCTACAGGACGCCGAATGTGCAAAATTATAAGAGATCCACACCTAGACACATTATAATGAAGATGCCCAACATACAGAATAAGGAGAGAATTTTAAAAGCTACAAGAGAAAGGAAGCAGATTACATTTAGGGGCAAGCCAATCAGGATAACAGCTGATCTTTCAACACAGACTCTGAAAGCTAGAAGATCCTGGAATAACATATTTCAAACACTGAAAGATAATGGGTTCCAACCAAGAATTGTGTATCCAGCGAAATTAAGCTTCAGGATGGAAGATGAAATTAAAACCTTCCACAACAAACAAAAGTTAAAAGAATATGCAGCTAGAAAACCATCTCTTCAAAACATCCTCGCCAAAACATTACAGGAAGAGGAAATGGAAAATAACAATGAAAACCAACAGTTGGAGTTAGGACAGTAAAGGGGGGGGGGAAAATCAAAGAGGAAAACAAACCATGTTTAGTAACATAAATAAACAAATATGGCTGGAAGAACAACCCATATCTCAATAATAACCCTAAATGTTAATGGCTTAAACTCACCAATTAAGAGACACAGGCTAGTAGAATGGATCTCAAAACAAGACCCAACAATATGCTGCCTACAGGAGACGCATTTGATAGGAAAAGACATACATAGGCTGAAGGTGAAAGGTTGGGAAAAATCATATCACTCATATGGACTTCGGAAACAAGCAGGAGTGTCCATACTCATATCAAATAAAATAGATTTCAAGCCAAAGTTAATCAAAAGGGATAAAGAGGGACACTACATACTGCTTAAGGGAACCATACACCAAAAAGACATAACAATTATAAATATATATGCCCCAAACAATGGTGCAGCTATGTTCATCAAACAAACTCTTCTCAAGTTCAAGAGTCTAACAGACCACCATACAATAATCATGGGAGACTTGAACACACCTCTCTCGCCACTGGACAGATCTTCCAAACAAAAGTTGAATAAGGAAACTATAGAACTCAATAACACTATTAATAACCTAGACTTAATTGACATATATAGAATATACCACCCAACATCAAGCAGTTACAGTTTTTTCTCAGCAGCACATGGATCCTTCTCAAAAATAGATCATATATTATGTCACAGGGAAACTCTTAGACAATATAAAGGAGTAGAGATAATACCATGCATCTTATCTGATCATAATGGAATGAAACTGAAAATCAAGATAAAAGAAGGAAGGAAAAAGCATACATCACTTGGAGAATGAACAATAGGTTACTGAATGATCAATGGGTTATAGAAGACATCAAGGAGGAAATTAAAAAATTCTTAGAGATAAATGAAAACACAGACACAACATATCGGAATCTGTGGGACACATTGAAAGCAGTTCTAAGAGGAAAATTCATTGCTTGGAGTTCATTCCTTAAAAAAAGAAAAAACCAACAAATAAATGGTCTCATACTTCATCTCAAAATCCTAGAAAAAGAAGAGCAAAACAACAGCAAAAGAAGTAGAAGGCAAGAAATAATTAAAATCAGAGCTGAAATTAATGAAATTGAAACAAAAGAAACAATTGAAAAAATTGACAAAACTAAAAGTTGGTTCTTTGAAAAAATAAACAAAATCTACAGACCCTTAGCCATGCTAGCTAAGAGAAGAAGAGAGAGAACTCAAATTACTAGCATACGGGATGAAAAAGGCAATATCACAACAGACACTTCAGAAATACAGAAGATAATCAAAAATTATTTTGAATCCTTGTACTCCAATAAATTAGAAGATAGTGAAGGCATCGATAAATTTCTGAAGTCATATGATCTGCCCAGATTGAGTCAGGAGGATATAGACAACCTAAACAGACCAATATCAATCGAGGAAATAGAAGAAACCATCAAAAGACTACCAACTAAGAAAAGCCCAGGACCGGATGGGTATACAGCAGAATTTTACAAAACCTTTAAAGAGGAACTAATACCAATACTTTTCAAGCTACTTCAGGAAATAGAAAAAGAGGGAGAACTTCCAAATTCATTCTACGAGGCCAACATTACCCTGATACCTAAACCAGACAAAGACACTTCAAAGAAAGAAAACTTCAGACCAATATATCTAATGAACCTAGATGCAAAAATCCTCAATAAAATTCTGGCGAATCAGATACAAAAACATATCAAAAAAATTGTGCACCATGATCAAATAGGATTCATCCCTGGGATGCAAGGCTGGTTCAATATACGGAAATCAATAAATGTTATTCACCACATCAATTGACTTAAAAATAAGAACCATATGATCATCTCGATAGATGCAGAAAAAGCATTCGACAAAGTACAGCATCCCTTTATGTTCAAAACTCTAGAAAAACTAGGGATAACAGGAACATACCTCAATATTGTAAAAGCAATCTATGCTAAGCCTCAGGCTAGCATCATTCTGAATGGAGAAAAATTGAAGGCATTCCCTCTAAAATCTGGAACAAGACAGGGATGCCCTCTCTCACCACTTCTGTTCAACATAGTTCTCGAAACACTGACCACAGCAATTAGACAGATGAAAGAAATTAAAGGCATAAAATTAGGAAAAGAAGAACTTAAATTATCACTATTTGCAGATGATATGATTCTATACCTAGCAGACCCAAAAGGCTCTACAAAGAAACTATTAGAGCTAATAAATGAATTCAGCAAAGTGGAAGGATATAAAATCAACATGCATAAATCAAAGGCATTCCTGTATATCAGCGACAAATCCTCTGAAATGGAAATGAGGACAACCACTCCATTCACAATATCTTCAAAAAAAAATAAAATACTTGGGAATCAACCTAACAAAAGAGGTGAAAGACTTATACAATGAAAACTACAGAACCCTAAAGAGAGAAATAGAAGAAGATCTTAGAAGATGGAAAAATATACCCTGTTCATGGATAGGCAGAACTAACATCATCAAAATGGCGATATTACCAAAAGTTCTCAATAGGTTTAATGCAATGCCAATCAAAATCCCAAAGGCATTTCTTGTAGAAATAGAGAAAGCAATCATGAAATTCATATGGAAAAATAAAAGATCTAGAATAGCAAAAAGAATGCTAAGCAGGAAGTGTGAATCAGGTGGTATAGCGATACCAGACTTCAAACTATACTACAGAGCAATAGTAACAAAAACAGCATGGTACTGGTACCAAAACAGGCGGGTGGACCAATGGTACAGAATAGAGGACACAGAAACCAATCCACAAAACTACAACTATCTTATATTTGATAAAGGGGCTAAAAGCATGCAATGGAGGAAGGATAGCATCTTCAACAAATGGTGCTGGGAAAACTGGAAATCCATATGCAACAAAATGAAACTGAATCCCTTTCTCTCGCCATGCACAAAAGTGAATTCAAAATGGATCAAGGAGCTTGATATCAAATCAGAGACACGCCGTCTGATAGAAGAAAACGTTGGCTACGATCTACATACTGTGGGGTCGGGCTCCAAATTCCTCAATAGGACACCCATAGCACAAAAGTTAATAACTAGAATCAACAAATGGGACTTACTCAAACTAAAAACTTTTTTTCTCAGCTAAAGAAACAATAAGAGAGGTAAATAGAGAGCCTACATCCTGGGAACAAATCTTTACTCCTCACACTTCAGATAGAACCCTAATATCCAGAGTATACAAAGAACTCCAAAAATTAGACAATAAGATAACAAACAACCCAATCAACAAATGGGCCAAGGACCTGAACAGACACTTCTCAGAGGAGGACATACAATCAATCAACAAGTACATGAAAAAATGCTCACCATCTCTAGCAGTCAGAGAAATGCAAATCAAAACCACCCTAAGATACCATCTCACTCCAGTAAGATTGGCAGCCATTATGAAGTCAAACAACAACAAGTGCTGGCAAGGATGTGGGGAAAAGGGTACACTTTTACATTGCTGGTGGGACTGCAAATTGGTGCAGCCAATTTGGAAAGCAGTATGGAGATTTCTTGGAAAGCTGGGAATGGAGCCACCATTTGACCCAGCTATTCCCCTTCTTGGTCTATTCTCTAAAGACCTAAAAAGAGCATGCTACAGGGACACTGCTACTTCGATGTTCATAGCAGCTCAATTCACAATAGCAAGACTGTGGAACCAACCCAGATGCCCTTCAATAGACGAATGGATTAAAAAAATGTGGCATTTATACACAATGGAGTATTACTCTGCATTAAAAAATGACAAAATCATAGAATTTGCAGGGAAATGGATGGCACTAGAGCAGATTATGCTAAGTGAAGCTAGCCAATCCCTAAAAAACAAATGCCAAATGTCTTCTTTGATATAAGGAGAGTAACTAAGAACAGAGTAGGGACGAAGAGCATGAGAAGAAGATTAACATTAAACAGAGATGAGAGGTGGGAGGGAAAGGGAGAGAAAAGGGAAATTGCATGGAAATGGAAGGAGACCCTCAGGGTTATACAAAAGAACATACAAGAGGAAATGAGGGGAAAGGGAAAAATAATACAAGGGGGAGAAATGAAGGTCAGTAGAGGGGGCAGAGAGAGAAGAGGGGTGGGGAGGGGAGGGGAGGGGGATAGTAGAGGATAGGAAAGGTAGCAGAACATGACAGTCACTAGTATGGCAATATGTAAATCAATGGATGTGTAATTGATGTGATTCTGCAATCTGTATATGGGCTAAAAATGGGAGTTCATAATCCACTTGAATCAAAGTGTGAAAGATGATATATCAAGAACTATGTAATGTTTTGAACAACCAACAGTAAAAAAGAAAAAAAAAAACAAATAACATAGTATTCCTACATAGTATTTTCTATCTAGGTGGTAAATATACCACAGACAGAAAAAAAATTAAGACAGTATCAAAATCCTAAACAATTGTATGCTCAATATTAACTTATATTTAATAACTGAATAATATATTAAGCAATATTGAACAATTAAGTATATATTCAGAGTTTTTATCCTCTATTAGCATGAGTTTCACATGAAAGTTAGGATCACTGATCATCTTCATCAATTTAAGGATTTCGTATGTTCCTATATATAATTGTTTCATTAAATTCTGGCTTCTTTGTATGAGCACACTTATTCCTGAACACATTTAAGAAATGTATTTACTTCAAGAATATTCTATTCCCTGCTTAATTCCATATTCACTTACTGAATATTTCTATCTAAAATTTCCAAAATCACTATTTTATTTTTTGATATCTTCAAACTCAATATTCCCCTTACTTTATTTTTCCAATTCAACCAGCTGTATTATCCTGTTGAAGTTCTGCTCTGCTTAGAGCCGTTCAGGTTTAGGTAGGAGTTCTGCATTTACTAATGTAAAAACATGCTTGGTGCTGACTTCATAATTCTAACAAGGCTAGGGGCTTTTTTAGTCCTTTATCTCTACTCCCCTTATAGCACTGGTTCTGCTGCTATCAGCAATGTTACCTGTGCTTTCAAATAATTTGGAGTTTTCAAATACCTCAGTTTTATTTGCAAAAGAGGTAGATTGGGGAATTTTTCATTTACTTTCCTCTTACCATGTATGATCTCTAAGAGAGAAACAAGGATTTGAACATATGCTGCCATCTTATTCCTACCTTTTCTGCTTGTATGTGAAACATACTTTCTCAAACTATTCATTCAAATATCAATATTTAATTGATAATGAAAACCAAACCTGGTATACAGGGGTTAGGATGGATTCATCAGGTTGAAATAAGACATTAAAAAACTTGATTTTATAGTGCTTTCCAAGATCTGTCCTTTTTAAAAATTTAATGCCAGTTTACTTAGTTTTCTAAATTTTTACATTGCTTTATAAAGTATGCAAACTTAAGATACTATTGAATGTTAATTCACAGAATCATATTTCTGAAAGTGGTAACCTCTTATGACCATGGGTTTCTTCTGCAGCAATTTATATAGGACCCATACAAAGAACAGATAAAGAAGGAATGTATCTTGGGAAACAAACAAATATTTTCTCAGGTTTCAAAGTTACTGTTTATGGACCAAATTAATATGAAACTCCCATGTGTATACAAAATCTAGTAGAAATATTTATTACAGGTAGATGGTTTAGGTAAAAAACTTAAATGTAGCAAAAATATCAATCAATGGCAAAGGTTTTAGCAGTTCTCTGGCATGTTGCTGTTATTTTGCTAAACAAGATAAATTATTAAAATAACCAGAGTAGAAATTAATTCACAATAACTGCATACTATGTTAAGTACTGTGTGGTATTGCTTAGTGTGAACTTTATTATATTGGATAATTTAATTTCTTAAATTAATTTTTCTTCAAACACTATCTTATTGCTTTGTTATTTCCCCAAGTACCCACATGAGAAAGAAATCTATTCCTTAAATTTATAAATACAGAATTAAAATATATTCAATGTGATGATAAACACATTCAATCTGAATCATTTATGTAATTAGAATTCAATAAAGTTTGATCATCATCACTTGATATTTCAGTTTTCAAATGATTTTGTTCATTGTAAATGCATATGATATCCTTTTTACAATAGTTGAAATTGTACTTCTGAAAATATTTTCATCTCGAATTTATCTTGGAATAAAAAGAGAAAAAAGAATACATACCTCTTTAAATTCACATAATCTATGTGGAACCTTTTAAAAGCTCTTATTTTCACACTAATCTTTAATAACTTTCAGAGGAATGTAAAATACAGACTATTATTTTTCTTCAAACATTATCTTATTGCTTTGTTGATTCCCCAAGTACCCACATGAATATGTACTGATGTTGATCTCTATTCCTAATAGCATAAAATAAAGAAATAAAAAATAACCAAACTGAATATCTTATAAGACTTAAGAAATTAAAGTACATATACAATGATACATTATTTTACAATCAGAAAAATATATGTTAATGAATACACATAGGTAGTAATGAAAGTCTTCTCATGTTTCATAAAAATTAAATGCTTTGACAAAGTATATTATTAAGAACTTTATCAATACTAAAATATAATAAAGCTCTTTGGAGACTCTAATTTTTTAGACATTTGCCTGTATCTTGATAGATAAATGAGTTAGATGATAGATAGATGGAACTGCTCAATTGGCTAGATTTCCAAGTATTCAAAATCTGAAAAGTGGCAGACCAGTTTTAAAATCATACTAAAATTTATATTATTAATTACTATTACTTTCAGACTCCTGTTCTATAATTTTTCTCTTGGAAAATGAATGAAATTTGGCTGGATTAAACAAAACTTTGAAAGTCGTATGGCCTAAAATGTAAAAAAAAAATTACAATTATTTTTTAAATTATTCTGTTAAAATAAATATAATAAATATATAAGATATCACAATGATATAAGCAAACTTATCAAAGTATCATGTAAAAATTTTTGGTTAAAAATAAGAAATCAGGGCTGGCGATATAGCTCAGTTGGTAGTGTTTGCCTCACATGTATAGGCCCTGGTTCAATCCTCAGCACCAAAAAAAAAAAAAAAAAAAAAAAAAAAAAAAAAGTCATCACTTTTCAGGATTGCATAAAGCTTATCAGAGGTTGTCAAAAATCCATATTACCACAAATAAATCCTTTATTTGTATAAAGAAGTTAGCTTTCCATAATAAAGATTCACTTTCAACTTCAGATAATGTAACCATGAATAGACATAAAATTGAAAATATCTTACAAAATGTGAATTAGCTCATTCTTACAGACCAAAATGTATTTGTTCTGCATAGATGTACCTCATGGAACAAAGTGACATGTAGATTATGTTCTAGAATATATCTAATTTGAAAAGTTTTTCCCAAATTTTAATTATTAAAGTTAAGATTTAAATACTTGCATTGAAACATATCTTAAGGTTATCCTGTAGGTTAATAAAACAAGTTGAAAGCATTAAAAATCCTTATAATGAGAAGATTTATAATAGAAGTTCTTAAATTACTGGGCAGTGTATGCATATACACACATACTATTTCTTTGTTACTATTATAAAATTAAATACATGAAAGTGAGTTTACAGAGTTAATTCTGATTTATATAATAAAGAAGTAAATTAAAAGGTAAAACCACAACCAATACATTATAATTCCTTAAATATTGAATTTAAGATTGTCATTTTTATTAATTTAAGAAATGTCATTACTATGATTATAATTACAATGATGATTTTATGTGAGATTTAAATAAGTGCTCAGAAAACTCTACATTAAAAAATTTATAAAGTCATTTTTTAAGACTCTAAGTGTGCTTTAAGTGATATTTATTCAGTTCTTAGGAATTGTAATAATACAGTAAGTAAAATTTGACTATACAGTAAAAACTAATATATTTATTTTGCTTGGAAGAAATATTGTCAACACTTCTTTATATAATTTACATATAGGTGTAAATAGACAGGATAAAAATCCATACCTATGATAGCAACTTAAGCATTGGGGTAAAGTCTTCTTCAGTGTCAATTGTTGCAACTAAATTTTTCTATTTTTTTTCTCTCTCTCAAGAAGGCATATTGAAGTCAAGTGAGAGAAACTGACTGTGTAAAAAGAAAAATTTTCTGATTCATGTTTGTAAGCAAATATTCACAAATTTTAATTTACTTTAGTAACAGATTTCATATCCTCTTCCTCATGATTGGTTTGGGTTATGTCTCATTTTTCGATGGCCTTAAATCTCTGATTGAAGTGAGGCAATAAAATTGATACAGTAGACTATAGGATGATGACATTTAATAGTTTTCCCCCCATCTCTCTCATTTAAAACAATGGATGGAGATTTAAAGTCTAGTTAACTGTCCTCCCAGGTTTAAGCACTGAATTTAAGTCCACGTATATGGTAAAACTATTACCAATACTATTAAAATACTATTAAAATTCTGATTTTAAAATAACAGTAGTATTATGGGTTAACACATATTGTGCATTGCAATATATTTAAAGCATTGTTTTAAAGACTATATAAATGTCATTTAATTATCATATTAATTCTAGAAATTATCTAACTTGCCCAAGAACACCAGCTAGAAACTGAAAAAGGCCAGGATTCAAACTCAGAAAGTCTCATACAATAATCTTGTTTTCAACATGAAAACACCATTAAAATGTACAGTTATTAGATATTATATGGTATATGTTTTATTGAATATATGTTATTTTAGGCACACCACAAGGAAAATTTAACAGTGGTTGAGTGTTCTTAGGAAAATCGTCAATTACTGTGTTTTTTTTATAGCTGTTCAATCAGATTCCATAATTATGTTCATCTTTACAGAAAACCAAAAACATGAATCTCTAGAATTTTCCTAATGTGTGAGGAACTTGGCCAAGGCTATAAATTAGGTAAAAAGCAAAGTGGCTTAAGACTCTAGAATATGTGTTTCTACTCATTGTTATGTTACTCATGACAGATAACCTGGATAATTGATATGGCAGAAGTGACACCTTTTAAATTAACAACAATCTCAAGCTATAATATGGGGATCATTATTAAAAAATAAGACAAAATGTGCTTGTGTTCAAACTAATGTTAATTAATCAATAGGTGATCCAGTGCCTATTACCTATATTTTAATGACTATGCTCAATGAAGCATTAAGTCAGGTTAGAACTGTATGATATGATGGAACCAGTAAACAGATGAAGAAAACCTTACTGGGAAACACATATCAGGAACAGAAGCTGGTTGCTTTGCCAATTTTTTTACAAGATCTGCTCATTACATCCAAAGACATAATATCGCCCCTAATCAAATGCTTCCTCAAACATCATTCACTATATGTTTTACTCTAAATTAATATGAGTCTCTCACGCTTAGTATTATATGAAAAGTTTAGAATCATATGAAATACATTTTTAAAATACCTAATGTAGAGAAGTTCTACTTAATAAATGATATGTGCTACTTAGTATGTCTCTCATAATTTTAATTAATTTCATAATTTACTGTCATATATAATTCTATAAACTATCATCTTATGAGAATTTTAATTTTCCTAAAATAACAAAGGAATTATTCTCAATCCATAGTCTATTTATAATTTGTATTTTGCATATCATTTAAAAAGACACTAAAAGTAAGAATTAAGAAATGTATTTGGCTTCTTTAAGAGAGCTGTACTGTTCAATTTCTCTTTCTTTCCTTATTTTGTCTTCCAATAGAAAAAAAAATTTTTTTTTAAAGAAAAATGTTTAAACTTCAAGGAAAAGGAAGTGTCTACTGGCATGATGTTTTCTTTCTATTTAAAGATACTTAGTTATTTTCACCCAGAGCTTTCATGGCATTTTCACACTATCTCATCAGCTAGTCAATAAAGAATTATGCACAGAGCTATAATTCCTTTAAAAAAAAAAAACTTTTGCTTTTTTTTTTCTAAATTGAGCCATGACTCACACTTTTGTAATGCAAGCCTTGATTTATCAAACTCAAAGCCAGATGTTTGATATTTTTCCATGTAGTTTTGCCAGTATTGCATGAAATTTATGCCTTGGATTAGGAGTATAGAATCAATGGACCCTTGGGTTAGTCATATCTGCAATTATCTTTCTAAGGTTTCTCATATAGAATGAGAAAATGCTTTTGTTTTATATGTTTACTCAAGTGAAATATAAAGAAAATTTTGTATTTTGGTAAAGTATATTTTGGTAAAATTTTACCAAAAGTAGTGGCTATGCTAGTTGTCATAATTAATCTTTCTTTAATTAACTGGAAAATTTCACTAATAATATCACTAATATTTTTAATTATTATGATTTTTGAATAAACATATTCAATGATATTCAATATTTCTATCTCAAAATGCTATAAAATGAAAATTGATCAAAAAGAGTAAGTGAAGATAAAAGAAGAAATCAGTTCATAATAAAGCAAATATACAATAGAGACAGAAAAGAACAATGCTAATAATCAAACTGATATACATATTTTGCCAATAAGTTTTCTATATACACAAATTCCTCATAAACCCTAAATTTTATTGAAAGAGAATAAAAACCTGAATTCTGTATATCTTAAACAAATAAACCCATTATTAAAAATAGAAAATTCCAGAACTACATGTTTTTCTCACTAATTTCTTCTATATTTTTAGGAAAGAAATAATTGTAAACTTGTACATGGTACAGCTTTGCAAATAGCATATTTTATGAAGCCAATGTAAACTTCATGCCAGAAATGGACTAGCTTATTTTGAAACTCATAAAGAAAATTTCTTTATCAAAATCTTTCATGAATGTGGATGCAAAAATCCTTTGCAATACATAAACAAATCAAATTTTAAAATGTATCAAAAGACAACATATGATGAATAGAAGCTTGTACCATTTACAAAAGAATAATCTACCATTTCAAAATGTGTTATATAATTCATAACATTAGCAGAATAAAGAACAAAATATGTATGATCCACAACAGAAAAGCTTTATATTCAAATCCGTCCCTATTATTGAGTGGAAGAGATCCAAGCAACACAAGATAATTTACATTATCTGATAAAGTATATGGAGAACATTGAGAATTTGACAACTTTCTCTTTGAAACCAATGCACTTCTAAGGTATGATAACTGAAACTGTAGACAGTCCAATACAGCAAGATAATAAGAGATGAAAGTGCTAAGGCTCAGAAATAAAACAATTTTCCTTCATTCTTAAAAAAAAATTATTTAGCATTTGAAATTCTGCCCAGACACACAACCATACACATCTCCACAGTCACACATTGATTCTAGGCAAATCCATCACAGTAATTTCAACAATATTAATAAAATGTTTTAACCCCATTTAGTTTGTCAAACATGTCTGCAAGTAAGAGAAACAATTATTAGACTACTTTCTTTGTTAGTAAGTGCCCTTGACAAAAACTATTTAAAAAAGCAGTACTTGATAAGTAGATGCATTTAGTGATGGATAAAATGTATATGCTTAATACCAGACATAACAATTCTTGAAGACTCTCAAAATGCATCTATGGACTTAAAAAAAAAAAAACCTTAACAATACTACAGCTGACTTCAACATGCTTTAAGAGGAGATATTTATGTTTCTTGTTTAGATTTATTTCACAGAAAAGATTCATGGTTATACAAATTTCTGTTGTATATACTGGCTTTTTCAAATGTTTCATTAAAAGGATTATGATGTATTTTTGTGATGAAAAGCTATAAGGAACTTATTCAACATTGTTATTCTATGTTTCTACAATAGAGAAATAACCCGAGGTTGACAGAGCAGTTGATTTTGACAAATAACACATTGGTTGAATATTGAGGATACTTTACATTAAAGATAAATAAAAATATCCTTGGATGTGTAATCTATGATGAGTATCAATAATACATATAATTCAGTGAAACTTGCCACCACACTTAAACCTGGTATTTTAAAATTATCTCTGGCTATAGGTAAGTCAATTCTGAGTAAATATCTATGATAAAAAACTGAAAATTTTTGGACTAAATAATGGCTAAAATTCCTTCCAGTTCCCAAATCTATTTATTCTGAGACTCAATTAAGTGTTGTGTGATGTATTCAGGTTTTCTTTTTCTTTTCTAACAATTGTAATGGCTCTCACTCAATCAACTGAATTCCCACAAGGTTGGTCTGCAGCAACTGAAAAATAATATACTAATCATAACTTAGTCCAGTGATTTCTGCTATTCAAATGATCAAATAGGTTTGGCAATAAACTTACATAATTTTTTGCAAGCCAATTGGCAATTTCTATGTCCAGAATTCTCTAAATATGTGATAAATTGAGAATTTTTATCTTGACATTTAGATGTGGCCTTACTACAGATGGAATGACTTCAAATGATGTGAACTATCATCACAAAATACAGTGTTTAAAATAGACACTAACATTTGGCAAAAATGGGATCTGACCTTTGGAGACAATTAAGGTTTTTGTGCTTAGATTTCATCAGTCTATCATGAATGCATATTATTTTACTTGTGCACAGTAAGGGAAAAAAACTGACTATTTTGCCTATTTATATTGTGCTAATTAAATTAAAAGTAACTGAATCTAAATAGACCTACATTTTAAATTAATAATTTTGATAATTATTAATTTATATTAAAAACAAGAACTTAATACTGTCACTCTCAATGAAGAATAAGTTTATCCTCCAGCATATAACTGGCAATTTCTGGAGACATTTTTGTTTTTAACAAAATGTAATACTGAAAACTGTGATTTGCAGCTAACAATTACAGGAGCCTCATGCATAGGAATAGTCTTGCCCCATATGCCAGTGATTTAAGGAATTTAGAACCCCTTAGTTGATATGTAAAAAAAAAATCATATGGTTTGTTAATGTTTTCAGTTTATTCTATTTGTAAAAGTATTTTCAAAAGAAAAAAAAATTAGTTAATATTGAAAGAATGCAAAGAAGGAATGCAACAGAGAAGATGAACTTAGCTGACTTGTAGATAATTTTAAATATTGGGGAGTGAGGATGTCTCTTGTATACACATGTACAGATAAAACAGAAAAAAAGTTAGTAGAAATGAACTCTGCTCAAGGAAGGGAGGATGACAAGATGTAACTTCTCAGAGAAGACTATAGATTCACTAATCCAAGTGGGTTAAGAAATTACTGAACAGTTGGTATAACACTAATATTGACCAGATAAGCTGCTTCTTCTCCAGCTGTAATGTAACCAATGCTCAGCATGCCAATAGGAAAATTCACAGTCATCCCTGGTGAATCCCAATCATCAAATGATTTCTTAAGGTTTTCAGATTTGTGTTTGTTCTGGTTGTTTCCATTATCAGTATTTTGTCACCTGAGTACTAGAACATTGAATGGAAAACCAAATCTCTTTTCCCAGCTTCCCTGAGATTTTCTTCACATTTTCAATGTCATGAACCCAGAGCTGCTTCTCCACAACCATGCTCTTCACAAGAGAAAATCTTGTGAGTTAGGATCAGTGCTTTAAAAACTGAATATTATTTAAATATATAAAACCCATGTATTATTGATCTGATTTGTGGATCAGTAAAATAATCTGAAACAAATATAATACAAATTTCTCACACTTCTTCAATAACCCAAATAAACTGATGAAAAATGCAAAAGATCAAGTAAACCTTAAATTTTCACAGAAAATTAGTATGATAATTTTTTTAAAAACACAAAGTATCAGACTACTTGATCTACCATGACAAAATACCATAAGCTGATAGCTAAAACATGCAACTTAAGAGATACAAAAAATGAAATTATTCACCAGAGTCATTTTAAAAAATCAGGCAGAATTTGCTAAAGGGTGATCAAACAAAGATTTAGAACGAAGTTAGTGTTTTTAACTGTAATAAAAGAAAAACTGCAGCATTTTCACCAAGCACAATAGGAATGAAGAAGAAGAGATATGATAGCATTCAAGATATCTGAATTACTGATTATATTTAATGACATTATTTCTGAAGAAAAATACATATTGTGATTGTACACATCAGTAAATAAGTTAATTAGAGATCAAAATCTTTGGTGCCAAGATAGAATAAATAAATTAATAATTTCTAGGTGCCAAAAACCCAGAAGCATGATTATGCACAGATCATCCCTCGCCATCAAGTGTGACAGAAAAGTTTTCAGGATATGATATCACTGATATACTCAAGTCATTAATGAGTTCAAGGGCAAGGTGTGGCTAATCAGAGTTTTATGATAAAGTGATCAAACCTTATTGCAATGATCTTGGATAATATCTACCTTTTCTGTTCACTTCCATGTGGTCCATTTTTTCTTTGATATCATGGTACTAAGACTCAAAAGCAATTATCCTAGCCCATTTTGGTCACTATATCATAACATTTTTGGTAATTAATAAAAAAAAAAAAACAGAAAGATGTTGCTCATTGCAATGACCTGCAGTCAAACCCTAGAAACTGACTAGGGGCAACAGGGGGATTAAGAAAGACACACAAACACCTATAGAGAGAAAGTTGGGGTCAGGTGGCACACTGACATCTGATGTAGGATCAGTGACCAGGAACTAGCTCAGCACAACTATTATATAGGGCCTCACAATCAGCAAGTATCTATACAATGTTGTGCACCAAAAAGTTACAGAATTAGAAACATTTTTGCATTTTTGTAGCTATTCTGTTGCAATGCTAGGAACATCTTATTATCCTGCTATATCCAGAAAACACATTGTCCATAGTTTCTGCAAAGCCCACAGGTTTTAAGGTTACAGCTCTTGCAAGATATTATAGCTATCTGGTTATGCTCAGAATTCTGTATCCCCACAGCTGGTGTCTGGGCTCAATATACTGTTCTGTACCTTTGCACATAACTTCCTCAGGCAGGGCTTTACCATAGCTCCTCATCCAGCACTTTTGCATATAAAGTTTCCAGGGCAAAGTACAGCCACAGCTCTGGGATCCAAGTCACAGCTCTCCACAGCTCCCTGTTCTGGAAAATCAGGAACTTCAAGACAAAGGACCTGTTGGGAGCTGCAAATAAATCATTGGTTTGAACTCTGTAGCTTTGGACAGAGAGATGCCACTTCTGGGAATCTTTTGGTTCAACAGTGCTGAAGAAAATGCTCATTTGCAGGTGACTGCTGTTAACGGGGCAGATTCCATGCACAGTGTGTAATGTATGGGTTTGATAGCTTTGAGTTCAACCACCTACTGCCCTGGGCTGGATGAAATATGGGGCGGGCTCAATAGTCTTGAGGCACCAGCAGTCCAGAGGTAGAGAAGGAGATAGGCCCAGATTAGTCTACTCCAGTTCTACCTCACGTTTGTTTACCTTGAAGAAGTTTTTCTCACAATAAATCCCTTTGGTGCTTTTTGCCTATAAAGTAAAGCAGGCAGAGAGAGCCTCATCCTTTGTTAGAACCAGTCTCCATCAGAGCTGCCTAACCATTGGTGTTATTCCCCTGTAATTGAGTCTTTTGTCTTTATTTCTTAATTATTTCTTGTACTTTGTAATTTTCCAAAGCCAACCCACCACCTGCATCAGAGAAAGGTTCACTTGCCCCAGTGGAGGACACAATGGAGAGACCAGCAGATTTAGCCGTCTGATAAGGACTTTCTCTCTGTTTCATACCTAGCATCTTGCTGGATCCTCACAAGACAGAAGTGGGTAAGGGACTCACAGGGGCCTCTTTTTCTAAGGGCCCTAACCCCATTTATCAGGATGGAACCCTTATGGCTTAATCACTTCCATACCATCCCTCTTAATACCAGAGCATTGGATATCCAATATATGAAGTTTGGGAGGGACACATTCAGCTCATAGGAGTCATGGTTAAGCCTCTGTTTTCAAAATCCCAAATAAAACTCTGGGGCTTTTTGAAGCAAAAGACAAAGGATTTATTTCTGGTAGGGGTCAAAAGCACAGAGCACAAACTGTTCTACAATGCTTAATCACAGTTGAGGGTAGGAGTCAGTTTTTAAAGACAAAACCACAAAGATGGGGGGGGGGGAGGCAATTATAATCACAAGGTAGATTTCATACAAATGGAAAGTTACCAAACTACAAAAAGAAAGGTCATATAATAATATTATCAGAAATTACAGTACATTCTCAGAATAACAAACTTGTATTAGTTCCATAGTTCAAGGATATTGTGGTCAGGGTGCAAGTGGGTGAGGGTGGAGGTGTTAGCTTCTATTTGTGTGGGCTCACATAAGGGGGCAATTTCTCACAGGGTGAGCTGTCTGAACAAAATGGAGTAAGTCTAGCCTAATTTTCAAATTAGCCCATAACATCATGAATGAATGTTCAAATAAATTTCTCTCAATTTTGCTGAAAGTTCTTTCACAGGAAACAGATATGATTGCAAATATGGGAAAAAGTTTTAAAATTGTAAATAATTGATTATGGTATAATTTTAAGTGATTTTTCTGTCTCTACACCATTCTGTTAGTTAAATTGTGTTGTCTGCCCAAAAGTACTTTGTAGATTAAATTTGCAGTGATTGAATAGTACCTCTTATATATGAAGTTTCCTCACAGTCAAAACCCTGACTCAGATTTCTTCTGATCCATTATCATACCTGGAAAAAATGTTAAATCTTGAAAATATTTGATAAATGGTTTACATGTTAGGAAAATTCTGATAACAGCAGACTCATGGATGAAGAAAATCACTGGAATAGAAAACAGGTGCAAGGCCACACTAAATGCAATTATGGAGATTATTCCATCTGATTATAATCATGATGGCTAATGTTTAGTTATATCCATATAATTTGAATAAATGGAGTTGATCACCATATGGCAGAATTTGACTTACTGACTGTGAGAGAACACATATACACACACATATACACAAATATTCCTGTGACCATGATGTCTTTGCTTAATATACAGATGTGTCCTTCTAAAAGGACAGCATTTATGACTGTAAATATAACTCAATATACATGAATATTTGAAATGGTAAACCAATTTAAGTGATTACTTATATAGGAAAAAAAAGATATTCTTATCTTCAACACATTACAAAATGATTTATCACCAAACACATAAATAGAGCCATACCCAATTATGTTTAATTGTTTTATGGATCATTAACTACTTATCCAATTGGATTAAGGTTAATAGTCATTAACAATAGGGGATCAATGTGAACGATGAAAAAATTTATTCAGAATATATAGTGTGTTTCACTTATAGATATTTTGCTTATGAGTATTTTACTTATAAGAATTTCATATATATCTTTGTACATATGTACATATATATGTTTCTTAAAACAACCTAAGTATATACCTAAGTATATCATCATGTACTGGAAGAATTTTTAAGGTCTTAATTTTAAGATTATTTAACATTTAAACAGTAGATAATTGGGTTTGGGTATAGTTAAATGACAGGGAATGTACTTAGCATTTATGAGGCCCTGGGTTCAATCCCCAGTACATCCCCTCCTCAGCCCCAACCCCCAAAAAAGGTTGAGAATGATTTGTACACATTCTCTTTCATTTATTCAGGTCCTCAGAGAAGTGTGGTGTTATATTACGTCCTAATATTGGAAAACATCTTTAATCTAAAGATAGTGGAGTTAAATTTGGTATGAGTAGAAACATTTTCTACATAATTGTAACGTAATTGTAACACATGAAAAACTATGAATTATTTTTCTTTCTGTTAAGGTACTATTCCCAAATTCCCAAGTAATTCTCGAATCTTTTAGAAATGAAGATAAAAGGCTTTATTGCTGGCAATGAAGGTTGCAGAGATGAAGCAGCTCCGCAAAGCTTGACCCCATTTGTGGGAATAGTTGAGGCTTTTAAAGCCTAAACTCACAGGCATCTAAAACCACAGTTGGTTACAGATTCATATAGGATATTTTCCAAGGTAATGGGCAAGCAGAAAGTACATTCTCAGAAAAGCAGAACTTATGTTCCATTTCTCAGTAAAGCAGAACTTAATTCTCAGAAAAACAATCTTGCATTAGTTTCATAGAAGAAGGATATTGTGGTCAAGGTGCAAGTGGACGGGTGTGGAGGTGTTAACTTTCTATGTCAGTGGGCTTGGCTAGCACAAAAGAACATGAGTTTCAAAACTAAGATGAGGTAAGTCTGGTCAAGGCTACCTAGGTTGGGCCATAACATTTATTTTTATGATTATAGGCACTATCTACCAATTATTGAGATTTCTGGAAATTATATGAAAATTTAATTAAAACTTTTGGAAAAATGAAATTTATTTAATTTTTTTCATGAATAATTGAAGTTCCCAATATTTCATTCATTTATGAATTATCTTCTTGGCTTAAACTGTCTGGTTATATTTCCTGTTTTATTGATACATTTTAATAAAATGAAGATTATTTTAAGTTAACTTCAATATTTTTTTAAAAAGACAAACTTTACTTTGCATTTGGTATGTATCCTAGTGTGTAATCCACAGGATTAGTTAAAGACCATATTTAATGTTACAGAAGATAAAGTTTAAATGAGGAAATTAAGATTGAATTCACAGAATACCAGGTCTGTGACACACCATGTTCTACTTCAATCCTAAGGGTGAGCCAGCTCTCCCTCATTCCTTCCCTTTGACATAATAGGAAGGATCAACATTTTGAACTCAAAATAAATAAGGCAAACATGAAAACTCAGCACAGATCAGTTGAGATGAGTTTCTTTCTCAAATGATCTAAATTTCTCAGTATATTCCATAGCCAGGCTTGCCCTTGAATATCCAATCTTAAAAACCAGAGAATCAGCTTTTAAGAAAGACTCAAGCAAATTAGCTTATATTATTTAACTATAAACTGCCAGAAAGAGACAAATTTGATAAGATAGAAGACAGACCTACATGCTCCTAAGTCGCAGGGTCATTTAGTATTATCCTCCACCTTGATATATGATATTGAATGTTAGCTGGAAAGATCTGGAGCTAGAAACCATATCCAGATAATGGGCAAAATCTAGCTAGTCTTGATGACTCATGAATGTAGTGAAGTCATTACAACCCAAGAAATAACACAGCACACAGATTCTTATTCTTTATTATAAATTATTAGCAAAGAGGAACATGAAGTTTCACACCTCCCAATTGACAGCCTCAACAGTACTAATATGCAGAGATGGCAAATAGATTTATGAGAAAGAAGTGTATAATCGTATTAAATTGTATCTTCTAAATCCCATTGTATCCTACCTTAGGCATCACTTGCAAGATGAGAATTTGAGGTCCTGTGGTCATCTCTGTCCATTCCTATGTATCCATAAAGGATGGGAGTACTGCCATAAAAATTATTAGTCCTCATCTTGCTAGGTGAAGGAAAGGCGTCAAATCAAATGATCTGAGAGGCATTTTACTGTGACATTGGGTGCCTTAAGTATTAAAGGTCAGTGTCATGAGGCTAAATAAGCAGTGCCACTAAATGCCTTCTTATGTCTCCCTCTACTGCAGTTTATAAACCAAATGGGGGTTAATTCCACTAGGTTTCTGAACTCCTTAATTTTCAAGCCGCCCTACATTGTCCTGAATTCCACTTGCAATTTCAAAGTGGTTCTGAAATAGATAGATTCAGGATACATTTGTAATAAAAAAAAAAGACATGAATATTAAATTGGTTACTCTTAGCTTTGTATTTTCTTAGTAACTTCTATGGTTAGGGATTATTGTTCCTATTTTACAAATATAGAAATGGACTGGAATGTTTAAAGGTATGTTTGTGGCCACATGACTAAACAATGAAAACAAGTTGGGACCTATATGCCTCCAGTAACTGTGACATATTTATTCACTCCATGAAGAATGAAGTCATATGGATATGTAAGGCAGCAGGAAACAGATCTCATTGGAAGGAACCCTTACTTTTTGCTGTAGGGAGTTGCTGTGATCTAATTTCTTATTTTTTACATTTTCAGAATATTTAGAAAATAGGAAAGGAACAAAGCACAAAACCTTTTGTTACCCTAGTTCTACCAATCACAACTTCATTTTCTTTTCTCATTCATGGCTTCCTTAATTCCAAAGTCTTACCACCTTTCTTAATTCCAAAGTCAAACATCCTGATTTTGATTTAGGAAATTTGCTAAAACTAAGCAGGCTTTCTCTTAAACTTGTGTTTACCCATCGCCATGATATTGGTATAATGGCAATTTTCACTTAAAGAAAGTCAAATTGGTAGAAAGCCATTCACATTTAGGATGAAGGAGATGTGTATTATGTTTAATACTCAATAGTTATAAAAAGGTAACAAATAAGTAGCAAGGAGATAATGTTAAACAATCCTCACTATTATTAACTAATATACTCACATTTATTAACTTGAAACTACTCTGGTATCTGCTACTGGGTAACTAAATGCTAAGCAATTTTCTTATAAATGAGCATATGTGGTAATACCTCTAAGAAAGTTCTGAGATAGAAATAACAACAAATAATTGATGTTCTTAATTCCTAGTAACTAATTATAAAATATAACCCGATTTGTGAAAAAAATAGATATCAAGTAAAAATATACAACTTCAGAAAGTTATTTGGTAAAAATGAAAAGAAGGGTTCAACATCAGTTGAAAAATCATACCCGGTAATCTCTGAGTTTATCATATTTACCCTGAAAAACATTTCTGTAAAATTTGATAACAATTTTATGATATTTGACCAATATATTTTGAACTCATATTTTGACCATGGAAATCAACAGCACCTTTAAATAAGGAAAGCTTTTATTTAAACCTCCACTATTTTAATAAAAAGTACAACTCGTAGGAAAAAAAAATAATTACACACTGTAAATTTATTCACTAACTTAATGATTAAGATTTTATTTTCATTAGATTTGTATTTTCCCTCTTGAGCACCTCTATTAATTTTGCTTTTAAAAAAAATCCCTGAAACAAAGAAAAATTAAACAACATCAAATTCTTCAAAGACAATAAAATTAGGATTAGAGCTTTTCTGCAATGAATGATATAAATCAATAGTAAAAAAAAAAAAAAGCCTCTCTAGGGAGGAGAGGTAGCTTCTTTCAGTTTCATCTTGGTTGGAAGGCTGCATAAAAGTGATTTGGGTAGAATAATAGGCATTAAAACTGAGATCTTGATGCAGCTCCATTTTTAGATCAAGTTGTTTGAAGCAAATCACAGTTCTTTGTGGAGCGTTATTAACTTACCTAAGAATGCTCAAAGAGAACAGGTGAAGGGAAAGACATTACATATGAATTTGAGTTTTGCTTATTTCTCAGGTTACATAATACTTAGCACAAAATTCAATATAAACCATTAATACTTTTATGTAAGCAAACATTTGATAACATCATTAACTTATCAAATATAAAACAAGAATGACACAAAAATGTCAATATTTACCTCTTCCAGGCAAAATCATCTTAGTGGGGCATTTATTTCTGACTCCTTGTCATTTTTAATCTCTTTCTGAAAATTTTTGTAATTATAAATTTGGTCCTAGAAACTTAGTGGATAGTAATGGTCTCCTTTTAATGGATAAGCCAGAATGTTTATCTTTAGACAGTGAGTAATTAGTCATTCCAGATTCTATATGCTCTATGTATAAATCTGAATTAACTAAACAGTGGATTGCTCATAATAGTCTTACAAATGAAAACTAACATAGATAACATTCACAGGAACCTCAGTGTCAAGTAAGAATTCAAATTACAAAATCAATTAGGATTCATTTTTTAAGCATATTTACTTGGAAGTTCTGGGTTTGAGGTTTACAAATGGAAAATAGCATGAATAATGTCTGTTTTGAATTCATTTCGAGGAGTTTAGCTCTGTGGGTAAAATACCATGTGGGAGATTTTAGGCCTGATCCCAGGCAATGGCAAGTATTATCTTCAGACTGCACAAGGGAAATCTGCCCTTTCCACTGCCACCTTGGTCCACAGTCAGTGTATGTCAATTCCTGAAAGCAGTTGCAGGCAAGAACTCAGTACCCTCAGGTAAGTCATACTCTTTGCATATTTGCATTGCCAGCCCCACACCTTCATCCCTGTGTGTGAGCATCCGGCTTGGACCTTGGTCCTTGTCCCATACATTGGCTGAAACAGTCTTACAGATGTTAAGGATAGAAGAAAAAATAAAACTATCTCAGTACTTGGTACTTCCCAACTTCCAGCCCTTTCTTGTACTCCTCCAACCCCAGAGTCCATAAAATTGTCTGATCCTTTGATTTCAGTCTCCTTGATCAGCGAGATGTCCTCAACCCCCATGTATGTGGTGGTCTTTATAACCCATGACCAGTGCAGGTCTCCCTGTGGGGAAATATAACACAAGTGTAGTCAATGCTTTTGATCAGCATTAAGTTTCTAGCTTAAACCATCCCATAAGCAATTAAAGACTTGACTCTTTCATTTTTGGGTTTGTTACCTTAATCATTTTTTCCAACACCTAGAAGCTCAGCTCTGTCTTCCAGATCAGCTGAGCTTCTGACAAAATAGGTAGAAACAGCTTACCCCATTAAGCAGAATGTCATTCCAGAAGAGCAAAAAGCTTGAGATCCTGCAGGATATCTTTGGGAGGTACAAATGGAGTCCCCCCAAAGCATTCTAGAAGGGAGGCAACAAGTCCTTTGCAGAAGTCTCTGAGTGTGATGGGACAGGGGTCTTGGAACAAGTATTTAGTTATTCATGACAAGGTGTCCAAGGAAGTACTTGCACAAGCCCTGAGTAATTTTTAGGGATGACAGCAGATTATTCCTTTAGGGATTTCCTTTTCCAGGGAGACTTTTGTCTCCCTGATTCTAACACTCCACTCCCCTGCTGAGCTTGGACTCCCCCTAACACAATTTCAGTTGGATTAAAGATCCCACTGTGGAGCTCAGAAAAAAGTGAAGAAAGCAATTCCCTAGACACTGTTTGTGGCTCTCCAATGTGGGGCTAGAGAAGGTCAAGGAGTTTGCAAGAGTAACTGAGTAACTGAGGAGGTTTCTGGCCTGGATAAACGCCTTGCAGTGCAGCAAGTTGTTGATTATTCAGAAGAAAAAGAAAGGGGTTGTGGTTATGGAGTCCTTCTGGTTCAAATCTACTCCTAGAGTCCCTGGAGACATAATTAAATCTGCCTAAATGTAATCCTGCTAAAGCTAGCTAGGGAGAGTGGCACAGGTTGAGGCATGTTACCACTAGCTCTCCTACTGACTGTACCAACAAAAGCTGCTGCCAGGATAACAGAACACAAGGAGCAAAATCCGCCACTGCTTTCTGTGGCCACCTCTCTCCAGGCATTCCCTGGGCTCGTCTCCAGCCAGTGGACCCATCACAGCTCCTGGGAGCTCTGGACAGAAGGAAACAGCTGTATGACAGCCTCTTCCACCTGACTCTGGAAATTCTATCCTCTGCCTTTAGAAATAATCACAACTAGTGGAAAATCTGAAATCCCCTAGAGGTACAGAAGACCTTATGCCAAGATCAGGGCATGATTGTAAGACTTTGAAAAATGTACTTCTTGGGCATTTTGAATACCAGAGCATAGATGACTGTGATTCCCACACCCTTGACTCAAAATGAAGGAAAAATACAAAATGTTTTTGGTTTGGGGTCTGAGGTTGCCATCACCAAATTCTGGTCCTAGTTTAACTTTAGATGGGTCCCTTCAGGGTCATATAAACTTCCATCATTATGCTCACCAGTCCCCACTATTCCCCACTAGTAAATGTGTATTGATAATTTCTGTGGATAGATATCTCTGCTAGCTTCGCCCTTCTGTAGTTGATGATATTATAAAAAGACATATGAGAGAATGCAAATGTATCTGACCAGGGATTTAGCTAAGATCCTGGTCATTTGGTCCACTGAGAAGCCTTAGACTAATCTAAAATAAACGTCCCATATGGGGACAAAACTATTTAGTGAAAATCAATTTGTTTCTAGTTCCCCCCCCCCACTATCACCAAAAAGGGCCTTAGACTGGACAGGGAAATCTTACAAATGTGTGTTTTTCAAACACATTTCAGAAAGTAAAGTGTCCTTAGCCCCAGATCAAGCAGCTGTTACCTGTCACCTTGGGATTCCATAAGAGGCTTGTCTGTGAGAGTTCAAACTTCATCCTAAACTGGGTTTTTGCTTGTGAACTACCACTGTAGTCAAAAGATGACAAAATAGCATGCAAAACTGTCCCATTTATCCTCACCCAAGGCTTAGAAACTTGAGCCAATGGGCCAGGAGTCTTCACAGATAAATGATATTGGGCCTCTCTAATGAATAATACATTGCTGTATCTTTTGCCCAAAGAGTCAATAATCTTTTATTTTTCAATTATTGTGTGTGGGAGGGGGCAAAATACACATGAGCTTTAAATTCACCAACTTAAGCAATTTTAAGTGTTCAGTTCAGTGACATGAAATGCATTCTTAATGTTGTGTAGCCATCACCACTATCCATCCTGTAAATCCTCTGACAAAGCTGAAAATCTACCCATCAAACAATAGCTTCCCATTTTCCCCACTCTTGCAACCCTGGAAACACCATTTTTATTTTCTCTATTTATAATTTGACTATTTTAAGTATCTCATAAACAGAGTCACACAGTATTTGTCCTTTTGTGAATGATGTATTTTATTTATCGTAATTTCCTTAAAGCTCATCCCTGTTGAAGTACATTGGTTAATTTTATTTCTTTTTAAACTGAATATTAATCTGCTGTATATGTGTACCACTTTTTGTTTTTCAATTCATTTGTTAATGGGCAGATAGGTTGCTTACACTTTTATTATTGCCATGAATAAAATTATAAAAAAAATCCCCTTGAGATGCTACTTTCAGTATATACCTTGGATTATATACCCAAATGGAAATTACTGGGTCAAATGGTTATTCCATTTTAATATTTTAAGGAAAGTTTATATTATTTTTCATAATAATATCATTTCTCACTCCTACCAACAGTGTACAAGGGTTATAGTTTCGCCACATTCTTATCAACACTCACTATTTTCTGGTTTGTTTCATTATTTTTGATAGTAGCTATATAAATGAGTTTGAAGCAGAATCTCATGTAACTGTGCCCAAGTTTTTCCCTTTACAAGTTACTTTGAGCCATTTGAATATGATGGGCCTTAGTTTGGTTTTCTCCATGAATACTTGTAGGAGTTCAATGAGCTTCTGTATACTATATAACTTCTAAAAATCTTATAATTAGAATAGCTATATATTTTGAATAATAATGAGTACATCAAAAATTGTAAGAACTCAAATTTGCTCATAGTATATATTTTATTTATTTATTTATTTATTTATTTTTAAAGAGAGAGAGAGAAAGAGAGAGAGAGAGAGAGAGAGAGAGAGAGAGAGAGAGAGAGAGAATTTTAATGTTTATTATTCAGTTTTCGGTGGACATAACATCTTTGTTTGTATGTGGTGCTGAGGATCGAACCAGGGCCACATTCATGCCAGGCGAGCACGCTACTGCTTGAGCCACATCCCCAGCCCATATAGTGTATATTTTAACACTTTATTATGAAGTCTTCAAAGCTTAAAGAAGTTGAGAAAATTTATCAGTGATCCTGAATGTACAACTCACTCAGTTTAATGACAAACTTATGGGCAATTTTATCTATACATCTACCAATATCCACCTTTCACCTTATTATTTTAAAGGAAATTCTACACACCATGAAGTTTTAGCAAAAATATACAGGAATATTTACAGCACACTATAATGATGTTTTTCTATCAAAAGATGAATAATAATTACTGAGTTCAAAGTCATCAGAGTTCAAGTTCCTATAATTTATTCAAATACTTAAAATATATTTTATGTAATTTAGAATTTAAATATGCCCCCATGTGTTACAATCACTTTCTATGTACCTACAGTTTATAGGTTTTCTCTCCCTGTTTCTTATTTTAGGAAACTGGATTATTTGTACCACAGACTTACTAACAGTCTGAGCTTTCATGATTTCATTTCAATTTGTCATTTAATATGTGCTCATGTATCCTGTATTTCCTGAATTTTGATAATTAGAGAAGTTACTAATTAGATTTAGGTTTGATTTTCTGAAAAGACAATTTCTTAGGTTGGCTTGTGATTGTCTTTTGTGATCTTAGTAACCATTGAATTGCATTGTCTATATATAAATCATGATACAATGAATAGATTTGTGTGTACTTTTAGTATACTTACTGTAGAATTCTGCATGTGGAGTCAAAGTGCAATATCTTTTCAAATTTTCTTTCACATAGGTTGTATATTTGGTGTTCACATCAGTAAAATATGACACTCTTGATTTCCTGGCTTGTGAAATATGTTGTATATCTTTTCAAATCTGATAGATAAGAATGTTAATGCATATATATATATATATATATATATATATATATATATATATATATATAATATTTTTTTTACTTGTTGATGGACCTTTATTTATTGTTATGTGGTGCTGAGAATCGAACCCAGTGCTTCACGCATGCCAGGAAAGCGCTCTACAGCTGAGCCCCAGCCCCAGTCCCTAAACATATATTTTTAATTTGCATTTCTTTATGAAAAATTTAAGTATTTCTCAGGACACTTAAACATCTCTCTTTATAAATAAATCAATATGTTGTTGAGTGGTTGCAATGTTTTTTAATTTCAGAACTGCTTTTCACATTGAGAATATGAATACTTAAGCTCTGATATAAGTTGAAATCATTTCCCTCTTTAACTATTTAATATTTATTTCCCCTTAAGATATTTCCCCTTAAGATTTTAATTTTTAAATACTTTCATCATGTTCAAATCTATTTTTCAATTTTAATAATCATTAATATGCCTTGGCTAGTTGATTTTGAGCCACTTAGTTTGATTTCCAGAACTTTTTCTGATAATATATTTATAGATATTATATTTATTTTATAAATTAATTTATATAAGATAATCACCTTTATGATGGGTTGTAATTCTATCCCATAATATCAGATCTGTTTCCATTTGCTTAAATATAATGACATATCTATTCCAAGTAAGTTGAGGTTTTTCTAAAATTGGTTTGGTGTATTTCTTAAAACATATCATATATTTATCTGAATTTTATATTTTTTGGTACTAATTTCATATATTTATCTAAATTTTATATTTTTGGTACGTTTTTGTTTTTTATATTGCTTCTCTAAATGAAGACTTACTTATCTTTAGGGATTTTTTGTGGTTTTTTTTTTTTGTACCAGGGACTGAACTCAGGGGTGCTTAACCACTGCACCACATCCCTAGTCCTTTTTCATATTTTATTTTTTGAGGCAGGGTCTCACTGTGTTGCTGAGGGCCTTGCTATGTTTCTGGGGCTGGTTTGAATTTGTAATCCTCCTGTCTCCGCCTCCTGAGCCACTGGGATTATAGGCATGGTCCAATGCACCTAGCTATCTTTAGATTTTATAACTTGCTATTTTGTATATTTATGACACAAGTTTGTTAATTTTATAACCTGATAGATTCTTTCTGCTTATTTTAGTAATTTTATATATTATGCCTTTTGAATTTTTCAAATATAAGTTTATATATTCTTTAAGAGATAATTCAAACTACTGTTCCACTGCTTTCCCTTATTTAATTACATTAGTAATTATTTATCATAATATTAAAAAAGAAGTTGACCAGCATGGTATTGGCGTCCAAACAGACATGAAGATAAATGGTGCAGAATAGAAGACCAAGAGACAAACCCTCATAAATATAGTTATATTATACTAGATAAAGGCACCATAAACATACATTGGAGAAATAATAGCCTTTTCAACAAATGGTGCTGGGAAAACTGGAAATACATATGTAGCAAAATGAAATTAAACCCCTATCTCTTACCTAGCAGAAAATGCAACTCAAAGTGGATCAAGAACCTAGGCAGTAAACCAGAGACCCTGCACCTAATTGGAGAAAAAACAGGACCAAATCTACAAGAGGAAGGATTAGGAACTGACTTCCTTAACAAGACTCCTAAAGCACAAGAAGTAAAATCAAGAATCAATAATGGGATGCATTCAGACTAAAGAGCTTTTTCTTTTCTGCAAAAGAAACAATCGGTAACATGAAGAGCAAGCCCTACAGAATGGGAGAAAATCTTTACCACATGCACCTCAGATAGAGCATTAATCTCCAGAATTTATAAAGGATTCAAAAAACTTAACACCAAAAACAGTAGTCCATTCAACAAATGGGCTAAGTGACTGAACAGACACTTCCAGAAGAAATACAGTCCATCAACAAATATATATATAAAAAATATTCAACATCTCTAGCAATTAGAGGAATGCAAATCAAAACTACTCTAAGATTTTATATCACTTCAGTCAGAATGGCAATTATCAAGAATACTAGCAACTATAAATGTTGGTGATGATATGAGTAAAAAGGTACACTCATACATTGTTGGTGGGATTGCAAATTGGTGCAACCATTATGAAAAGCAGTATGGAGATTCCTCAGAAAACTTGGAGTCGAACAATAATTTGACACAGTTATTCCACCTCTTGGCTTACACCCAAAGGACTTAAATTAGCATACTACAGTGACACAGCCACATCAATGTTTATAGAAGGCCAATTCATAATAGCTAAACTGCGGAACCAGTCTCTGTTTCCTTCAGCAGATGAATGGATAAAGAAAATGTGGTATATATACACGATGGACTATTACTCTTCCTTAAAGAAGAATGAAATTATGGCATTTTCTGGTAAATGGATGGAGCTGGAAAATATCATGCTATGAAAAATAAGCCAACCCCCCAAACCAAAGGATGAATGTTCTCTCTGATATGTGGATGCTAACTTACAATAAGGGGGTGGGTAGGGAAGAATAGAAGCATTTTGGATTAGACAAAGGGGAATGAAGGGAAAGAAGGAAAAATGGGAATAGGAAAGGCAATAGAATGAAATGAACATTGCTTTCCTATGTTCATATATAAATATATGACCAGTGTAACTCCACATCATGCACAACCACAAGAGTGGGAAATTTATTCCATGTATATATAATATGTCAAAATACAATATACTATCATGTAAAACTAAAAAGAACTAATATAAATTATAAAAAAAGAAATATAAATAAAAATATTGACAATACTAAGCATGATTTTCTTGCTCCTGACTTCAGTGAGAGGCTTCTGGCATTTCTCCTTTAAGAAAGATACTAATTCTTGGGTCTGTGGGTGTATCAACAGGTATGTGTTTATTTATATAAGTATATATATTTATGTATATACATATATATATCCTTACATATATAAGAACTATCATTTTATTTCATGTAAAAGATTATGTATATATTATATACATCATGATATCACATATAATACATACATATTTTGTATATATGGAAATATTTTGTGGGCAACCAAACATGCAGATATAAGTAAAAGAATTAGTGGCTCAGTTATTGTGAAAGTTTTAATATGTCAAGAGTATTTATAATATTTTAGAGTCATACTGCTATATAGATAGATACATAGACAGATATTGTAGTCTTTACCTTAAAACCTCATTCTTAAGTAAATCTACTAGGCTTCATTGTTAAAGATAAATCTCTAGAATTTCCTTTGAATGTGAAATATAGTAAACATCATAACAACTGTGTTTGGAATATAGTAAATGATTTAATATGCCTTTCACCAATGTTCTTGTTACACAAATTTTTATTATGGTAAAATGACAATATTTTTAAAAGCTTTGTTATCTAATTTTGTGCCTGTTAAGCAATGGTATCCAGAAAGTCCCTGATGCCCAGTGCACAATATCTCTGTGTGAGACTGTGGGATGTGATATCATTGTGATAAGGAAGAGTGCATAGGGCAAGGTGTGAGAGTACACACAGGATATAACTTTGACTTTCAGAATAAAACACTTTGTGTAATTTATTTTACTCAATTTCTCCTTCCCCTTTTCCCATTCCAATTATCTCTCTTATTCAACTCCTATTACAGCTCTCAGCCACAGGCAAAGTGGCACACAAGAATGATTCCTTGGAGGCAGACATTCACTCTCATCCCTGGATTGCCCAATAGCCCCTCAAAATTTTGTGGCTTGAATTCCCAGAACACCTCACCCTTACAATAGCAGATGGTGACCCTGAAATGATAAGTAGAAGCAAAATTTCCCAATTGCTTATGGTAACTTTAGTTGCTCAAGGTCAGAACAACCCGGTTATCTATTTAGAAATCCCCTGTGAGGAATTGTACCAATTTTCCCTTTCTTGTGAATGAGTCTGAAACTCCAAATGCCTTGTGAAACCAGTAATGTAAATTTGAAAATACAAATCTTGTTCATGGCAGCAGTGTCTTTATTCTTAAGGATGAGACTGAGCATTCTTAAGACTATAAGGTAAGCAATGACTTGCTTGAGTAAAAGTAGCTAAAAGGAAGATACATCGCATTTCCTCTGGGGTTTGACCTCAGTTCAATAATTAAATAAATAAATAGATAGATAGATAGATAGATAGATAGATAGATAGATAGATAAACCCAAGTAAAGGAGGTTTTGAGGGGAAGTCCATAAATAGAGAAAAACTTTTCTGGACCTCATTGGGATTACAAAAGTAACCCAGGAGTAGCTATTGTACTTATCAAGGTAATGTGTTGAATTTTTTATCATTGCTGTAATGACAGCCTCTCACTCAGAATAGTCATAATCACCTGGGGGAATTTCATCCTCATTCATCATATATCAGTGACTATACAATTAATAAATAGCTGTACTGCTGCTATGCTTAATTAGTGACTTTGGCATAATTTCTCTGCGGATTAAAACTTTTGATTTTTAGGATTGATATTGAACAGTCATCAGCTAATACATACCAGGCTTCCCAAACCATACCTCATACTTGAACCAAGTGGCCGATGGTGTTCTCCCAATTGTTGTGTAGCCCAAATTGATTGCAAGCACAGTATGAGACATGTGTTCTACATGCATTCACTCAATTCTCTAAAATTCACAGTTAATTATTATTTTGTGACTATATTTTTGGTAGGCAATGGAAGAAACTGAAGTTTAAAAATTTTACATGATTATGCTAATATCTAACTAATAATAAATCAAAGTGGATATTTGACCAAGGGTACCAGACTCAAAAACCATATGACTCTCCTGTATAAAATCATGATTCTTTCTAGTTAATTATTAACTGAAATTTGTGGGTAAGCAGGCATTATAATAAAGAAGGAATTAAGGTATTGTATTGCTAGGTTAGAAATTGTTAGGCTTTTGATAGGGGAAATGATTAACTTTTGAATTATCACAAAATTCTCACTATTTAAAAAGTTATAAACTAAGTTAAAAAAATAAGAGATTTAAATGTGTAAATTCTCAATGTAATTTGTGGAAGAAAAAAGTAGGAGGAATGTGAAATACCCAGTTGACACATTGAATCACACACATGCACACATTAATCCCACGCCTCCCCAATAGAAACAAGCATATACACATACCTTGACATATGTGTACATGTTCATATACACTTTTATGTAGTGATTCAATATTTTCCCATTTGGCTATCCTAAAATTTGGCAATAAGGGACTGGGGTTGTGGCTCAGTTGTGGAGCACTTGCCTAGCATTCATGAGGCACTGAGTTCAATTCTTAGCACCACATAAAAATAAAAGGTCCATAAAAACTAAGAAAAAAAATAGAAATTTGATAATCAGGAGCATAATTACTAAGTTAATTAATGATTTACATTGCAATACACAGAAGCCAAGTCAATAATTAAAATATAAAAGTAGATGAATTAACAGATTATTTATAGTAACATACAACATATTAAAAGATCTCTACTTTCTATTCCTTCATGTAATCCAGTTGGTTAGTAGAAGTATTTGCTGAAAAGAAGATGTTTTGTTTTGAATTTATTATATACTATTTTTGAGGAAAAATGTTGAGTTTTTTTTTTTTTAAAAAAACATAGGATATTGCTATTTAAGATTATAATAAACTAATTTAGTTAAAAAAATTACTGTATCTTCTTTTTGTTCCTGTTAAGACACTGGTATTATACTAGAAATAGTTGCCAATATTTTGGGGTAATCAATGTTCTTACATTTTTATTTTGAAGGCCTTATCATTGGTCCTTCTATAATGGGACACTGATATGTATTATATGATAAAACATAAATTTGTAAGAAATTGTATCTCATATCAACGAGGAATACTTAGGGTGAACAGTTTGGGGGTTGTTTTATTATTGTTTTTTACATCTGCTTCTGAATCTTATCTGAAAGATTCCTTGTCTTTATGTTTCTCAGATCAACTGCTATTCTCGCCTTAAATTAAAACAATATTTATAAAATTAAAAAATACAAAATTTAAGTTAAAAAAAAAAACACTTTATAAAGCACCTAAAGCATTACCCTGATAGAAATTGTAAAGCTTTTTCTTAAGGAAAAAAATTACATCATATGTTACAGCATATTTCAATATACTTAAAATATTTCAGTATCTTTTTTTAGAAAACTAATTATTACTTATAAAATAAATTTCATCACTAATTTAAATTTTTGAAAGTCATTCATACATTTTGCCTTAAGACTATCTACCAAAAATCTCTTGAGACCAGTACACACAGAACTCTAAATTAGAATAGTAAACATGCAGTGACTCACAATGCTTCATTGAATGAATCACATAATGTTCTTTAAAATAATTATTGACTTGAAAAAGAAAATATTATTTTGTTATATCTTACCATTTTTATGGGTCAACAATCCAAGCAGGCAGAGTAGACACGTTCTTAGTGTGTAGGGTCTCATGTGGAGGATTCAGAATCAGATGACTTGTAGCACATAAAGGCTCACTCACTCTATGAGACAGCTGATGTTGGCTCCAGGTGGAAACTTAGGGGAGCATTTGGCCAGTAGTTATTATACAGGACCTTTGAACTTGGAATGGGCTTCCTGATAACTATTTCACCAGGCTTTAAGTACATATGTCCTAAGTAAGAGAAAGATTCCAGTAAAAGTAATATTTTCTTTTTCTTTTCAAGCTTTGTCAAACAGTGTCACTTGTACTGCTTTCTACGTGGCCACTGTACAGGTCTGCTCAAGAATCAGTGAGAGGAGTACAAAGATCTTACCTCCTGACATAGACTTTTCAATATCAGATGATAGTGTGATTTTGTAGGCCAAAATGCATTGTGTTACCATAGTTTGAATTTAGGTTCACAAAACTTGAATAATTCCAATTCCTTTTCTTGCATAAGCCCTAATGCTTCTTCTCACTAGAATATTAGCTGATTGTCTAGGATATCACCATGTAAATAAAGCTCAGGTGCAAATGGGTCTCCTTTGTTGGAGTTCCCAGAGTACAGCTGTTTACATACAATTTCTAGCATTTTGAAGATTTGTAAAATAAAAAAAAAGTGAATATGCTCCCCATATCCAATATCCAATGGTTATGCAGACACAGTATAATAGCTACAGACACCGCTGCTATTCAATGAGGGAGAAATTTGAAAGAAATGCAGGAGACACTGGTCCACCAAAATTATGAAACTCAACTAAGCACATGATGCTTGCTGATTACTTGATTAGGATTCAGTTTTATTTCCTGGGAATGATTTTCCACAGCTGTTTGATGTACACTCTGGTTTCTTGGATACCTTCTGAGTCATCATTTCTTCTTCAAAATAGCTAACACTTGCAGCTTCAGTATTTTTCCTGCCTGTTTCGGTTGGTTATTTGAAGTCCAAAAAATTCTTTGTTTTATACTATTCACACCTTTTTTATTCAGATCTAGTTGTGTTTCTATTTAATTCTCTTAAAAACATTGTGGGTTTTCTATGGAACTCACAATGATATGCTCCTTTTATGCAGAGAGAACCATTGTAGGATAACATTAATAAGATTCTTACAGAAACTTTTGATAAGATATTGACTTGTAACTTTCATAAATCTTAACAAGGACTTTTACAATCACACCCCAAGTTTCATTTTTAGTTTATATTTTCCAATAATGCCCTTGGTATAAGATTAACTTAGAAGTAATTTAATAATTTTAACACCATTCACCATCTGGAGAGGCTAAAAGCTAGAAAAAAAAATACAAAGGTTTACCTAAAGAAAACCATAGCTCTTTGATGTTTTTTCGCTCAGTCTTTAGATTTTATCTGTGTTTTCATATCTTACTAAATGCACTTAGAATATGCAAAACAACATATATGGTGCTTTACCTGGAATTCAGGATAACCATCTTGTTTACATTCTTCCCATAGGTGAATTTTCTTAAAATTTCCAACAATATGTAATAACACTTATGGTGTCCTCAAGGGTCATCAGATTTTGATTGATCTCTTCAGTATCATTTTAACTTGGTCTTCAAGTCATTAACTCAAATTTTAGTATTTGCAAATGCATGTGTATGTGATGTGTTCATGTGTGTATAAGAAGTATACTTTTAACTGTTTAGTAATAAATAATCTTTTAATTATTTTTCAATAGCATTAACTTTGATCTTAGTCAATTAAATAGTAATAATTTCACAATTTCTGTGGACCATGGATTTAGGAGTAACAGAGTGAATATTACTTTTTTTTTTTGTCTGTTCCACAATGTGGAGTACCTCATTTAGGAGACTTTGAGATTCAAGAATAAAATTTTCTGAATATCAGTGTGCTTAGAAATTGGAGATTGATTGCTGTTGTTGGTTGAAACACCCATCAGAGCTATTATCTTGAGTTCTGACAAGAACCACCAGGAGGGTTATGCTTCCTGCAATATAGTGTCAGGCAGTTATTATGCTCCATCAGTTTTCAAGTAGAGTGAGAAGCATGACTTCACCTTTTGATAGAAGCAGATCAATATCAAAATCCAAGGAGAACATATGGGATTAGATATATATACATGTGGTCATCGTCAAAAAATTCAGTCTTCAGCATTTAGCAACTTGACTTGGTTCAAAAAACACCCAGAAACTATAATTGCAGAACTCATGAGTAGGAACTTAGATGAATGACAAATCATGCACTGTGCTTTTTAAAAGTACAATCACAGCACCAATATTTCAGAATACATTGAATTTTAAGTCAACATTCTGTAACAATTATATAAATGACAATTATGTAAGGTTAAGGATAGATGTATAAAATAATACATATTTTTTAAATGAATCACAATAATTTTTTTTTTTATTTTGCTGAGTGATTCCTGGCTACTATATAAAAAGGAAAATGAATTCTATCATAATGATGGTAAAATTTCATAGTTATGTAGGTAGTATATCTGATTAAATAGTAATTGATCACAAATTATGTCAGGACATATAAATAATATAACTGGCAAAATTAAATTATTTGATTGAAACATTTTTCCTGTAACATATCAATATTAATTATCATAATTTACTTGATATATTTGCCAGCATTAGTCTCCACTTTGCACAAATGGGGTCACAGTCTTTAGAAAATGTACAAGAAAGTAAGGTTAAGAATAAAAATAATGCATACCCAAGGTTTAAAGCTATACAGGGATCTCATTTTTTATTCATTTCTTTCTACAAATTCCTGTGTATTTCCTTGTAGCTAAAAAAAAGACACTGAAATTATAGTCAGAAAAAAGTTTCAGAAGACAGAATGTGAACCAATCTTCTGGTCCTTTTACCAGAAAATTTGGATGGTATATGGTCAATTTTATATTCTTGTGGGAAATGTGGGCAGTAAAATAATTTCTTATGATGTCTGTCCACTTGTATGTATACATAATTAAAGATATACTCCCTTTACCCCACCTCCCAGAACAGTAATAAGGACTAAAGGCAACAGATTTACACTTGAGGTGAAGTGCAGAGAGAAAGTGTTTTCCCAGTGAGAAGGCTTCATTTTTCTTACAAGAAACTTTAACAATACCTATCATTTATTGCTTCCTTGGCACTTAAGATAGGTGAATAGCAGGCAGGACAGAAATCAAGTAGCCATTATCATTACCATCATTCTCATTCATCAACAGCATATCAGTGCTTTGGGCATATGTTGAATAAAAAAAAAAATCCACTATTAAGAGTGGATTGATGGATAATTTTAACTATCTCACAACTTTGCCAGTGAATGACCTAGTAGAATCGATTAGAACTCAGCATAATCTCTGTCATTAGTGTAATCAGTAAATTCCATTACATTGCTGCTTATTTGTCAAATATGTTCCAATTGAAAGTTGGAAGAAAGAAATCTCAAGTGCTTTGTCTCCCATAGGAGGCATGTGCTTTGTCTCAATAAGCCATCAGTCACAACATGAATGACAGACCAGTGAGGATAAGGTAGACAAATGTCTGGTCTATATACATTCCAGGTTCTTCAGAAGAGTGAGCAGACTTCTACAGGAATTACTTGGGCTTTTTGTGTGTGTGTGCATGTGTGTGTGTTTATTGTATGAGCACACGCATGTGTTCAAATGCTGTAACATGTTCAAAATTTTCACAGTGCAATGAGAGAAATATATTCATAATACGTGCCTGAAAAGGTATTGGTAAAGCTGGGGATTTTAAAAAAAAAATATTTGTTTTCCTACCTGCTGACTTTCCAAGAAGACTCCAAATACCTTTTTCTAATTTTCCCATGATCTATGTAGGAGTATAAATGAGAACTGTGATTTTATGGAGTTTGCTTAAGACCTGCTGTGTACTATGGTACCAGTGTGTGTGTGTGTGTGTGTGTGTGTGTTTCAAATTCCAGCATTAATAAACATTCAACTCCATTTCCTAATAATGGTAGCTCTTTAACCTTCACAACAGGTCCCAGGAATGTAAAAGAAAAATTCAGTGCTGCTGACTTTGAATTTGAACAGAGGACATTAAAATTTCAAGCTAAACTCTGTGAGGGCAAATTTATTTCCATGTGATAGTAAAACAGCACATTAAGGAAGCTTTTCCTGCTGTTATTTTTCCCCTTTGCTTATTATTATCTTCCCAGCATTGCTATACACATTGATAGTACAATATGCATGCAGATGTGGGCCATTCAAAAGTAATATCTGTAGAGGTCAGAGCCTTGAACAGGTCATCATCCTTACTACAGCCTCACAAGTGTAAGAAGGGGAAAAGCCAGGGGACTTGCTAAGGAGATTATGAAACTGACTAAAAACCCATGAATCACAGATAATTTTTTTTTATTTGTAATGAATTTTCAAAAATGAGTATATTTCATATCTTGATATTTTAGAAAGGATATTTACGGTTAAAAGTATATAGAAAACAACATTAATCATGACACACCATGTTATTCAGATATAGAGAAGCATAAGGATAAGAGACACTGATATTTGCTGATGACTATATGGATTAGTCATCAATTCAGTTGAATCAATAATTTCATCAAACGTGTGTGGAAAACATAAAAGCAAAGACAGTATGAAATGCCTCAGCATCAACTGAATACAAATAAGAAATCTTGAGTACATTTATATATTTAACATCAAAGTGACATTAAGAAACTCTTTCCTTTCAAAACATGTAAAACAACAAGACTCCCCTTAATACGATCATCATGTTTTGCTTAAGCACAGGTTTTGAGAAATAGATCTTCAGGCAGGTTTTTTGTGTGAACATCAATAAGCCTGAGTGTGCTTACACAAACCCAGATAATGCAGGCCAAACCCTAAACTTGACCAAGTGATACAATTGAGATGTAAATGTAAGATATGTAATGCCACTGCTGGCATAACATAGCATAATGTTTTACAGTACACATTATTTAAAATAGGAGCATCCTGTATAATAATGGCAAAAATTAAAGCATATTAAACACAAAAACCAGGAACTTGGTCATTTTCATCATTTTTAAGTGTCCTGTGGTATACTTCATTGTTTACGATCTACATTTTTATGAGAAGCTTCAGTAGGTTTGATAACAGCTTCACTACAACCACATGATGATGCATTTGATGTCATGATAGCTATGACATAATAGAGAGTAGGAAACTTCTCTTCGTTACTATATTATGAGATCACCATCCTATATGCAGATAATGGTTGGCCAAGACATAAATATGCAGCACAGGATTATGTTTAAATGAACTCAGTTAAGCCTACAAATAATGTTATCACAGGAGTGATGCTATTTTCTCAAGCTCTACTTGACTCATGTGTATAAAGTGTGACTTTTTAGTTTCCGTCTGGGAACAACTTCATGGTTTTCACAGAATGATGGGTAATTAACTAGCTCAGTGTTAATTAGCTCACTAGCCATAAATTTAAAAATCTAATCTGTTATTTTCATTCAGTTTGAGGCATCCAACAATATGGTTCTTAAACTCTTGATAAGGATAAATATTTAATCTTTAATACAACTGAACACAGTTATTCAAATTTATTTCCAAGCAATTTCTGCTTTATTCCACAAAGACTCTCTACCTCTACTCTCCAACTTGGGAAACTTCCATCTAAGGGCCCTACTGTCTGGTAAATGAAGGGTCTATGGAGGTCACTAAATCATAAATTCCTCCTGTAGTCATGCCAGACATTGAAAAATCAGAAAAAAATGCTTTTGTTTTGTTGTTATCAACATAAAAGTTCTTCATGTTTTTCTTAAAATATTGAACTAGCCCAAATCATATTATTTTAATTAAAAAACAAATATTAGAAATATAGAAAAAAATTAAAACTGATGGAAATTTGAAAGTTTTAGGCATGAAAAAAAAGTGTCATGAAATATATTGGACCAAAAAAAAAAAAAGAAGAAAAAGCACTACTAACAACTATTTTAGACAAACTTATTGTGAATTTCTCTTTTTGTTTTTAGTATTGTGTTTGAACTTATCACAATATGGCTTTCAAAATTAATGTTTTTCATAAAAGGTCAACTGAACAACTGAGAAAATTTTGTAACTGGGGAAATAGCTAAATATTACTTTATCATTGAGTACCATAGATCAAAAAACTAAAATTATATGCAAGCCATTATGAGAACTCTTTTTTGTATGTGTGTGTGTGTGTGTGTATGTATACACACACACACACACACACACATATATATATATAATATAAAATGAGTCTCCAAAAAATAAACATTCTGCCAAACTAGATCATATACTCAATGCACATTTATTGATTTAACAAAAAACAATATGTGTGAATTGTGCATTTATCATTATTTGTAATTCTATGCTTTGATGGATAAAAAAATCAAGTACTTCATATAACATTGAAGATGAAGATGTACTTTAACATAATTTACCAAATTAAGTTAGGACAATTTCCTTCTATGTATTAATATCATGCAGCAAATACTAATCTTGAACACCCACCACATTCAACATACTATATTAAGTGCAAATGAAGAGATGAGCAAAGAACATTAATAATCTAGGAAATAAATTGTTTTATAACATAGATCTCCATGATCCAAGTTTCCCAGTTGATGCCTGTGTTCACCTGTCCTTCAGTTTTCCCTTTGGCTACTATCTCTGTGTTCTGTGCTTTCTTTTTAACTGTCACCCCATGCTTTGCCAAATGCTGTGTGTGTTCAACACAGGCAGAATGGGTCTCACCTGTGGATTCTACTGGGTTAGATTGTGAGAATGTATACAATTGAGAATGTATACACTTTAGTATACTACCTACCTCAGGGTAAAATAAAAGGAAGGTTGTTGGCACCTGGATTGGCTTTGCAGCATCAAGAGAAGGTACACAATCCTAAAGTGTGCCTCTCTAAAGGAAACAAGAAGAGAGGAATGATGACATTCAGAGATGTCTAACTAACTCCAAGAATCTCTACCAAGACTGACTGGTGAAGGATTGTAAATATTAGAAAATGTCCTCAGAAATGTGAAGACACAATGTTTTCAGAAATGTGAACTTCAGAGAGTTTTTGTGCACCCAAATTTTCATTCTCTGTTCTTATTTTTCTGCTTATAATCTAGAAAAATAATGAATCAAGCTCACAAATAGAAGTCTAGGCTGAGGATGATGGGGCATACAGAATGTGAGATATTTTACCCTGTAACCAGTGAGTGAATAAACAAGATCTGGAATGCTGACTCCTAAACTTCTTTCGTATAACATACAAATAGTTCTTATATTTTAAATTCCTGGGTTTTTTTTTTCTTTTTCCATTCTGATTGTTTTTCCTAGAAAGTAAATCCAATTGCTATTAGCTATACAGGCTGACTTGATTAGGCAATCAACTTTAATTTCAAAATATTAAAGCTTTCTTTCAAATTTTAGATATAATTTTTTCCAACACTAAGTGGATTTTCTTCCAATGTTCACCCAGGTAAAACTTTTTAAGTTATTTTGGGTCTTGCTAGAGTGCAAAAATATAAAACCTTACTAGATTGTATTTGTCCACTCCAAGGCTCATTGATGACAAATTCCTCTACTTTCCTTTCCTAAATTTCTATCACTTACAACTGTAAATTGATTAGTTTTGGCCTATGAGAGTTTAAAGAATGTAAATCCCATTACTCATTTTGTATATTTAACCATAGAACACACACAACTTCATAATATCCATAAAAGAAAAAAAAAATATTTGGACTGAAAAATAAATAGTAAATTTTACTGTAAAACATCATCATCTAAATAAACATGCTTATAGTTAGTGCAAGCAATATTGAAGGTATATAATATATTAAATATATATAAAGCATACATATATTAAGAATGCATACATAACTGTACACACAAACAATATCATAGTAATGGTCTCTGAAATTGGACCAAAATTTTGGTGATAATCTTGAAATAATAATACCCAATTATGGCTTATTCATTTTCAATCATTCCTAAATTTGAACCCAGTAAATTTAAAGTGGTAATTCCCTACATAGACTGTTCATGTGGTTAACCATTTCAATTTAAAAATGACATTTAATCAAGGGAAAATGAGAAAGAAAAATAGCAGTTGAATGTATTGCTTTCCAGTGCTTATTATTTTGCGTGGTAAGTTACTTAGGGAACTTAATATGTGAATTACTTTACACACTATTTGCCAAAATGTAGTTAATGAACATTTCTCCTTGAAACTCATCCAATGATTTCACCAGTCCCAACCAAACTTACCACCTTCCTCCCTCAAACTAGCTTATCTTCTATTGCTTTAGTTTCTGTGCATCACTGCTTTCATGTTCCCACATCATAACATGATAAACAATCACTTTTCTTTGTTGCCTAAATCAAATTTGTTCACCCTATTTGCCATCCATTTCCCTTAATGTCCATTTCTATTGCTACCACCCTGGTCCCTGGCTTCAATTTTTGCACCATAAGAATTTAATATTACTAGCTTTATGCCATATTACCTAACCTAGAATTTACAATATTTCAGTACTGCATGAAGATAAAAATTCCTCTGGCTTAAAGAGCCTCCATAATTTCTATCATAAAGTTTATCAAACATGTGCCATCTGTTTCAATCAGGTAATAATCTCTCTGAAACTTTCCTGTCGACTTTTTTTATCCCCCCAAATTGTATGTTGCTGTATATTGTGGTTTATAGCCTCAGAAGCTTTCCCTTAGGTCTGTCTTTATGTTGATGATCTCAAATCTTTGTGTTTTCTAAAATTCTTTATATTATTTAGCCCCTTTTAAATATTGAGATTTATTTTTCTTTGTTATTAGCACTTCCTCATTGCTTCTTATCAGTCACCTCTTTCTGAAAATAATAACGTGCTAGCAATTAGGTACCTCCCTATTGGAATTTAATCTGTGGCTTTTTTAAGCATCTCATTTAAAGGGATTTCTTTTTTAAGGCAGGTTGGTTGCTTTCCTATGCTGTTTGTTTGCTTGCCTGTTTGGAAGCTATCAGATGTACGCACATTTGTTTAGAAGAGGACAGAAAAGACAAGAGGAAAAATTATATTACTTAAGAATAGAAATAAAAATGATATTAAATTTATAGACTTGAATTGGCATGTGTTTGGTGGTAACAATATTTCTAAGAATCTGTAATAATATTCAATAAATATTCATGGTTATGTTTAAAAATAAATACCATAATTCCATATTTTAAAAAGAAGAATCTAAAACTGAGAGGTCATTGTTTGCCAGAAGTTATCCACTCTGTAAATGGTATTGCAGAATTATATACTAAAATCTGTTTGACCTGAAAACCTATTTTGTTTTGAAAATGAAGCTGAGTATTCATATCAGCAGAAAGTAAAAGCTTTAGTTTGAAAATGAGATAAATCATTTGAAAGTCATGTGGATGACATGTTTTCTCACATCACTATGGTAGCAGAGAAACCGGGAAACCTAGAAAAGAGAAACATAAGATTCTCTACATTTAATATAACAAATAGATGAAAAAGAAGCATTAGCCTTCTTTGCACCAGGATTTTCGAGAGCTGCAGTTTTCTCCCTCACTTCTGGAAGCAACAGCAGAGCATAGTAGATGAATGTGGACAGGACAGCCACTTATTTGAAGAATAGAAATTTCTCAATTGTTTCAAATGTAAGAGCCTAACAATGTCCTTGAATTTTTAATGTATAATTTAAAAACATGATGAAAGTAGGTTTGGTGGAGAATTAAATTTTTGTGACTAATAGACACAGGTTGATTGCATGCACAAAGTCAATCCCAAATTAACAAGATAACCCTTATATAATTAACTCAGTACAAATACAAGGATTGATCAGTCCTTCCCTTCACTGACATTCATGTTTGTTTAAGAAAAATACTGCATGAGCTCACTTATAGGTGGAATGTAAAAACTTTGAACTCAGAGAGTAGGACAATATTTAACAGGGGATGAAGGTGGGAAAGTAAAGAGATGTCAGACAAAGGATGTAAATTTTCAGTCATAAGATTAATAAATTTTAGAAAGCTAATGCACAGCAACAGGTCTATAGTTAATAACAATGTATTAGGGCTGGGGTTGTGACTCAAACACCTAGCACGTTTGAGGCACTGGGTTAGGTCCTTAGCACCACATAAAATAGATAAATAAAAATAATAGCTGATGGAGTAAAAATATTTAAAAAATAACAATATATTATATGCTTCTATTACTTTTCTAAGTGATCTTTAAATAACATATAGGAGACAGTATAAATATGAATATTTTTAAATTTTTGTGATGTATATTATTGGTATTAGTATTGTGCTGGGAATATTGGATCCTTACCAAAATATTAACAGAATTTTATATAATAAAATAGGAGTGAGCTATTCATTGGATTTGTAATATAAATTCCAGTTATGCTCCAGGGCTTTATAAATCATTTACCTGTGTGTGTAAGGTCAGAAAAAAAGTTGCAATGTATACTAATAATAAAATATGATCTCATATTGAATCAGGAATAGTATCTATTCTGCATATCTATTGAAAATTGTAATTGATTTGTGAAAACACCTGAACATTATATATATATATATATATATATATATATATATGCCCACTTTTCATTTATTAAACTCATAACCTGAATTAAAGATAGTTTGACTTTTTTTTTACTTTATAATGGTGCAAAAATAAATGCTTATTCAATAGTAATTTAACTTTGATTTTTGAGTTTTGATCCTTTCCCTGATGGAGAGCTTAAATTCATGACTTGAGTCTGGCTGCCTATACACTCAGCATTATTGATGAGCCTTTCACAAACGAATACTTGCTATGTGAGTGAAAAGAGACACCAATTTAGTTTGGTGAGCTAAATATAATTCAAAATTCAAAGTAAATCACCACCGGAAAATAACCAAAAAACAAACTTATAGAAATATGTTCTTATTGATCAAGTTTACCACCTTAATTTAATTTTGAAATATTTATAAAATTTTCCTTGCACTTATTTAAACCTAATAGGTTTACCTGACATTGCAACTAAATTTGTCTAATATCTGTGTTGACAATTCAGTTTGGCATGTCCAGGCTTATTTAGAATATACAGACCTTAATTAGTAACCAGTTGTCACTCTCAACCCATTATGACAAGACAGCATTCCAGAAAAGTTATTTTGGTCAATGTCACATAAAAATTGAATTGCCCTAAACTAGAACATTTTTCTTTTCTCTCTTTTTTTTTGTTGTTTCAATAGCTTCACACAGCCTACTAAATTTATTGTTATTCTGTCATGATATAAGAAAGTTTAGTTTTCAGTTGATTGTAATATTTTGATTAAGAAACTATTTTGATTTACAAAGTCATAAACAGAAGCAATTATTCCGTTTTCTAGCAACATACATCTGCATATCTGAAGGCATGGTCAGGTCCTGAGGGTGCTACCTCATTATAAAGCATGTTAGAGTAATAATTATTCAGAACATGAGGAAAAAAGAAAGCTGTAAGTTCAATATATTTTTACATAATGTGTTAATTTTGTTAAATGCATTTGGTGATTAACACTGAATTTTAAGTCATTTCATTTTTAGTTTTTCATAATATGTTTTAAAGAGCACACAGTAAACTCATTGATATCTAGTAAGGGACATTACAAGCTGTCATGATCACCAGACTCTGATATCATTTTCATGATATTAGATTATAAGGATGTTTTTTTTCTTATACAACAAAATTAATTCTGTTACATCTATAGGTTCAAATCTACTATTACTTACAGAATATTCATATATATTATATACATGCATACATATATAATATATACATATATATAATTTCTATAAATAAGATAAAATTCAAATGAGAAAAAAATATTTAATTTTCTAATAAAATATAATGTTTTACCTGGAAATGTATACATGATCACTTATTAGAAAGATTTCTAATTTATTTAAAATCTTATTGTAAACATACAGAAGAGTTAATAATAGAGTTAAATAATAAAATATGGTCTCATATTGAATGAGGAATAGTATCTATTCTGCATAGCCATTGTGGGTACAAAAGAATACATCTCAAATAAACCTAATCCAAAATGAATATTTTATTTGTGGGGAAACAGAATGTTTGAGTAGTTAACAAGTTGCTCTGGAACTCCTGTAACAGGGTATATTCAAATAATTACATCATCAAATACCCTTTAAATAGAACATGCAAATTTAACAGCAAGGAATGCAATAAAATATTATTTGATAAAAAAATTTAGGCATTAGACATATATGCAATAAAAAGTAAATAGATTTTGCATCATTAAATTCAATACCATTTCTAATGGAAATGACTTCAGTTTTTATCATGATAGCTACAGTAGGGGGCAAATATATGCTAACTTTTATATAATTAAAATTTTACTTATTGATACTCTCAACATTTTCTGCATGTGTACATTTTATTGAAGTTGATATAAAAACCAAGTTTTGTCACACTGTCATTTATATGTAACAAGTGTAATTACTATAATAGTTTTGAAATACTCCAAAACATTAACAGAGCTATTTGGTTAAACATGTATAAAATATTTTCCTGGACAAACTGGTATAAACCTTATAATATATGATTATTATCACTGATATGTTTAGTGTGTTATATCAGTTTCTCAAAATATCATGGCTTCTATGATTTATTCACTAATATTAAAAGATCATCTATATAAAATCCAAATTTTGCAAAGAAGTTAAAGAGTATAAGAAAAATTAATTTTTAAAATAGTCATTTTTTTCTGTACTTAATGAGTTATGTGATCAAAGTAAGTTTTTTTTTATCTTACATGAATAACAGCAACAAAAACAGATTAGATATTAACATTAAATTCATGGAAGTCCAAACTAGAGTAAAAGAAAAAAGTTCTTTTTCTTAATATTTTTTTTAAATTTTATTTATTTTTTTATTAGTTGATCAAGACAATACAGTGATCTTGACATATCATACATTTGATTCAAATAGGATATGAATTCTCATTTTCCCACATGTACATATTGCAGGATCACATTGGTTATATATCCATGTGTATACTATAAATAAAATATTGTATGTGAAAGAGACTGTATTTTGAGACTCAAACATTGAATAATGTTATGACTTTCAATTTCTCTTTATGATATTCTCCTTTGCATAATTATGTACTAAAAAAACTGAAACAATCAATCTTTACAGAAATAAAATTTGCTTATACCTAACAAGAAGAACCCCAGGAAAAATATTGCATTTAGAAAAAATTTCTTAGAATATGTTTATATCATCAAAAAAGCCATTAAAATGTTCAGATTAAATGGAATTGAATTGAAGTTATAATTTTTCTGCTAATAACTGCTTTATAACTGTTATCTTATAAAATAAAAATATATAATGTTGAAATATGATTAGATATGAAACAAATGTACAAATAAGGTATAAGTTTTTTTAAGTTTAGAAAAATTCAATGATTCAGAATGAGTATGAAGATATGTGTACTGGGCAGTATATGGGAATTAAAAAAACAGATAAATTAGAACCAGATTAAGACAGAAATTACATGCTGGACTAAGGATTTTGGACTATATCACCAAAACTTCAAGAAAATACTAATAATTCTAAGCACCAAACTAAAACATTAACATCATCTCATCAAGTTCTGGTTTTGTTTTGTGTTAATTCTATCTTCAGTTATTTTTTTTTTTAGTTTTACTTTCACATCTTTTCACTTTTAAAACAATATAAAGGAAAGAAAAACTGAAATAATGTCTAATTTGCTTATGAGTTGAGTTTGATTTTGCTGGATTTGAATTTGTTAGAGAAGGAAATAAATCACGTGGAGCAACTGATATCAAAGAACACAGATCAGAAGCTGAAGTTGACTTCCGATTTTAATAGACTTCAGGAGGCCTATAAGCATCTTCTTTTATAAATTTTTCTAATTGGTTATATATGACAGTAGAATATACTTAGATACATCATCTATAGATGGAGTATTATGTCTCATTCTTCTCATTGTATGTGATGTAGAATCCCTCCAGATGTATAGTTTTATATGTACACAGAGTAATAAAGCCTAATTTATTCTACTATCCTTCTTATCCCCATACCCGCTCTCCTCTACCTAATTTAAAGTAATTCTATTCTTCCCTAGCCTCCCTGCCAACTTATTGTGAATTAGCATCTGTATATCAGAGAAAATATTACAGCTTTGGTTTTGGGGTATTGGCTTATTTCATTTAGCATGATATTCTCCAGCTCCATCCACTTACCAGCAATGCCATAATTGCATTCTTCTTTAAGGCTGAGTAATGTTCCATCATTCATATATATATATATATATAACATTTTCTTTATCTATTCATCTGTTGAAGGGCATCTAGGTTTGTTCCATAGTTGAGCTATTGTAAGTAGAGTTATTATAAACATTGATGTGGCTGTGTCATTGCTGTAGTATGCTGATTTTAAGACCTTTGGTTATAAACATAAGAGTGGGATAGCTGGGTCAACTGGTGGTTTCATTCCAAGTTTTCTGAGAAATCTCCTTATAGCTTTCCATAATGGTTGCAGCAATCTGCATTCCTACCAGGAATGTATGAGTTTATCTTATCCCCCACATTCTCACCAACATGTATTATTGCTTGTATTCTTGATAATTGCCATTCTGACTGGGATAAGATGAAATCTTAGTTCTGATTTGCATTTCTCTAATTGCTAGAGGTGTTGATCATTTTTTTCATATATTTGTTGATGGATTGTATTTCTTCTTCTGGAAGTGTCTGTTCAGTTACTTAGCTCATTTATTGATTGGGTTATATATTTTGTTGGTGTTGAATTTCTTGAGGTCTTTATCTATGCTGGAGATTACTGCTTTATCTGAGGTGCATATGGTGAAGATTTTCTCCCATTCTGTAGGCTTTCTTTTCATGTTATTTACTGTTTCCTATTCTGAGAACAAGCTTTTTACTTTGAATCCATCCCATGTATTGATTCTTGATTTTACTTCTTGAGCTTTAGGAGTCTTGTTAAGGAAGTCAGATACAAGGAAAACATGGTGAAGATTTGGGCCCAATGTTTCTTTTATTAGGTGCATGGTCTCTGTTTTAGTGCTTAACTATTTGATCCACTTTGCGTTGAGTTTCATGCAGGGTGAGAGATAGGGTTTTAATTTCATTTTCTACATATGGCTTTCCAATTTTCCCAGCACCATTTGTTGAATAAGCTATCTTTTCTCCAGTGAATATTTTTACCCTTTGTTTAGTTTGAGATAACTGTATATATGTGGGTTTGTCTCTGTGTCTTCCATTCTGTACCTTTGGTCTTCATGTCTGTTTTAGGGCCAGTACCCTGCCTATTTTGTTAGTATGGCTCTGTATTACAGTTTAAGGTCTGATATTGTGATGTCTCCTCTTTCACTCTTCTTGCTAAGAATTGCTTTAGCTATTCTGGGTCTCTAATTTTCCCAAATGAATTTCATGATTGCTTTTTATAGTTCTATGAAGAATGTCATTGGATTTTAATAGGAATTGTATTAAATCTGTATAACACTTTTGGTAGTATGGCCATTTTGACAATATTAATTCTGCCTATGCAGGAGAAGGGGAGCTCTTTCCATCTTCTAAGGTCTTCTTCAATTTCTTTCTTTAGTGTTCTGTAATTTTCATTGTAGTGGATTTTCACTTTTTTGATAGATTGATTCTCAAGTTTGTTTGGTTTTTTTTAGGCTTCTGTGAATGTGGTAGTTTTTCTAATTTCTTTTATAATGGATGCATCATTGATGTAGAGGAATGTGTTTGATTTATGGGTGTTGAATTTCTATCTATTCTGTTCCTTGGCTAAATTCATTTATAAGTTCTAGAAAGTTTTCTGGTGGAATTTTTTTGATCTTCCAAATATAGAATCATGTCATCAGTAAATAGTGACAATTTGACTTCTTCTTTCCCTATTCTTAACCCTTTAATTTCTTTCTTTTGTCTAATTGTTCTGAGTAGAATTTCAAGACAATGTTTAATAGAAGTGATGAAAGGGAAAATCCTTGTCTGTTCCAGTTTTTAGAGGGAATGCTTTCAATTTTTTTCCATTTAAAATTTTGTTGGATTTGGGTTTAGTATATATAGTTTTAGAATATTGAGGTTTGTTCTAACCTGCCTCAGTATTTTTTAACATGAAGGGTGTTGTACTTTGTCAAATGCTGTTTCTACATCTATTGAGGTGATCATATGATTCTTATTTTTAATTATATGGATGTGATGAATTACATTTATTGATTTCCAAACTTTGAACCAGCATTGCATCCCTGGGATGAACCCTACTTGATTGTGGTGCATTATCTTTTAAATATGTTTTTGTATGAAATTTGCCAGAATTGTATTGAGAAGTTTTGCATCTATGTTCATCAGGGATGTTGGTCTGAAGTGTTCTTTCTTTGATATATCTTTGGTTTTGTTACTTTGGGAGGCCTATACAGTTCTTTTTAACTATTCCTTTTACAATACAATGTAAGTTTTACAAAAGCTTCTGTGGACACATATAGATTATTAGGAACATCTAAAATTATAAGGATGACAAATACCATTATTTATTCATTTAATCCTTCCAAGCACCATGTTAAATTCTTTATATCAGTTTATATTTATTTAATACTTAAAAAAGAGGCCTAACAAGTTCATCCAAACTCTTATAGAGATGAGATGAAAGCACAGTTAATCTTTTCTTAAGATTACTAGATTGGTGTGTAATTAGACATTCTGTTCCACATAATTGCTGATTTAAACTTAGTGGGCCATTATGTCATCTTTCTAATTTTATGACATAACCTGATAGGAAATTCAAGAGTTTAGGGAAGACACACACACACACACACACAAACACATCAGTTTCACTAATATCAGCATGAAAAAGAGAGGGCAGGAGACAAGATGGATTCTTCCCTCTTCAAGGGACAATATTAAAATGTAGTGTTCTTTTGTTCCTGGATCAAGAATCTGCTAATACCTGGAGCTTTCTGACATCTTTTGATTCTCACTTAATTTAGATTTAGTACTAGTGTATTAATTCAATATTTAATAATATTTCAAATTGTCATTAAAACATCCCTTGCAATAGTACAACCACTCACTACATTTGTATTTTTATAAATACAAATGCTAACTAAACATCTTTTTTTATTCAGAATTTTTATTTGTTTTAATTAGTTACACATGACAGTACAATGATCTCGACATATCATACATTTGAATCAGATGTGATATTATTTCTCATTTTTATGAGTGTTAAGGTTGCAGAATTACATTGGTCATGCAGTCACATATATACCCACAGCAATAATAATGTCTATTTTATTCTGCTGTCCTTCTATTCCCCCCTTCCCCTCTCTTCACCTCCCATCCACTTCTCTCTACCCAATCTAATGTGACCTACTTCTTTTTCTTTCTTTTCCCCTCACATCTTCATACCTGTATTCTGTATAATGAAGGGGGTCTCCTTCCCTCTTCCATGCAATTCCCATTCTTCCTCCCTTTCCCTCCCACCTCTCTTCCCTTTCTAAAGGTAATTTTCTTCTCATGCTCTTCCTCCCTACCCCATTTTGAGTCACCTCCCTTATATCAGAGATGACATTCAGCATTTGTTTTTTGGGGATTGGCTAACTTCACTTAGCATAATCTGTTCTAATGCCATCCATTTCCCTGAAAATGCCATGATCTTGTTATTTGTTAGTGCTGAGTAACATTCCATTGTGTATAAATGCCACAATTTTTTATCCATTCATCCATTGAAGGGCATCTAGGTTGGCTCCACAGTCTAGCTATTGTGAATTGTTCTACTATAAACATTGATGTGGCTGTGTCCCTGTAGAATGCTGTTTTTAGGTCTTTTGAGTATAGTCCGAGAAGAGGAATAGGTGGGTCAAATGGTGGTTCCATTCCCAGTTTTCCAAGAAATCTCCACACGGCTTTCCAAATTGCTACACCAATTTGCAGTCCCACCAACAATGTATGAGGGTACCTTTTTCCCCTGCATGCTCGCCAGCACTTGTTGTTGTTTGACTTCATAATGGCTGCCATTCTTACTGGAGTGAGATGGTATCTTAAAGTACTTTAAATTTGCATTTCTCTGATTGCTAGTGATGGTGAGCATTTTTTCATGTATTTGTAGATTGATTGTATATTTTCTTCTGAGAAGTGTCTGTTCAGGTCTTTGGCCCATTTGTTGATTGGGTTATTTGTTTTTTTGTTGTTTAACTTTTTTAGTTCTTTGTATATCCTAGAGATTATAGCTCTATCTGATGTGTGAGGGGTAAAAAATTTGTTCCCAGGATATAGGCTCCCTATTCACATATTATTTCTCTTGCTGAGAAAAAACTTTTTAGTTTGAATTCATCCCATTTGTTGATTCTTGGTTTTAATTCTTGTGCTCTAGGTGTCTTATTAAGGAACTTGGGGCCTAACCCCACGTGACGGAGATTAGGGCCTACTTTTTTCTTTTATTAGACACAGAGTCTCTGGTTTGATTCCTAGATCCTTGATCCATTTTGAGTTAACTTTTGTGCATGGTGAGAGATAGGGATTCAATTTCATTTTGTTACATGTGGATTTCCCTAACTAATCATCTTTAAGAGGAAACAATAGCCCCTGGAAATTTTATCCTTAAACCCTGAGTATGGAAGGGAAAATCCTGAATTTAACATCATCAAAATAGATCTTTTGGTGAGTCCCAGTGCCCTTCATTTTCCCAAACTTGGTCTCTTTTATGTTCTCCTCCTCAATGATTTTGTCTTCATTGCTGTTCTCTACTTATATCTAGCTCATACTTTGGGTTCTAGACCTCACTATCCAAATGTCTACTTTGACTTGCCTCTTGGAGGTCTTGAAGCTATTTTTTAGGGAAAGAATCAGTTTCCTAATCCTGATACTTCCTTCCATGAGCACAAAGTCCCAATATTAGAAAATGCCTGGATTTGCTCCACTCTCTTATTCTAAAACAAAGAAAAAATAGTCTTTTGGGGGGGCAAACTAAGGAAGAAATGATCAAACATGTATCAACCAGATCATTTTTCTCCTATTTGAAACAAGGAACAGTCAGGGATCATGTTTTCCATTCTGGCGCTTCCCTACTCCTTCACTCTTTTCTCTTTATCTGACCACACAAAGAAATACAGAAAAAAAATTAGACTTGGTGTAGCAATAAAACAGAAACAGACTGTTAACATTCAATTTACTTTAAGATCCAAGAAATCATAAGGGAGCAAAACAAATCTTGCATAAAAGTAAACACATTTTTAAATCCTGCAAACCTTAGCAATCAATGTTACAAAATGCTGCATTCTGCTTTCAAAAAGTTAATGCTTTTGTCTTCTAACAGAATAAGAACATAAATTGATTCAATGAAGATACATTATATATACATTAAAAGTCCAACCCTAGGTATAATAGTAAACCCAGCTCAACCTAACCTATCTATTCATCTCCCAATTCTATAAAATTCACTCTAAAAAGTAGAGAATAAATATTCAAAGTTAGCTCTAACAATAAGGGTCACAGTTCTATTTTAAAGACTTTTAGAGCAACAAGGATACAAAAATATTTCAAGGGCACAACATTCCCCACAGGAGATCTAATTAGTGGCTGTGGTCATTCTGAACATTCTACTGAATACATCTGTCCTCCTAGATGTCCAGTATTCCTCCATCTGCTTTGTCAGCTAAATTCTTAAAGGCACAAAATGAAACATTGCAATCAGCAGATTAAAAAGTTAGGTCTTCCATTGAAAAATTTAAATAGCAAAATGAAATAAGTAGAAATGATGGGAAAGACTTCTAATAAATCAGGTATTATAAAGTACATGTGTTATTTGTTGAAAGTGTAGAACTGGTAACAAAGAAAAAGTTGCAAAAAATGTTTTCAAGGTAGAGAAAGTCTATAAAATATCAAGGTGTGGAAAGAGTTGGTAGGTTGTCATACATTATTTTTAAAAACAATAAATTAATGTAATGGAATGGTTTATATGGATTGGGTTTGAAAACTGGAGCTACTATCTTGCTGTTTTAATTTTATTAGGAGTTCAAGTTCTGATCCAATGTTGTATACCATTAGCAATACAAAAGAATATGCTGTGCTAAATTCTGAAACAATGCATGATATCTCTTTCCTCAGAGAGTTCATCTGCCAACAAAACACTCATTCCAAATCAATAAGTAAATAACTCCAGAAAAATATAACTGGAAATGAATTGAAACAGAGTTAAAGTCCAGAAGGAAAAAAAATAATTTTTTAAAATGCTGAGACCTTTCTGCGATATTTCAATCACAGAATATCCCTGTATATAACTAACTTAAATTTGTGGCATTTGTGAATTATAGATCTGTTGTGCTCATGTGAAATACAGGTTAAAAAAAAAGGAGGCATATCATTCTCCTTTTAAGAGTTATTTAACAAATACATTGGTAGTGGCTGGACTTTCAGTTCTTCTTTTTCTTTAAATCAATTAGTGTTTCATTATATCACATTATGTCAATATTTTAAGATTGAGAGAAATATGTGACTTCCTAGGTACTTTATGAACCTTGACCACATCATATCAGACACACTTGATTTGTCTATGATTTAAAATCAAGGAAAGAGCTACTAAATTCATCTGATTGAAGTGCCCACATAGGTGGACTATCCACAGGTTGTCAAATTAGGTTAGGAATTGTAAAAAGAAAGGAAATACTATTTTATTAAATAAATAAGAGTATTAAACAATTCACCTTACTAAATGAAAATCTGGAATTACTAGTAGATGTTAATATAAACCAATAGAAAAGTGTTAAAATAAATGGTAGACACCTACAAAGGAATTAGTTGAATTCAATTACATACTACATGAAATTGTTGAGTAGATAATATTGAGCAGAATTTTATTACTTACAATTTCATAACTAGCTATCAACATAAGTTTAGTGATAAAATTATACTTCAAATAGCTGGTCAGATTACCTAAATGATAATGTCAGATTACATCAATTTGTAATAGATTTATGGAAATCTTCATCTTAACATGTATTTCATAAGGCATAATTGCTTTCGAAGAACTAAACAAAATTTTAATTGTAGATAGATAAACTAAAACAATTCTAGAAGAACTAAAAATAACCATTGATAAAGGACACCTAGAAAGGTCTCTGATTTTATTCCATGCTCTAACTCTGCTGTATGTTTTTCATTATAAGCTTCTAAGAAATGAAATTCTTTATAATTGAAAAGTATATATGTGTGTGTGTTTGTGTGTGTACATACATAACATACCATAGGCAGACACATGTATGTGTACACATCTAGATATGTGTGTGTGTATGTGTGTGTATACACACACATATACTTATTCACATGAATATGTACAGGCACACCTATGTACTTACACAAACACAAGGTACAAGAAACCAAATATATAAATGATGATGTTAAAATAGCACAGGAAAAGATGCATAAAAACTCAATAAAACCTAAAGTTTAGATAAACTATAACTCAAGGACTTGCTACCACTCTAGTTTTGAAAGAATGTTAAAAATTGTAGGAATTTATTATTATTAGGCTATTCTTTCTCTTGCAGCAGTCATATCTGGTTAAAATTGACTTTCAGTGTAGCAAATGCAGATATGTGTGCTATAGCTTTGGAACAGATACTTGCATTTCTAATAATTTAAGGGATATTTAACTTTTACTGTGCCTCTCCTCACATTATCATAACTTAATCACAAAAATTAAAGCATTGCCTTCTCTTGTAAAATATTACTGAAAATCAAAACCAGATCACAATATAATTCAGTTGAAGTAATATCCTGACCTTCCATTCATTTATCATCAACGTCAATTATTTTAGGTGTTGTGCTATGAAAGTTGTAAGAAAAAATAGGTATAAGAAAAGAGTGGAACAGCATCTTTGATAAGAAGTTCTGTCTCAAAGGTTAGTAGAATAAAATACAAGTCTCCATCTTGGAGGTATAAACAGAACTATAACTCAGGAAATAGAATATAGAAAAGATGATGATAATATTCATATCATCCTCAAAAATGTTTTCAATAATGACCAACTCACAGCAATTTTATTTTTATTATATCTGCCCAAGACCTCTATGAAGGATCCTGAGATTCAGTTTAGTTCGAGTCCTATTTTTTAAAGATAACATGTAAGAGTATATTGGTGAAATTCAATGCATGAAACCCACAGACTTTGGAGAATAATCTTGGTTTCTGCTGCAATCAAGTTATGTGTCTTCATATCTTTGAATTTTGGCATGTTATTGACTAAAATAAAAATAAAAATGATTAATTTTTATTAAAATTAAAAGAATTAGGAAAACTCCTACATTTGTCTGTCTAGGTGACACAGTCAGGGATGGCCACAGGAACAAAGGGGAGATGCATTGCTGAGGCCTCAACTATGACCTATTACACATTAACAGTACCATAAACACTGGATAAGCCCAAGCACTCAGTTACATCAGGGTCTTAAGAAAGACTGCCTTTTCTACAAAACATTAATGTTTCATTTGGGATTACTAATGACCAAGGGGTAACTAAAAGAAAGGTAAAGTCTTGGCATCTCTGCCTTAATGCAGTTTCTTGTCTTGTTAGCCTTTAACTTTGGGTCATATTCTTGTTCAACTCTACACATAGGCATTTAAGGGGTGTTCCTCTAAATCTGATAATCTATCTCATTCAAAGATAATAATATTCAGATGAGTAACTGAGATATTTTCCACAGATTGCAAACTGCCAGGTTTTACCACATCCTGTTTCAGACCCCTAGAGTGGTACCCAGAAGTCTTCAATTATTGTGCTATACTTTTAAGAAATAGCAGAGGCTTGTAGGCAGATCACCCCATGATCAAGATATGCCTAATTAAGAAAAAGCAATCACTTTCATGGGAACTGAATTGCACCAAGATCTCAGGTTTGATAAACATCCTGTGAAACAAATGGAGATTGTCCCCTTAGAAGCCACCTGGCAAAAGGAGAACTGAGATAATGATCAACCAGACTCCAGTCTATCCAATCAAACTTGATAAATATTTGTCTCTTCCCTTATTCAGGAAATAACCTGTTCATTCTCACTCTGTTAGTGCTATCTCCATTGCCTTTCTCTAAGAAGTAACTACTTCCATTTAAACTTTTCCTGATATTTGTATCCCTTGGCCCAGTTTCTTTCTATCAGTAATAGGTCAGAAGTTCCTATCTCCATTATTATTTGTATTTGAAGTTATCATCTATTCTGTAGATTGTTATTCTTCAAATTCACATATTGCCATGTAAAATGTGGATGATTTTCATAAGCATTAAAAAAACTGTAACACTCAATTGTACTACAGTTAATATCTGGCTTTTAACATTTTCAATCATGTAATCCAGAGCGTGGAGTTGGATGGATTCTTTGTCTTTCAATTTCAAAGAATGAGATTCACAGACAGCTGTGGTGAAGACAAGGTATAAGAATTTACTAAAGCAAAGTAAAGCACAGTTCCCCAGGCTGGGAGGAGACCTGAGAGGGTCACCTTGCCAGTGGATGGCTATTGTCTAGGATTTGTATCAATCCATATGTTTAAGGAAGTCAGCCCCCAGCCCGATTCTAGGTAAGGCACTCATTGTTTATGAGGCATTTATACAACATTTTATCTAATCGAAATATTGATCAGGCATTTTTTTCCTTCTTTGAAGACATTGTGGACTCCAGATCACATAGATTTCGATTTTCTATGGACTCCAAGTCATCATGTCTTTACATAAAAATAACTCTTTTGCAAATTTCTCAACAGAAACCTGCAGCTGCTGTTTATGCTTTGCTGCTAAGTAAGTTGCCCAGGTGTAAGGGTAAAAGAAATTGAAAGTAAAGTGTAAAAGACCAGACATTGTAAAGTTTCTAAGCTGCAAGGCCTGAGTTAAAATGTAAAGGACCAGGTATTGTTAAGTTCCTATGCTACATACAAAACCTGAAATTCCTGTAGCTGTTAAGACAATGCTTGGAACCGCCCAGTAAATATTTCCCCTGACCGCCTGGTTGTTTAATAACTTAGGGCCCTGTGTGGCCTTGCACGTAGACATCGCAGGGCCTGGACCAATCAGTTTGAATGTACCTCCCCCCTTAGAACTGACCTATCACTCCCGCCCGACCTGTTCCCACCAATGAATGAACTAATCATGTTTGGGAGTTGTTGTTTGGTTTTACTGCGGTGTATGATGATTTGTTAAAGGAGACTGTGATGTATGTAAAGTCCCCACCATCCCCCAAAAAGTGTACTTAAGCAGTGCTCAGCCCCTGCTCAGGGCTCTGGGCTGCTCTCCCTTCTTTAGTGGGCACGGAGCCCCAGCATGCTGGATCAATAAATCCCCTTCTGCCAATTGCATGAGTGGTCCCTTGGTGGTCTCTTCCTCTGAAGCTTCACCGATCCCTTACACAGGGATCCATTTTGCTCTCTGTCTAGACTCATCTCTTCCTTCAGACCTCAATAACAAGCTATTAAAGCTAATATCTTTATAAGGACCAACTTTTATTTATTATAATGCTATTCAAATATAACAAACAATGGAACTCAGGATTTATTCCAATTTCATACTCAGATATCAAATTGTCATCATGTTTTTATATTTGTAAGTTCTACCTCTTACTAATTCTTACCTTTGTATTTTAATGTATTTTAAGTTTTTATTTTAATTTCCATTTTGAAAAAAAATAATTTAAGGAATAATTAGCAACCACTGATTTCAATTTCAAGTTCTTTCTGAAAAATCATATTAAATTATCAAAGTCATATTTGTATGATAAATCCTGTTATGGTCAGAATACTGTTTGTCACCTCTATGGAACTAGATTAGTTACTGTGAGAGCAAGTTGTTATACTCCAGTATTGCCTCTCAAGGATTTTTTTCTTTTGTGTACATGTCCACTTGTCCTTCTAACTCAGCATTCTCTGAAGAAGTCCAAGACCCTCAATAAATGTGGCCATCAGATGTTGATGTTCTCAGCCTAAAGAATCCTGACCTGACTTCCTTTCCTTTAGAAATCACGTAGTCTCAAGAATTCAGTTATAGAAATAGAAAGTAGACGACTAAGACAAATCTCATAAAACAATTTTAGTGACATAAAACTTTTATCTAGTTTGTCCAATGAATTAAAGCAAGCTATCTGATTAAGTCAAATAGACTCTTTGAAAGGAATCATAAGAAATGCCTACGTGGTGGTGTGTGTGGCCAGGTGCCAGCATGAATAAACATGTATGGGTGTTTGTAGGCTTGTGGGCCTATATATGTGTGGGGAGGTGCATGTGTTTGTATGTGTATAGAATAAAGAATGGCAACTAGACTCAAAATTTGCTTAAGGACATGAGTTTGAATAAATGTTTATTAAGGGTAAACTACTTCAACTGATACTTGTTTGCATAAGTTCTTCCTTAGGGGATAGGTGCTTAAAGTCTCCTTCAGGGATATTGCTTAGCATAAGCTGTTTGCATTTAGATTCCCTTTAGGAGATGTTAATTGCATAAGCTGTCATTAAAGTGTGGAGATTTAGATCCTTTTAAAGTAATACCCTGGAGTGTGACTGAATAGAGTTGCTGAGGAGAATTTGAATAAGTTTGAGTCCTGGAGGCTTGCTCTAGGATGGATAAAGGAAGAGGTGAATTGTCTCATCCAACAATAAAAGGTAAGCATCTTGCAAGCAGACATTCTGTCCCATTGCTGATTTTTCTCCATAACCTAAAGAACACATCTCACATGTGAAAAGCACTTTTTTATTATATGACCAAATGAGTGAACTAATTTTTATCAAGAACTATTCATCTGCTTAGCTGCTATCCATTTATGAAACAAAAGTTTCTTGAAAAACTGAGATTTCATACTTTAAATATTCTATATCCATTTGGATTTACTCCTGTTGCCTCCATCAGTCTAGTGATGATGATTGGCGGACACTTCTCTTTGTTTTCCTTGTTTAGTCCTCCATTATCCATGCCTGTTGGTTAATTTTACTTAGTTAAGCTAGGGTACCCAGTGTAGGATCAAGTAACCAATTAGGTGTTCTTTGGAGAGATTTTTTTAGATGTAATTAACATTTCAATCTGTAAGCTTTAAGTAAAGCAGACAATCTTTCACTATGTTGGTAAGCTTCTTCTCAGTTGAAGAAAAGACTGAAGTCTCTTGAAGATGAAGGAATTCTGCCTTCTTACTCTTTTTGGACTCAAGACTGCAGTATCAACTCCTTTGGAATTTCTCGCTTTCTGCTAGTACTGCAGATTTCAGACTTTCCAGCATCCACAATCACATGAGCCAATTCCTTAAGTAAATCACTCCAACTTTCTTTTATTCCACACTTCTTTATTCCTTTTCTTTCTTCTCTCTATGCCTTTTGTTTTTCTCAAGAATCCTCACAAAATACTATAACCCTAAGTGAATTTTTGGCAGTTGGATCTCCCCATGTAGCAAGGGCAAATATATTGAAATTATTTTTTTTCGATTCTTTAAAATTGATCATTCATTTGCATTCTGGTCTAACTTTGAAAAGTCTCAAGGACATGCCACAATTCTCTTTTATTCAATACAACTTTGCCAGACCCATGTATCCTAAATTACTGGACAAGGAAGAATAACTGATGAAATTGTTGTGGGGAATCAGACTGGTTAAGAAGCAGCAAAGAGCACTTGGAGAGTGGGAGAACTCGAACTTTATTTTTACAGTGGCAAGCCCAGAGATCAGATTCCAGATTCTTACAGCATCTATAGGCTATCTGGTGCTGTAATATTTCTAGTCTCCATGATAGAAGGCCTGAGGAGGGTTTCTAGCAGGAAGCATGTTTAGAGAAGCATAGTGCAATAAGGGGAAAACTGGCTCTTCTCACAGGCCTTGATAAATCTCTAGATTTGGGCCTTAGGCCTCCACAGGGGTGTTTACATTTCAATGGTTAGTAGTTAGATTCCTAGGGGTAGTTACTTATAATTCAAAAGATAGATTAATTAGGCCTATGGTTAATTAGGTTTTCTGATGATGCAGAGGGGATGTAACCCTTGAAAATTGACCTTGAAAATGCAGGAAGGGTCTATACCCCAAGGAATGGAGATGCCTCCGGAGCCTGGAAAAAATGGGAAATAAAATAGATTCTCCCTAATACCAGCCAAACAAACAAACAAACAAAAAATACAGCCCTATAAACACCTAACTTTATGCTGCTGAGATCTATAACAGTCTTCATCTAAAATAGCATCAAAATAAATTTGCATTGTCTTTATCTATAAGTCTGTGTCAGTTTGTTAGAGAAACAATATAAAACTAATATAATAATTATAACAAAAATGATGACAAAATTAATATCAGCCGCAATTTTTATTAGATACTGTACCAACTGTACTTTAATACTACTTAAGGGAGATCATGTCTTTGCAGATCTAATTTGTTTCCACAACTTACTCAATTTCCTTAGTTATTGTTTTCTTCACATAACATATATTCAATAATCTATCATTAGATAGATTATTGCAATTTACTTGATGATTCTAATATCCTCGAATTTTTTAGACCTGTAAAGAACATCTAGAAAAGTTGACAAAGTATATATTTTGGTTATTGATTTTCTAAACTTTGGTTCTTTGATATTTCTGTGCTCAAATAGTCTCCAGTCATTGAATCAGACATTTTAGGGGGGTTCAGTGCCAACTACATAATATCATATTTTTTATGTAATAATGTGATTGACAGTTTCTTAATGAGCATCAATATATACCTTTTGATAAGTATGGAGAAGAATGCTGATTTTTTCCTACATTTGTTTACTCTTTCCTTCTTAGTGTTAGGAACCCTAATGTTTACATTGACACATTTAGGATAGTCTTCTCCTGTTTTCCTTGTTCCTTCCATAAATTTGTGATTAATTTTTCAACAATGGGATTGAAATACAAGTGTTATGTGTGACATTCAAAAACACACACACACAAAGCAAAAATTTATTCAAGAACATTTCATGTCTGATTGTTAGAAAGTAGTCAAGATTTCTCAAATTTGAGCAACCACTTTGGACCTTAGATTCAGAACCTTGTGTTAGACCAGGCAAAACATCAAGATCACAGGGATCTTCCTCTCTGGTGGTAATAAAGTACCCTAAGAACTCTGCACTTGGTTAGTATGCAACTGATTTATATCACATGAAAACAGTATTTAACTGATATTTCTGTAATCTTGCATCTAGAGTTTCTGTTTTATACACTTCTAATAATATCATTAGATAGATGGAGAGAACATATTGAGATTTATGGGAATTTATTCGCCAGTTTTATAATGAATAGCATTAATATGGCCTGCAAATAAAGAAGTTCAACAGACTTGGGCATTGCAAGGACCCTATTGCCAAATCAAATTTTAAAACAATTCAATTATGATAATCAATTTTTACCTTGTTATATGGTGACACAATGGACATTAAACAAGATTTGTTAGACTCTGAGAACCCATCAATGCTATAAAATTTTAGTGATTGAATTCCATGATATAAATGACTTTGAAACTCTCTACATTATGCTCTGTATTTCACTGTCATTACAGACCTGTAACCCTTATTGAGATGCAATTTGATCCTCTTTAACTGCCCTAGGACCTAGAATAGCCATTAGTGAATACCTCAGCACTGATAACCATCTCTGTATTGATCTGCTGTTGGCAGGTTCACTTTTCTAGCAGAACACTTCTTCAGGGTTTTATATTATGTTCATCACAAGGAAAAGCACCAATATTTGTACACACACTGCCTTAACAGCAATTCTTTCCAGCATATCAAACAGCATGAATGTCAATGTATCTCAATGACTGTGTTCGCTACTCCACTGATATTAATGTCACTGAAGTAAAATAAAATTAAAAGGATAAAGAGACTTTAAATCTTCCTCACATCTCTATGAATATAAAATAATCCAAACTCTTCACTCATTCAAATACATACACATTTCATTCTCCCTCTTCGCATTTTATGCTTACCAGGGATTTTAATTTCAAGCAATCACTGGTTATTGTGAAATGGTATTTCAATAATATAACCTTTGATATTTTCTTTTTCTGAAAACAAGTTTTTAAAAGGAATTGGAGAGAAATATTTTTAAAAGAAATTTTTATGGAAAAGATTGCACTAATATTTTATTTGTTTTTGGATATAATGTAAGTTTGAACTGGATATCTTAGAAATTTTTCTTACCAAACATTCTTTAATTTTAAAATCACTGCTATAAGAGAATAAATAAATAAATAAATAGAAACTCGCACAAGTCAGGTGCAGTGGTGCACACCTGTAAATTCAGTGACTCCGGAAAGTGTGTCAGGAGGCTCTTAAGTTCAATACCACCCTAAGCAACTTAGCAAGTTCCTGTCTTCAAAATATAAAAAGGGCTGGGATGCATTTGAGTGTTTAAAGCACCCCTGGGTTAAATCCCCAGTACAAAATACACACACACACACACACACACACAGTGGCATCAATTCACCTTCCATTTTAAGAATGTTTCTCTGATATCTTTATATTTTTGTGAATGACAAATGATATATGTTACTCCCTAAGGAAGCTAGAAAAGCTGATAACTCTACAAAATAATAATTTATATTACTAAAATGCCTATTATTTCCTAAGCTCTGAATTCAGCACTTTTAAATCCTTATGTGAATTCTATTTCGAAAGCATTATTTATTAGGTACTTTTTTTTAATCATCACAGGATAGATAGAAAATTTTGACTTAAGCAAACACATGAGGTCCTACAGATTAAGTTGTAGTGCTGGTCTTTAGATTCAGACTGAGTCTAAGTTCTTTTTGTTAGCTGCAAGGAAGAAACAGAAACAAGACTGGAAACTCAGCAGAATGGTTAGGAAGAAAATCTAGTTAAATAGCTTTGTAAGTTTTGTTGACTATGCAAGTAATGTACATGTTTTATAAAATATATTACCATAGAGATGTAATTAATATATATCAATGGTTAGCAAAATATGACCCTAGGGAAAAATCTGGCCTGTTGCCTGTTTTTATAAATAAAATTTTATTGGAACACAGCCACATTCATTACTTTAAGTATTGTCTATGGCTGCATTTTTGCCACTAGGGTAGAATTTAGTAGTTGCGGCACAGACCATATGGAATACAAAGCCTAAAATATTTGCTATCTGAACCTTTACAGAAATTATGTGGAAATGTTTAATATAGATTATTATTTTTCATGGCATATAAGACCTCAAAAAGCTATTTTAGCTTTTATAATAAGTTGCAAACTAAAGGGCATATTTCTAAATTACAAATAAATAAATATTGAACATGCATATCGAAAGAAGGAGTGAATTATCTTTCTTATCATCCTATGAGAAAGAAAATTGTAAATGTTGTCATTTAAAGATCTAAAAGAAGATTTAGTCAAAATGTAGAAAATATATTACACAAATATGTAGAGAAGTTTGTCCCTAAAAATGTTTCTTTTTAGAACTTATGTTTGTTTACAGTATATTTTCCTCACCCATATTGAACTCAGTGAAGGCATGACTTGTTATTTTTATTTATCATTTTATTTACAGAAATTGTTGGGTATTTAATATGCAATAGATGTTGATTTTCATTTTCCATGAGTGAACATATTTATTAAATGCAACATACTCCACCATATCCAAACGTAGAATAAGCAGAATGAAATATACAGAAAACATTATATATTACTAATATGCCTCCTATAAAATGAACACTCTGAATTAGTTAAGAAATTAAGAAAAGGTATTTCTACTACTACATATAATTGAGAATACACAGCATTAGAAAGAGGATTTAAAGAGAGAGAGAGAGAGAGAGAGAGAGAGAGAGAGAGAATCCCTGTAAAGAGGCTTCTTTGGACAAATAGATTCAAAAAAGAAATACAAAGGATAAGAATAATAGGTACAAGAACAAAACCAGATAGTCAGGAAAGATTAAAAATTTCATATAAAGTCCAAACATAGTCCTACTCATATTTTCCATGTAAAATGTAAAGATTAAACAGTTTTTTCAAGAATTCAAAGAACTACTCCAAATACTTACTCATAAATATCTTCACAAATAATTGTTTTCTAAACAGTACGAGTCACAGTAAGGTATCCCCCATAGGACCAGGTCTCACAGACAAACAAATCATAAAATTCTTTATTCCATTGAACTCACATGTGTTAGTTATTGACTTCAGAATGATTCAAAGAATTATTGCTGCTTTAGCTGTCACCAGGACACTTACTTAACCTACAACTTAACCAGAATGAGACTATTATGCATATGAGATATACTCAAATCCCAGCCCATTGTGGAAAAGTTAGAAAACCTGAAGAGAAATTTTAAAGGGTGAATATCTCTCCTTAAGAAAAGAGAAAAAAAGGTAGAGAATAAAATTTATGAAGAACACAAATGTTATTCATTTGTTTTAAACAGAGGTCACCAAAGAAAAAGCCCTCCACAACATTGAATAATAACATCACAAGCCTCAAAGAAAAGGCAACCATTTATTTGAAGTGCCAGTGAAATCCCAGAGTAATTATACTTTGTTATAAAGTTCTCTTTATTCTTATTTGACATAGCATTTTCTGTACTGAAAGATTTCATATCGAACTCCTAAATTTCATCCCATAAAAGTGTAACATCAACATTCTACATTTCACATTAAGTATTTCACCAAGAAGAATGTACATTGATCCAATTTTTAAGTAACATGACACTGTATGCGTCTAATGCTTGATTCAGACTGAAATGCTAGCCTTTTTGTTTCTAGAGTTGGAAATATATTTCAGTAGGCATAGATAGCTTCTATACTAGAAAAATTATATAAAATATTAAAACAAAGTATTCAAACTTATACAGACTGTTTTTATGTATACAATTTTACCAATTCATACTTGAGAAACAGTTTTTGTTCTCTTTGTACCTAATACTTTTATTTTTAATTTGAAAACAATACCAATTTTATGTAAACCAGTTCAGAACAAATTAAAGCTTAAAACATATATTTTACTAACACATTCTTTGTACATAGTCCCACAATCTTCAATGTCATTCTTTTCTTTGGAAAACATCAAAGTCCCCATCCACAAGGTCAAACAAGTAGCAAAGAAAAATATGTGTGTACACTATCTCAGAAAATGATAGAATACCGTTTTGAAAATTTTGGACACTTTCAAAAAAGAAAATATTTAAAGATACGGTAGCCAGGCATGGTGGCACATACCTGTAATTCCAGCAGCTTGGGAGGCTGAAGCAGGAGGATCACGAGTTCAAAACCAGGCTCAGAAACCTATCAAGAACCTGTCTCAAAATAAAAAATAAAAAGGGCTGGGGAGGTGGCGTAGTGGGTAAGCACCCCTGGGTTCACTCCCCAGTATCAAAAAATAAATAAACATAAAAATAAATAAATAAATAAATAAATAAATAAATAAATAAATAAAATGTTGTAAATTACATGTAACAAAGACCATTGGGTTTGGGTAAAGAAAACATAAAGTATATTTCAGCTTTTCAAAAATATTTAGATTTTGTGGTTTACTATATATCTGGTGTCCATTATAATTTTTATTAAAGCTTGAAAATTATGGGAAAAATTGGCAGAGAGACAAACCATACCATAATTATCATTTATTTTAAAGAATGTCATTCTGCTTTAGACAAAATTTATCCCAAGTTTCTTAGTCATCTTAAACAATTCATCTTGTCCGTCACAATTATTGATATTTGCTTTTGGGAAAAGGTTACATTTGTACTCCTAGACTATATTTTCAAGACATGTCTACATGTGTTTTTATATGCATTTTTGTAAACATGTGTCTATTTTATTTGTTTGGCTTGAAATTGTCTATTCTGTTGATTTCTATCTTTCTAAGGAAGGTTTACATGCAGTATATTTCTAATTATTGCTAGTAATAAATCCTCAGTATTTATCAAGCAATACACAAATCCTCAGCCATATTATCAGATCTTTACGCCCATGAAATATTTCAACTGTCAAAATCTGGTTATATTATCATGATATTATTCTTTGGATTTTAGGATTGTCTTAGACAATGCAAAGGGGCAGGTGTTCTAGTTTTTCATTTAAAAAAAATTACCAAAATAAGAGATTTTCCTCTTTAAGTGAATTTCTTTAAGTTTTCTTAGTGATTTTTTCTGGGGCCTTTGAGGACATCTCTATGTGGTTAAGAATGAGTTGATGCTCCTTGCTACTCTACTGCAAGAAAGGAGGAATACAGAGGAGTGAGAAAACCCATTCTTTGGAGTTTGAAGTTAAGTTATGCTACTGATTCATGGAATTTGACATTACACAACAGTTTTCAGCCTCACATTCCTTATCCAATAAGTAAAATTAATGTATTAACTAAATAAAATTTATAAAGCTCAGTATTTTCATGACACCAATAAGCAATTAATAAAACACTTATCATTATTTAGAACACAAAGTCAACCATCATATTTATTTAAAAGGGAAAAAAATCCAGCAGTAAACCAGTTTCCAATTAGCCTTCATTATTCTCCTAGGAATTAACTCCAAGGAAGGTGGGTTAGTACTTTCAAATTATTAATATAGTTCTAGATTTATGAGTTAATATACTCAAAAAGGGTAATTCAGCACTATGCTCTTGGTTTGACTTTTTGAGGGCAGGGATAATAATTCATTCACTTCCACTTTTTTATTTTTTTTGCAGTTACACTGTGCTTGGTGCACTATAGGTTATATATATATATATATATATATATATATATATATATATATATATGCTAAACCAATAGAGTTGGAAAATTGTTTAAATAAATGACTTGTAAATTTCATTTTTACTAACCCAGAGACAAAATAATACTGTCTTTACATGCAATATATTTGGAATCCGACTACTAAGAGTCAAATCCAGGTTCTTCTACTCACTTGTTCTGTGGATCTGACTGAAAACCTACTGCTGTATTCATCAACTTTTCCTGCTCTAACAATTACTCCAAATCTCAGTGACTCACAGACAGAATTCATGGTTCTACAGATTAGTTATGGTTATGCCCCTGCTTTGTTCAACTGATTAAACTGTGATTAACTCCAACTTCTTCACTGTGTACAAGTTTGCTTCAGGCTGTTGAGTGACAGAGTTCAAGAGGATGATAAAAAAAACCTGTGAGGCTTCCCAGAGCATCTGCTCAGACAGGCACTATTCCCCCTCTTTTCCACATACTGCTGGTTAACAACAAAATATCGTATGGCTCAGCTCAAAGTCTATGGTAGATAAATATACTTTATCACCATATTAGGAGGAACAGGAAGGCCCTAGATCAATGATATGGATACATATTCATGTTATATGGAAGAGACAGAATGAATGAGTCCATCACCAACACTGACTTGGTGCATATTTTTTTTTTTATGATTAGGTTGACAAAAGTACAGAGTTAATGAGATTATTATGAAATTAGTAAGACATTCTTATGGTCTGAATATGATGACCCCCCCAAAGTTTCTGTGTTAATGCAGGAATATCAGAGGTGAAATGATTTGATTTTGAGAGCTATAAACTAATCAGTGTATCCTAGTTTGAATAGACTGACTGATGCAATTTCTTTAAATATTCTCTCTTCCTTATCGATTTTATTTCTTTTTTATTTTAAAAGCTAATCACTTACTAATGATTTTAAATTTATATTTGGATGCTACAACTTTTCTTCATTTTCCAAACTCATGTGTTCCTTTGCCTACTTGAAACTATGCTTTCTAAATGTCTCAAATTCATCATGACCATGACAGACAAATTTTGTTTCCTTCTTTTTAGCCTGTTCTACATCCAGAATTCCTCCTCAAAGTAAATGATGTCACCACTCATCTAGTGTCAAAAACCAGAGCCAGTGGGATTCTCTGATTTCACATATCCTCTCTGATCCACCTGATCAGTGATCAGAGGCACAACATGTGTGATATGATATTAAGCTTAAATATTAAACCCTCTCTATTTCTACATTAAAAGTATTTAAAATGAGTTCACTCCTCTTCATCTTGTCATTTTGCTAATGCACACTATTTTCTGTTAATATTGAAACACCTTAATAATTTTACACTATTTCTTTTTACTATTCTGACTTTCCTCAATCAGCAACTAAGGAGGAGGAGGAAGAGGAGGAGGAGGAGGAGGAGGAGGAGGAGGAGGAGGAGGAGGGGGGGGGAAAGAAGGAAAGAAAGAAAGAAAGAAAGAAAGAAAGAAAGAAAGAAAGAAAGAAAGAAAGAACAAAACATAAAACATTATATTACTTTAGGTGGTCTCCATGTTTAAAAAGTTTCTTACTTGAAAAATAATACAAATTATTTAGAGGTTTGCAGGATCTTTTTGAATCTGGATTGTGTGATCTTATCTTCTGGTTCTCTTATTGCAGTTACACTATTTTTCAGCAACTGTTAGGAGAGAGAAAATTTTGGTTTCTTTTTCATCCTATGAAATGAAATTTGCTTTTCCAAATACCATAGTTTTCCTCTCTACTTTTCGTGAGACTGAAAAGACTCTTCATTCTACAAATCCCAGAATAAATATATTTTCCCTGAACATTGGTTAATGAAAACTCTATTCAAAAATAGATTCCTTATTATTTTTTCTAGATAATAACAGATTTCTAGGCACATCTAAAACTGCAAATTATTCATAACTTTTTTTCTTGATTGCCTGCAGGTAATTATATTGTCAGCTGAACTTTGGCTGGCCCATGCTTTTTCCATTCACAGTGGAACTTTCTAGTCCCTAACTCCATATTGGTCATAAATCAGGGGTCATAAAATATGTTTGTTCAAAGAAACAGTGAAAATATTTCTTATAAAAATCTCTTTAACTAATTGTCTCATAGCAATAATGATTTCAACATTAATTAGATAGCTTCTACCCAGGTAAATTTTATTCATGAAAGATTTAACAAACCTTGAGAGAATCCCTGTCTAGCATTATTTTTCCATAGTAGAACTCAAACTCAGAGAGATGCAATTAATTGCATTAAAAAATGGTCCAGACCTGGTCTGAATTTAAAGACCTGTGTTGTGGTAAATGATTGTACACTTCAACTTCAAACCTCTACCTTATAGCAGTCAATATTATTGAAAGAACTTTGTTCCTTCATTCTAACCTCACATTTTTATTCTTTCTCTTTTGAATATACCTTGATTTTCATTGGTATGTGAAGATTGTTATAAATATTTAAAAAGGCTAAATTAGGGCTTTGAAAAGCATTCCATGGCAAAATCTTACATATTGCTTATATCAAAGTATTGTATAACTTGATTATCCAGCATGTTGGATGAAACTGAAATGGTAGTTAATCAAATGTTCTGGATGAATTAAAGTTTAGTCATGTTGCTATAAATGGTTCTGTTGCCCACTGTCTTAAAGGCTTTAATATAAAAGCAACTACTTGGAATAATTTGAATAAAAGTTTAGTTTTACATTTCTAAGGCATTTGTTATGTATACTTCTCTCACTTCTCAACACATATGAATATAAAGAAAAAGGTCTTTAAAGTCTAGTTTTCCATGCCTCTCTTTAAAACAATTTGCCTTTTCTCTTCTCATAGCTTCACAGGGAAGATCTCTGCTACAACATATTATAAAATTTTCTGTAAAAATAGAGACATCATGGAATGAATAGGATCTCAAGATTTCCAATGAATTTCTATACCCAGTGAAGAATTAACCTCTGAAATGGACCTGACAAATAAGTTCAATTTCATAAGTTTTCAATCCAGATATTTTACAATTGAAAGAATATGAAATCATAACTTCATTTAGCCCTGAATTTTATGATAGCATAAAAGTTACCATTTACATTGTGTCAATTCATTTTTATAATATTCTAACAAGATAAATATAATTAATTGCATTTTGAGTATTAAGATGTTTATTTTGAAGCATCTTTGTTTAGGTTCTTTGGTGAAATTTAAAATCCATGCTCTGTTTTGCTTTTCAAATATGGTTAAGTAAGTTGAGATATTGTAGTACATTTAGTTTTTAATTTTTAGATACAAAATTATGACATTGTGATGACATTATTGGTAAGTCCAGGTCCCTGAGTGACATTATTAATGTTTTTTCTTATTTTACTAAAATATGTCTAAGAAAGAACTTAGAAAACATCAGTAGTCTCTGTTTTAAAATGTTTTTATTTTTTTCCTTCTATGAACACTATATAAATAAAAAAAATGCAAGGACTGAAAGAATTGGGAAGTACTTATATCAACAAAAAACAGATTTCAACTATGGTTGATAATTAGTGACTAATGAAGGTAAAGAAAGATACAGCCTAAATTATAGGTCCAAGGGACTTAGGCAGATTAGAAAATATCATATCACCTCAGATCTTAGAAACTGCAAGTATACAGGAGCAGGAGTGTGAAGTGGAAAAAATTATTTGTTACACTAAAAAGGCTGAGTTGAAAGAATTATGTTCTCAAAACTAAAAAAAAAAGAGAGGAAGAAAGGGAGGGAGGAAAGAATTAATTAGAAAACCTTGAGCAGCGTGTATGCTAGGGAAAAGTCCCATCTAGGCATCTGGATATCACAATCCTTGATTGATTGTTCTCTACTTTTCACACTGAACTATGCCATCTCCCTGTTGAAAAGTCCAAACACATAATTTAGGCTCTCAACAAGCTTTATGAATACCTAATTTCTAAATATAAATGAACATGCAATGCTCATCATATATCTTAATAAGTCCAGAATAAGAACATGGAAACCCAGATTAAAAATGAAGAAGAAAGGAATGAGGGAAGTTAGGAAGGAAGAGAGATACAAAATGTGACCCCAAAGAAAACAAATCAAAATAACAATTCAAGGAACAAAACAAACCTAACAACACACAAGAAAACCTCTTAATAGGATCCTGCAAGAGTAACACAAAAATTGAAAGCCATGTAAAGGAAATTTTCAAGTATTATGAACAGGCCTTTGAAGAAGATAAAAATCAATCCAACATTTGAAACAAAAGAAAAGGAAGATATATGAAAATTGAGAAATCATAAAAAGAAGACAAAATCTGGGAGGACAATAAAAACACAGAAGACTAATTCATACTTTAAAAATGTATAACAGATTACAAAAATTAACTTACAAAATAAACATAAAAAAGATTAAGAAATAGCTGCACCAATTTGCAGTCCCACCAGCAATGTATGAGTGTGCCTTTTTTCCCCACATACTCACTGCAAAATGGGGAATGGAACCACCATTTGACTCAGCTATCCCAGTCTGTACCCAAATGACTTAAAAACAGCATACTACAGGGACACAGCCACATCAATGTTTATAGCACCACAATTCACAATAGCTAAGCTATGGAACCAATCCAGATGCCCTCCAGTAGATGAAGGATAAAGAAAATGAGGTACATATACACAATGGAATATTATTCAGCATTAAAACAGAATAAAATCATGACATTTGCAGATAAATAGATGGAGCTGGAGAATATAATGTTAAGTGAAATTAGCCAATCTCAAAAAACCAAATGCCGAATGATTTCTCTGATTTAAGGATATGCTGTGGGAGCAAGTATGGGAGAATTAAATAAACTCTAAATAGGGCAAAGGGGAAAAGGGGAGGGAAGGGAAGAGAAGGGTTATAGGGGGAGGAAAGACAGTGGAATCCTGTGGTCATCATTACCCTAAGTACAAGTATGAAGACACGAAGAATGTGACTCTACTTTGTGTACAATTAGAGATATGAAAAATTGTGCTCTATATGTGTAATATGAATTGTAATGCATCCTGTTGTTATACATAACAAATAAAAATTTTTTAAAATAAAAAAAGATTAAGAACTGGATTTAAAGTTTCATTCAGCAGGTATGAAGGAAAACTCTACATCAACATACATCATTTTGACATTACAGAAATACAAAAATAAAGAAATATTCCCCCCCCAATACAGAGATAATATATCTTCATTATTATAATAACAATTCCATCAATAAAAGAATAAAGACCAGGCCACTACAATTTCCCTAATGAGCTGTGATGTGTGCTAGAGGCTCTCACTGCAGCAGAATCTTCCCTAGCAAATTTCTAATAAATTCTGATAAAATAAGAAGATAAGCTGGTGGCGCATGCCTGTAATCCCAGTGGCTCAGAAGGGTGAGGTAAGAGGATCTCAAGTTCAAAATCAGCCTCAGCAAAAGCGAGGTACTAAGCAATTCAGTGAGACCCTGTCTCTAAATAAAATACAAAATAGGGATGTGGATATGGCTCAGTGGTTGAGTGCCCCTGAGTTCAACCCCCAATATTCCCCCACACCAAAAGCCTATTAGAGGGAAGACAAAGTTACTAAAAATATAAATATAACCTAAAGAATAATTCAAGAATATGTTTAATATCCCCCAAAAACAATTGGTAAGGATGACAGTAACAGGCTGCACTTACCTTGGTAAAAGTACAAGGAAATAAAGAGCAAGCCAATAGATTTGCTTGTCTCTGGGCAAATTCTCAATTTGGGGGTGGGGGGCACAGGAAATTACTGAAAACAAAATACCATGACAAACTAAATTCTTCAGAGCTTATTAATTGATTTTTGAGTAAAAGTACATACCTGATAGTGATAGTAAGCCACACCTTTTTGTTTTCAACTTTTGGCATCCTAACTAAAACTTAGTTGCCTAAGTGGAAGAAAAAGATTCACTTAGAATCTAAGAGAGATATACACTGAGAGATATAGACTGTTGTCATTCAAGCATTTAAACATTTTAATGATTACAGCAATGAATGCATGAAATCTAAGGACTCTAGACGAGACTGAGGCAGCAGGAGGATAAGTTTGAGGACAGCCTCAGCCAGTTAGCCAGAGATAGTCTCAAAATATTAAAAGGTATAGAAGTATGGCTCAGTCAGTGGTAGATAGCATCTGCATTCAATCTCCTATAACCCCTCCCTACATATAAATTATTTATTGGAATATTTCATATAAAACATATTGTTTCCAAACACTCACAGAAAAAGGAAAAGCAGAAGATATAAATTCATGAAAATTACTTCCCTCATTTCTCTAAAGTCCCCACACTATTTGTACTTTGTAAAAAATAAAATATAAGGCCATTAATATTATGGATTTATATTTTCAATGAAGCAGTTAAAAGCAAATTACTTTCATACCTAATTGTTTTAGTTGCCATACAAATTAATACACGCTTGGCTAAAAACTATAGCCACTGTTTTAACTCTAGACACCCAAAAATCTTAAACCAAGGTGTTAGCAGGATCAAGCTCCCTCTAATGGCTCTAGGGAAGAATTCACCCTTGCCTCCTAAGGGTTATGATAGCTCTATGAGCTTCTTACACTGGGCTACTTTATTTCAATCTCTCTGCCTCCCATCTTCAATGAATCTACTCTCTGTGTATCAGTCTCATATTTTGCTTTTGTCTGATAAATGTGCCTACCATTGATTTAGGTCCAATACTAAATCTAAGATGATCTCATCTTGAGAACAAAACCCCTTTTTCCATTTAAAATCACTCATAATTTTAGCAGTCAGGAGAAGGACAGATATTTTGGCAGCCCCAAATTATGCAAGGCTACTATTTGCAAAAGAAATGACTGTTGCAGTAGTATTTCCAGAGAAATGGAATAACATTATATTAGTTGCTAGAAAAGAGATAGCTTTTGCATTCTTAATTTTTAAAAGCATATAAGCATTGAATTACTGCAGATTGATTCACCTTGGAAAAAATAAAACTCATGTACTGAAATGGAAACGTAATCAAAATTAAAAGCCTTCATAGAGAAATAAAATTACAACCATAAAGTTAGAGCTGCTGCAAGAAATTTCAAATATCTAGTGATGGAAAATTTTTTATAGATGATGAGTATGTAAAAGTGTATCTATGGAGTACAGCAAAAAAACAATTATTTTAAACGCACATGCACATTTTTAATGGAAATTCAAAAACAAATTATCTAAATTTTGTTTTTTAGTGATGAATAAAATCTTCATGCTGAAATTCTGTGGAATAGATAAAAGTAACAAAGCATTTTCTATTGCAGTTGATTACTGTAAAGATATAACAAAAAATACCTGGCTATAATATTTATTAACAATTTTTGTGTGGTCAGAAACTGATTAGATTTGGGGCTTGATATACTCACTATTGTGATGTGACATATTGTACATATGTGGGAAAATGTTTAAAGCTTCTTATAATCTGATCAATAAAAATGCTAATATAGGTCAAGGTAAGCAAAAAGCTTATCATTGGATGCATGGGGTATGCCACCTGCTTTTGTACTTATGGTTTTGTGGGAACACAGTCACACATCTTCATTAATGTGTTGCCCATGCCTTATTTCCCATTATAGTGGCAAAAGGGAGCATCTACAACAGAAAACATACAGCACAAGAAGCCTAAAATGTGAGGCTACACAGAAAATATTTTCTCTGCTGAGCATCAACACCTTATCATGCAACTTTATGGAAAAATATAAATATGTTATATCTCTGTTTAATAAGTAGCTTATATTGCCAGGAGTGTCAGTAGACACCTATAATCCCAGGGACTCAGGAGGCTGGGGGAAGAGGATTGCAAGTTTGAGGCTAGCCTGAGCAACTACGTGAGGTTCTAAGCAACTTAGTGATACTATATCTCAAAATAAAAAATTGACTGGGAATGTGACTCAGTGGTTAAGTGTCACTGGGATTTTAACAACAACAATAACAACAAAACAAGAAAAGGTGGCTACTATTTATAACTATTAAGCATTTGAAATATGGCTAGTGTAATAGAGGAAATGAATATTATTTTAAGTTTAATCTAATTTAATTTAACTTAATTTAATTTAATTTTAATTTCAATATCCACATGTAGCTTCTGGCAAGCTTACCAGACACTGCAGCTATATGGAGATATAATTTCAGCTGTGATAACTAGTAATATAATTTTAGGTAAAAACTTAAATAACAGTGCTGCATCATGTTTTCAAGGATCCAGGCTATAAATACACTCAATACAGTTCCCAAATAATTATTCCATGCTAGAAATTTAAAAAGTGAATTGAAATGTTTTTAATGTAATAATTAGCTAAGTGTACCAGAACTTTAAGAAATCATAGAAATAACAACTTACTAAGTATGCTATATGCACAACACAGTTCATTAAAAATAAAATGTTGTTATAATATTTTTTGAACTATTGAAAGAAATAAAGTTTTCCCTGGCATCTCCATGAGATAAAAACTTTAGTTTAATGAAAAGGAGGAATCAAACTTTAGCTTTCTTATTTATTTATTTATATTACACAAAACCTAAAATAGTTTGAACATTTCTTGGTAATCTCCTCCAGTTATGGATAATATATATATATATATATATATATATATATATATATAATTCAATTTTCTCATTCTTAGTGAAATGGTTTCTTTGGGAAACTCATTTGGCAAGGAATAATCTGACCCAATTTCCTATGCAGATAGACATTTTGCAAAATGAAAGTAATAGTCTGAACTACATTCGTATAAATTGTGAAATTAAAGAATTTTTTAAAATGTTCTCTGATTTGCTACTTTATGAAATTGAACTAACATTGTTCAATTCACTTCATTCAATGAATATTGATGGTGTGAATGAAGAGCTTCAAGTGGATGGTTTTGAACTATAATAAAATGTATTATTGAAAATTAAATATGATAATATTGGCACGTTAGAACTCTATAAATACCTTGGGACATGTTACTATAAATATAAAAAATAATTGTGAAAAGATTATATTCATCTTTGGAAGCACTTACACTGGTGAACAGCTGTATTGTACTATAAAACTGAACATAATTAAATATTTTTCCATGTTGAATGATCCAAAGCTAACGTCTTAGTGCATAATAAAAACCAAAATATAAGAATGACATTGACATTTTTTGGCAAAGAAGAAAAGGAGCAGGTATCTGGAACCAAAATAAAGGAGTAATAGATTTGAAAAACATGTACATCCTGTCTTTAAGAGTCTATTATCAATTTCAAATGTAAATCCATTATGCAATATTATCCACATTATAATTTTATTATTTGCTTAAATTATGTAATAAAATTAGATATTTTAGATCTATAATATTAAATGTATCAAATAATAACATTCAACCAAATAATGTAGCTTTATTTCTGATACTTAATATTTCTTGTTTCTGTCTTGGTTCTCTTGTTTATGTTTCCAACAATGTCTTTGTAAGCACTTGAGTTTCTGCCTTGCACAACAGACAAAACAAAAGTGCCTTTAGTACATTTAGAGAACAAATAGAAATTATTTGTATAGGAATGCAAATATTCTCCTTTTACAAAGGATGGTGAACAGGCAGTAATATCTAGGGCTTCTAGGATAATAAATAAAAGTGAAGTCATATTATTAATATTTATAATGGTAATTAATGGAGGAACTGAAAATAGTGTTATTAAATTAGAAGGGAAAATTTTATCAGTAGGATGAGACGTGTGATATATACTCATCAGTCAAGGAGGAAATGAGTCTATGGATCAAGAAAAAGAGAAAAAATATATTATTTAGAAATATGGAGAGAAACACATAGGAAACTTATGAATATCAGGTAAGGGAGTACATATGTTCATTATAGTTATTTTGAGAAAATTTTGATTTTTTAATATCATATGCCTTGCTTTGATTAAATACCATTTACAATGTATTGAAATTTTTGAATAAAGAACAACACTGAAATACCAAAAGACTAATCTTGTACTGTAATAAATTTGAAAAAACCTCCTCTTCCTCCAAAGAATCAAAAAAATCAAAACAAGGAAGCAACAGCTAACTGCTATCTTCTTTTTCCAAATAATAATTATTTGCCTTACATTATAATAATTATATACACATATTTGGAATATTTATAACAAAACACCTGCTGAAATCTTTTTCATTTAATCCTTCAATACTCTGAACACACAAGACTAACATTTTCACTGAGAACACAATTGAAAGTATTTACATTAATGTTCCATAAGCATTTTAAGCAAAATAAAACAGGGTGGGTTTTCCCAGTAACAGTCTCTCATCAGGTTAGGCCAGTTCAGGAAATAAGAAAGTCATGTTTCATGTTAAGTGTCTTAGCAACATGTTGATCAGGAATGGTGTATGACAAAATTGTATCTAGAAAGTTGAGCAGTTCTAGAGATATAAGGCCACCAAAACCTTCCTGAAAGCATTTGGTAGCTGAAATTAATCAACCCATTTGCAAATGTCCTATAAATGTTACTATTTGTACATTTGTAGGATCTTGGTTAGTACAGGTCCTACTAAGATAATGTCTAGAAAATGAAATAAAATACATTCATTTTAAATATTATTTTAACTCAAAATTGCAGAGAAGTTAGGTAAAATACTGTTTGTTTTTTTCCCTCTTTGGACATTTTAACAGTAAGGTACAAACTTGATAACTGTATCAACCCTTAGTTAAGAACAGTCAAGTACAGGAACAGAGAGCCTACAAAATGGGGAATATCTTTATCACCTGCATTTCAGATAAAACATTAATCTCCAAGATATACAAAGAACTCAAAAAACTTAACATCAAAAAGACAAATAAACCAATCAATGAATGAGCAAAAGAACTGAACAGGCACTTCGTAGAAGAATTATAAAATATGAATCAAAAATATGAATGAATCAAAAATATGAATGCATGTTCAACACCTGAAATAATAATAATAATAATAATAATAATAATAATAATAATAATAAAGAAATTAGAGAAAAGTACATTAAAACTACATTGAGATTTCATCTCACTTCAGTCAGAATGGCAATTATCAAGAAAAGAAGTAACAATAATATTGGTGAGTGTTGGGGGGAAAAGGTTCACTCACATTGCTGGTAGGACTGTAAACTGGTGCAACCACTCTGGAAATCAGTATAGGGATTCCTTAGAAAATTCAGTTTATATCCAAAGGACTTAAAATGAACATACTACAGTGATGTAGCCACATCAATGTTATAGAAGCTCAGTTGACCATAGTCAAGCTATGGAATTAAACTAGATGCCCTACAACAGATGAATGGATAAAGAAAATTGTATATATATACACAATGGAATATTACTCTGCTGTAAAAATGAATGAAATTATGGCATTTGCCAGTAAATGTATGGAACTGGAGAATAGCCTGCTAAGTGAAATAAACTAGTCCCAAAAAATCAAAGGTTGAATGTCCTCTCTGATATGTGGATGCTAATTTGTAAAAAGGGAGAAGGGCAGAGGAAGTATAGAAATACTTTGGATTACACAAAGGGGAAACAAGGCAAGGGAAGGGGGATGGGAGTAAGAAAAACAGTAGAAAGAATCAGATGTAACTTCTTTATGCTCATATATGAATACACGGCCAGAGTAACTCCACATCATGTTCAACCATAAGAATGGGGCCAAAATTGTTGTGGGTTACACCCCATGTATGAATAATATGTCAAAATACACCCTACTGTCATGTGTATCTAAAAACATCAAATTAAAAAAAAAAAAAAGAACATGATAGCTTCAAATAAAAACATTTCTCTTTGATTGTAGAATAGAACCTTCAAAATTAGGAAATTAACATTTTATACACCACTATCATCTAATTTTTAGACATTATTAAATTTTTGTCAACAGTCACATTATTTTTTATAAGAAAATAATGTAGTTCAGAATCATACACAGTAATCAGTTCTGCCTCTAATCTCTCATAGGCTAGACTACTCTTCAGTTTTTCTCCCCTTTGACACTTTATGTTCTTATTTTTATTCAGAGGTAATACCTGAACATTTTTATGGGGTGGATAGATAGATAGATAGATAGATAGATCAAAGTAATAAAAGAAGCACTTACATTTCCTCAAATGTTAATCATTTTTATGTGATAAGGTCTTTCATAATTTATTTTCTAGCTGTTTTGACATAGATCATAGATTGTGGTAACCAGTACTTACCTTGCTGTTGCAATAGTTAGCTAGAACTAATTCCTTTTCTCCAACTGCACTTTGGTACCCTTGATGAACATCTTTTCACTCTTCTCATCAAATACAAGTAAATGAAAACATGTGACAGTTGTCTTTCTATTTCTGGCTTATTTCAGTTAATATAATGACCTATAGTTCCATCCATGCTCCTTCAAGGGACAGGATCTCATTTTTTTTAATGGCTGAATAATGTTCCATTGTGTATTTCCATGTTTTCATTATCCAGTCTTCTCTTGATGGACATCTTGGTTGATTCCATAGCCTGTTTATCCTGAATTGTTCTATAACAAACATAGGAGTGCTGGGATTTCTTTGATATAATAATTTCATCTTTTGACGTATACCCACTTGTGTACTGGATCGTATGGTAGCTCTGTCTTTAGATTTTTGTTTTGTTTTGTTTTGTTTTGGGGGGAGGAATCACCAAACTGTTTTCCACATTGACTATAATAATTTATATTCCCAGCAACAATATATAAGAGTTTCTTCCCAGGCAATGTGACAAACGCTTGTTATACCAGCAGTTCAGAAGGCTTAAGTAGGAGGATCTCAAGTTCAAAGCCAACTTCAGCAATTTAATGAGACCCTCAGCAACTTAGCAAGATCCTGTATCAAACTAAAAGAATAATTTTTTTTAAGAAAGAGTTCTTATTTACAAGTTTTTGTCTTTTTGATGATAGACTTTCTACCTGGGATTGGAAGTTCATTGGGTTTTGATATGCAGTTTCCTGGTGATGAGTCATATTGATCACTTTTCATATATTTGTTAACCATTTGTATGTCTTTTTTTGAAAAAAAATATATTCATATTTTAGCCTATTTTAACAATTAGATTTGATTTCTTGCTGTTCAGTTGGCTTCCATATATATTCTGGATATTAATTCATCGTTGAATGAATAGTTTACAAATATGTTTTTCTACTTTGCAGTTAGTCTCTTACCTCTGTTGACTGTGTCCTTTACTGTTCAGAAGCTTTTTTGATATAATTATCTTTGTCTATATGTTTTTGCCTATGGTTTCAGAGTCATATCTTTAGAAAAAAATCTTTGTCTACACCAGTGTCTTACAGTGTTTCTCCTACACTTTCTTGTAGTGAATTCATAGTTGACCTTGATACTTTCTGAAGATGAGATTGCCCTTCCATTTGGGATCATCAAATGTTTCCAGAGTCAAACAACTTGATTCAGGTTCTGCATTATTGGAAAGGATATCTAAGAGGTAACATTGTGTTGTTTTTATTGCACATGATCAGATGACTTATGATATTACTTTGTCAATTATTGATGGAATTATTTTTGATCCCTTGATTAAGGTAGTATTTGCCAGGCTTCTCTGCCATGTGATTAACATTTTCCCATTAAATTAATATATACTCAAGGGTAGAACACCTGCATGCTGCATAAATATTGTATAATTTGCATTGACCTACTGATATGATTATGATACCTGTGATTTTCTATTTGATTACACATTTTAAAATCTGTTAATATCATGCTTTGTTTCAATGTTCAAATTATTCATGACATTTGGGCAGTGGATAAGATCTTTCAATTTAGCTCCTATATTCTCTTTATATGACTCTATAATTTTGACTACTTTATTTTCAAGGATAAGATGCTCAAGATTCATTTGGACTCTCTATGATTCAACACTAGAATCAGTGCTTTCTACAAGAAGACTTAATTTCATTCAGGAAAAAAAAATATTTAGAAATTAAAAGCTGCATTCTAGCTGTTATCATAGTGACTTTAGTGTGACTAAATCAAAGCTTTAGTGTGACTAAATCAAAGTGGATATTCTTAAGGAATGTGTATAGAAATATATATAAACACACACACACACACACACACATACACACACACACATACACATTTAATCTAGTCTATGTTTTTCTATCATCTACCCATATGTCTACCCAATACCTATCCAAAGTTAAGTTTTCAATTTGATATACTCAATTCAACATCATAAGATCCATTCTAGTTTTCTTCCTTTGTTTATTTGTAAATTCCAATCTGCATTTGTGAGGAGCTGGCTTTTATTTTTCACTGTATTTCTTTCATTTGCTTACTACCCTGTACCTAATTCATCTTCTGCCTCTGCTGCTGTTCCTCTCTTGCACAGATGTTTCCCACTCCCTGCCCAAACTCCAACTTCCGTTCTGGGCAGCTCCCCACCCCATATGGATTTTATATTAGATAATTAATTTTCCGAGCTTTTAAAAATATATACATGTCATCTTTGTACATCTTTGATACTACAGACTTCAAATCAATCAAAGTTATTTGACTTTCTATTTCAGTTAACAAGAACATGCATAGAAATTTTTGTTGCATGCATATTATGCATAATTGATACATTATAGGCATCATTGTACATGTGTCACATTGCAGTGACACTATTTTAAGACTACATTCCATATAGAAGCAATATTCTATAAGAAATTGCCATGCTAAGGTAGATATTTGCTGTTGAAAACAGTATTGAAACACAGTTGTAATTTTGAAAATATACTTGTATATGTATTTCAAAAGTTAGTATGGTTTCTGGGTGCTTAAATAGGGCACATATATTTCTTATGTACTAGTATTATTATGAATAATTGGGACTTGAAACCGAGCCCTAAACACTTCTTATTTATATGCATGAATATTTGATATTTTAGATATCTGTATTCATGGGCCATTAAAATTGGAGCACAAAAGCAGTAAGAGAATTAATTAGGTTCTTTTTTTTAAGGCGAATGTTTTTTTTTTTCTTTTTCTTTTTTTGTGAGATTAAATGCTATAGAAGCTATTGTTCACAAATTGAGTAAAGCACATTGCATGAAAGCATGCATTTTTTTTATCAATATATCCTGAATTATTATCACAGTTTTCCTTTTTTCAAATGTGTTTGGGGAAAAGTTACTATTGTTATGTGTTTCAGTTCCTCATCAATAAAATGGTTAAGGAATATCTAGCACATTGGGTGAGGATGAAGATTAAATGTGCTACTATTATAAAAGAGACTGCCATATATTTTGTACTGTGTTAGCTCCTATTGTTGTAGTATGAAAATATTCTTTTCTCATAGATGATATTAATAATATGTGTTCTCAAAGAACCTATAATATAGTCCTTTATTATATTCTTATCTTTCACTGGAAATCTCTGTTTATGCCTAACAATTTTTGAAAGCCAAATTGGTCATTCCCAACTAATTTATTTGTTTAATTATATAAATAAATTATATATGTCCTAGCATATATAATTTATTTATATATGCTAGGACATATGAATGTTATCTAATTTGATTTTTCTGTTCTATGTTGCCTTACTCTCCTTAATGAATCTCCCTCCAGCCAATTTGAATAAGGAAATTGTTAAGTGGCAAATATTTTAGTGAGTTTAGCAAAAGAAACACATAACTGTGGATATCTGGGGAGAACAGCTTGTATTTGCCAGCAAACTAGCCAGAAGGCACATTTAACAATTTTTTTCAAACCTTTTGCATTTGACAAGTAAAGAATATCCACTGTTTCATGTTTTTCCAAAGGAAATGTTGTCTACTTTTATTCACTCTTTCCCATAGCTCTCTAAACACCTGAGCAATAACTATTTTCTCCCTTTTCCTTCCCTGCTTGAGCTAGTCATCAATATCTATGTTTTGCTCTCCCCTGTTTTGGAGGACAGATGCCCTTGATTTTAGTAGACTGGTGCTGATTCCTGATATCAAAGGCTATTCCACCATCTAGCGCCTTCAAAGACAATTCAAAGTAACCTTTCATCCCACTTCCTTGTGGACCATCATTACGGAAACTTGAATTTTTAATGCTACAGCCCTGCTGACCACCACCTCTGAAACCACAAGAATCAGTGTATGCAAAACTCCATCCCACTGTGCTTTTTTTTCCACTGCCTTGTGAAACTGAGATCCAGTGCCTCAGAAAGTCATGTAGTTCTGATATTTCATTTTGAATTGGAGCTTTGTTGTTTTGGCACCAGAAAAGAAAAACCTAGGGAGGGTTGTTAGTTTACAAAGTTGGATAATAATAAAATACTCTTTAAAAAGATTAGAAAGTAATAAGCAATGGGAATGGTGCAAGCCAATGAATAGGGAATTGCCCTGAGAGTGAGTACATAGTAAAATTTTACTGTATTGCCCTTGATTAACCTTGGAAATTTAAATGAATTGGGCTCAACTTACATTTTTCAGGCTCTACTTCACAAGAATACTCTAATAACCAATCAATTGATTGCAATACTTTTAAAGACACAATGTTAAATACTAAGAAAACATGATCAGAATTGAAATTTTGTATGCTCTCGTAAGGAACTTTCTAACCTCTCTGATGAATGAAATTGACAGCTTAGATAAGTAATAGGTATGTACTTGTTATATAAACCAACAAAAAGAAATCATATTTCACCTATATGTTGCTAATTTAGGAACTCACTTTTGGAAATTAGATGAATTTAGAAAGTCACCATAAAAAGATATCTTGGGTGCTTTCTAAGAAGAGGTCCAACAGAATCATTCAAAGGAGAGATAAAAAGACTCTTGTGCCTTTTCTTTTTACACATGGGGTGATTTCCATACCATTTGTTGAAAATTCCTTCCCATTAAACACCAATCAATGTTCAGTTTAGTGTTATCTTAAATGATATGGGAGAAATTATGTCGTAGCAGAGCAAAACCAAACCAATTTAAACAACCAAACATGATTGAATACCAACAGTTCCATGTTTTGTGTTCATTTAATCCATAAATTTTATTGGGAGCCTACTACTATGCTAGGTACTTAAGGTACAACAGTGGATTTTTAAAAATATCCTTCAAGAAAAAGTAATTACAGTAAGACATTAGGCAAGTTATCTAAATTCTGAAAGTCAATCTCCTAGCATATAAAATGGAAGTAATAAGAATACCCCATCTGGTGGATAAAAATAAAATAGTTTATTTCCTTGCCATAGTCAATGCTTCAAACATATTACCTGTAATTTTATCATCATCATTATATTAATCACTATATCCACTGCCGGCACTACCACCACCACCACCATATCAACATGGGAACTTTATCTCAAACAGAATGAATATCAATTTTATACTTATTCCAGAGGTAGTTAGCAACTTTATAAAAAGCTCGCCTAAGTAATCTGGAACAATACTTGTTTGGCACATGGCTGTAGTGGTGCAATGAGGAATGGTTTTACAAAAGATGCTTAACACAGTCCCATATCTAGAATCGAAAGAAAAAAAAAAAACTACCAAGAAGTAAACACATGAAAGTGTAAAAGCCACTGATAAAGTAGATATACAAAAATAATAATTTGAAAATAATCAAATCTTTTCAATATAACAAACCACCAAATTCCACAAATCAATAAGGAAGAAGAAAACACACGATATTCAAAAACATGAAATTTAAGAAAATCACTGTAGTACTTCAATTAAATGACGTTTGTCAAATAAACCAGAGTAACAGCTCATACAATATAAATCCTCAAAAAAGATAGAAATAATTATTGTATTCACCCTGTATTGTCATGGCACAAAACTAATGATTAAAATTTATACAAAATGATTAAGAGCAATTTATGTATCTTAGAATAATGGATGCAAAGGAGAAATATTATTAAATTTTGCACCATAGCACATGTTAAACTATTTCTAAACTGCTTTCTGGATGATACATGAAGCAAGAGTTGCTTAAGTAGAAACCAAATTGGATCTGGACACATTGCATCTACATAAACAATCTATACAGCCAATACTTCCTCCAGCATTGGTACAGATTTAAGAGAAGATTTTTTTAAAAAAAATAGCATTTATGATATTAAAATTAATAACTATACAATAACTTTGTGCACAGATACACATATATTTTAAGTATTCACATATATTTATCCATATAATTTCCCAATAAATTTAAAAGATATTAATTCCTTGATAAGCCTGCCCTTTATCAATGAAGTAGGTTAAGCCAACAGTAGTTATGTAGAAGAAACGTGGTGTGTACAGGGACACTTTATACAGACATAGGGATATGAAAAGGAATAACTGCTTTTAAAATTCAGTAAAATGTGGTTAGATTCATCTAAGTCTCCCATAACTAGGAAGCAATTAATGATAGAAACTTGAGTAGTTAATGCAAGTTAGAAGTGAGCTTTCTTGGGGAACTCATTTGAATTTTGCCACGTGGCTCTGGGAGAACTAAGAAAAGTGTTTGACCTCCCAAGTATCTGTTTACTATAATGTAAGTTATTTTTTGGAGAAAATAGAGAAATGTATGTGTATTTTTTATTCTTGGCATTCATTAAGCTTAGTCTTTTAACAATGTTAGCACTGCAATAAAACTATACATTTATCAGAGCAACAACAAAGAAACGTTCACAAGTGAATTATTATTTAAGATAATTTTTAAAAATTTTTTCCATTTTATAAAAATAAAATAAATGTGCAAGTTTACATGTTCTTTCTTAAGTCAAGTCATATTTACTATCAGGGGATGTAGGACTTTATTATTATAGAGATGTCATTTGCACTTTAATCTCTTTTACTCACTCAAAAACAGCTTTTATCATCTCTAATAATTATCTTTTTATCTATCATACACACACACACAAACAAACATACACAGTGTGTTTCCCAGTACCTTTTATGATTTTATAGGTGAGAGAAGCAACTGAAATTCCTCATGTCACATAATTGTTCTTTCTATTGTGCAGAAAATGCGATGCGTTATTTCTATTGGTCGGTACTGGAAATGTCAGATTATAACAAAGCAACTGTAAACACAAAAAACAAATTTGCCTTTGCTTATAGTCCTATATCCTGCATATGTGGCTTCTCTTAGAGAATACATGGCAAATAAAGAGCTGGAGTTGGAAATATATTAGGTGGAAGATGGCCACATGAAATCAACATGGTCCTACCTAGTTTACGTTTTGCAAATAGAAGTACTAATGATTTTTCAAAACTTTAAGGTCATAGACTTTATATAAAATATAATATTTGTGAATATAAGATTCTTTTGAAAATACTATGACATATCTAAAGTATATGCCAGGGTCAGTGGGGGAAAAGAAGCAAACAAAGCACCTTTGTGTGAAAAATATATGTCTGTTATTTCTACTGCAGGAAATAAAAAAAAAAAATGTTTCAATCACCTTCTAAAAGGTGAGCCCAAGGCCATCAGTGGAAGTAAAACAGCAGTGTCTCAAGGAGGTTGTTAATATACCCCTTAATAAACTACTTCTCAAAAGGAACATGGCTTTCTTAGTGTGGCAGAATAGAAGTATTAAACACAAACTCTTCCATGTGTGTTAAGTTTTCAAGCATATCACACAATAGATGTATTTTCTGAGTTTGTTTGGCAGTTCATATTCTTTTGGGCAGTTTGCTTCATAACCTCACACAGCCCAGACTTGGTTGCTAAATTCTGGGGAGCATGCTGTGCTAGATAGATTTTAGAATTCTGAACTTCGCACTAATACAGCTGAAAACATTCCCTGACTGATATGTCTCCTTCTATACCTCATCATGGCCTCATGCTAATTCAGAGTTGGAGATAGATGAAGGTAAGAGATGAGTAGTTATTGATATGAGAGTAGTTTGTTGCAATACATTTTTTTATACATCACCTTTTCTTCCCACCTAACAGCACATTGCCAAACTTTCAAAGATCAAATAGTTTTTATTACAAATGAGAACCCTTGACAGGTAGGAAATTATTGGTTTCAGTCAACAGCTTCTCTTGCTTTTTAGGACAGTTAAGTTTACGGAGTTCTATGTTAATCATATATCAATGATATGCATATATTTGAATAGTACTAAAAACCAAATTGCACTATTAACTCTTCTTGTAAGTGTTTTATACTAGTATATAACCATGATAGATAAGCTCTTGACATTTAGTAAAACTAAAGAAAAATTTCTAGAACAAAACATACACAGAAGTTAATTTCTATATGAAGTTCCCATAGGACTTTGCCTACCTTTCAACATTGTTTTATCTGTTTATGATTCAACAATACATGCTATTTATATTGAAATTGGTAGAGTATATTATAACTGAACATACACACCATCTAAAACAAACTACTCTTTTCAGTTCCCCCTGAATAAGAATTCCATTATTTCAGTACTTGGAAGTTCCTATTATCTATATGGTGCTGAAAATCAGTCACAGTGAATATTAAAATTTTCACACAGTGTTAATTTCCACGTCACTATTCATGATTATCTTTAATCATATATCACAATTTCCAAAGGGTTCTAAGTTGTGTGCTTTGAATAGGGTCTCAGATTGAAAGATATAGATTCTATAACCAATGTATGGAATACATTGTATGAATTTTGAATTTTTAATCTTAGAGGAATATTCTCCTTGTCATTTATTTGAGTAACTTCCTCTGAAAAAAATGGGGCATTTTTTTTATCAAGAAAACAATACAAGCCCTTACATGTTCCTGCTGAATCATCCTGTGGCCATTACAGACTGGGCTCATTTTTTTTAGCACAAGGTTAGTTTTCTTTAAACATAAAAAGTGATAAGAGGATGCTCATGAACTCTGAGAAGAATTCAAAAATTGTTATTTCATAAGCTGATAATCATGTTACAAGAAAACTGAATTTTAAACCAATATCTCTCATGGTTTGACTAATGTTGATCTATTGTAATTCATCCACCAAACTAATAGAATAATGGAGAAGAAAAGTGTTTTATCCATAAATTCAGAACAACAATAAAAAGAATACTTGGTAACATTAAACATCCATTGAGAATTAAAAAAAACTCAATAAATTAAGAATAAAAGGAAACTTCCTGAAGCTGATCATGTACCACTCCACACAAAAGAATCACAATGATGCCTAATGGTGAAATATTGAATGCTCTTATCAGAAGATCAGAAACAAGACAAGGTTAGACATTTCATGATATTTTTGTCAACACTGTGCTACAGACCCTAGTCATTGCAAGATACAAAACAAACAAACAAAAAAGTCATCAAGATATAAAAAACAGAATGAAGCAACCTGGTATATAAAATGAAATTTTAAAATCCGAATTAATTTCAACTAATAAATAAATTTAGCAAAGCAGCTGGAAACAAACTATATATAAGAAATATATTGCATATCTAAATACTAGTAATAAGCATTTGAGAAGATAAACTTCAAAAAAATTGTAATATAATTTAAGGACACATTATAATTAAAATAAAATTAACAAAAGATTTTTATTTAATGTGCAGATTAGAAATAAAAATATCAGAGAGATTATATTTGCTTGCTTGTAGGCATATGTTTGCAATATAAAAAACATTTTAGAATGCATATATAAAGATTCTACAACTTAATAATGTAAAAATTGCAAGGTGGGCAAATTTAAAAAATTTTACATTTTGACTTTTAAATGGAATATAAAGGAGAATAAGCACACAACAAGTATGCAGCATTTTTACCATCATTCAAGAATGTAAGTTAAATTTTATGAGAATACTTTTCTTCTAGTAGAAAACTTAAAATTAAAAAGGTTGGCTATTGTAAGTATTATTGATGGTATACAAGGACCAGCAATCTCAAATATTGCTGATAGGATAAAATGGCTTATTTCAAAAGTATATCAATTTCTTACAAAGTTAAAACCCACTTATGCAGCAGTTTTATTCATGAGGATTATCACTATCAAAAGAAAAGGGATGTCCACATAGAGACTAGCACCAGAATGCAGATGGCAGATTTGTTTATAAGAGCCTCAAACTGGACAATGCCCCGAAACCCATCAATATATCAATAGTACATGTGATGCAACAATCATGGTCTATTCATCCTCAGCAATAAAATAAAATTCTAAATTATTAATGCAGGTAACAATTTGGATGAATCTCACAATGAAAAGAAATCAGACAAAAGAGTGAATATTGTGTGTTTATATCTATATGGAACTCTAAAACAGTCAAACTCCATCTTTTCTGGGAAAACCAAACACAAAAGTTGTTGCCTTCATTGAGAAATTGATTGGGCAAAGTTATGACAAAATTTCTGGAGTGATTTAAATGAGATGTATGCATTTGTCAAAATTCATTGATTGTGAGCCCTATGTTTTTAATTTCACTTATTGATCTAAAAATATCTGTAAGCAAATATTGACAATAGCTTTTGTTTTTCACAAAGAAATTATGTATATATATATGATATATAGAGATATATGGCTTGTACATTATGAAATTACCTGTTTTGTGCCCTAGTCTACCTAGAGAAAATGAATAGATTGAGAAAAAGGGTTCCTAGTTTCTTGGTGTTAGGGAAAATTTTTCTAAAGATACAATGAGGAAAGGAAAAAAAATGTATTCTGTCATCTTGGATTGGAAATGGGTGAATCAGTACGAACAAGAGGATTTTGTGTGGTTGAAAGAATTCAGAAAGAGGGAGAAAGCTCTCAGATTTGCTATCCAGGAGAGCCTAGAAGCAATGTCACATCAGTAACATTGAATATACCTAAGATTCAGATTTCGATTTCTAGAAAACAACCTGCACTGAAAGAACCCAGAATTCCTTAGAAGAAATACTGTTTCCAGCTTTGAGTCACTAAAAGTAGAAAAGGAGGCTAAACATCTTGTTCCAGAAAGTAAAATAGTGAATGAAGGTTAACATGGCAGCAGAACACACGCAGTAGTTTGAGGCAGCTCCCATAGATAATTATAGGAGAATCAATTATCAAAACAAATAGTGATATTGACTAATTATTGCTCAATCATAATACATTTATGAATGAATAAAGGAAAAATTAATAGGAAGAATGATGTTCTTTCTTGTAGTAAACCACCCAATACTAAACATTTGAAGGTTGAAGGTGTTGTAAAAACATCCACTGATGATGTGACTTTATAGTGAGAAGGGCATTTGACTGTCAAAGGGCCTTCCTACAAGTTATTTTTTGACAAAAAGAGGATATATGTAAATATACATCCAGAAACCCAAGTAGACATAACTGTAAATGTGAATACTAAAATTCATAACAGAATAAACTTATTATATACCCCTGGATAGAACGGTGTGAGAAGGCCACATACTTTTGTGATATTCCCCCCAAAAGTGTGCTACCTAAACCTAATCCAGAGGAAATGACTAGAAACTTAAATTAAGAAGTGACCTACAAAATAATTGACCTGTACACCCCCCCCCATTACTGTACATGTTCTAAGGAACTATCCTGGGAAAAACAAATTAAACAGCTAAATATAAAAACAGATTTCAAATTCAGTTCATGACTAGTGGATGTAAAGAGATCGTTCCTGTTTTTAAGAAACTCACACTGAATATTTAAGGTTGGAGTATGTGCATAATGTCTTTAACTTACTTGCAAATGATTCAGAGTAATATACACATATATGAAATACAAATGCAGAAACAAATAAAACAAAATGAGGAAATATGAGCTAAACATCCATGAAAACTGTATGTAACCATTTCTGAAAGCTTCTGTAATTCTGAATTATATTAAATTCAAAATTTCAAATTATAAGCAAGGAAATATTAAAGAAAAAATTTGGGATAGTGGCAGGATTATGAGATAAGTGAGAAACATGAAGATAGCTTGTAAGTTATAGAGACAGCTGGTTATTAAATGCAGCATTTCACATCATTCATTTTACTATATTTCACAACTTCTCTAGGCATTTCCTACATTCTTTACATATTATGTTTCATATGACACAATAACAAAAATTTAGGCTTGTGAGAAATTCAGATGAAACAATTGCTTGATCCATAATTAGAACCTTCATGTAATCAGTTCTATTTGATTGTTTACCAGAGCAAAGGATCATTCTATAAACCTCTGTAGCATAAAATAAAAATATATGGATAATGGGTAAGTTATTTCAAACTAGAGATGATAGGTGAGGCTGACATTTCTTGCCAGATTCAGTGATATTCTGAGTCCTGAAAAACTACTTCTCAATATTACAGGCATTAGTTGTCTTTTCTGGCACAACAATTAGTTTCCCCATAACATGATTTTCCATATCCAAACATGAAGTATCTTTGTATTAGCATACATTTTTGTGCCTAGTGCCTCAGGTTTTCTGTTTGTTGATTTTCTGTTTCATCAGTGGAGATCACTAGCATTTGCTGTTACTTTCATATTTTGTTACTGTTTGACTTCACTGAGCCACTTACAATAGTGGCTAAAGAAAGAAACCTTCAGCCCATAACTCACCTTGATGGACTGATAAATAACCACAAAGTTACTGTTTTATATTATTTGAAATACTAGAGCAATGCCAAGTTTAAAAAAAAAATATATATATTTTTTTATTTGTGGATGGACACAATATCTTTGTTTCTTTTTATGTGGTGTTGAGGGTCGAACCCAGGGCCTCACACCTGCGAGGTTAAGCACTCCACATCTGAGCCCCAGCAGAGGCCCTGTCAAATTGTTTTCGACTAGAAATAAATTTGGAATTAATCTACTTATTTCAACATTTGAAAAAATTATTTGAAAATTGTTGTGTGAAATTATCTTGGACATTTCCTCTCTTTGTAGAAAATATTTTCAACGATCACCTGTGATCAAACATCATAGGTGTATGTGTCTGTCTTTCTTGTGGCTTAGAAAGAGATACTAACTTTCCATTTGTGCTGTAGGATTTATGGTAAACGTTTTTCAGAGCTTAAATTTATTGACTGATGTAATCAAAATAAAAGTCATTTAATTTTTTTGCTGTTTAAGTATTCATTTGAGCAAAAGTGATCAGATACATATATTGTTCTAAATAATTTATCTAAATTGCAGAGAATAACAGTCTTAGAATTAATTTGATTTTTGCAAAAAGAAAAGTAAATTTTTATGATGTAACTTTATTCCCTTTAAACAAAGGGCTCTGTGGAAAGGGTAAAAAAAGGAAACCTTTCAAATTCTATATATAAGCAACACTACACAGAGCAACTGAAAGTGTTTGTTTTTCTACATTGAACCCTATCATAATCAGGTTATTCCACCTGAATTAACACACCTCTTCATTTTAGGCCCCATATAGCTAAATGCAAGTTGAAAATTCCTTATTACTAGTAAGTAGCAATTTTCATCAAATCAGTCTTAAGAAAAATAACACAACTATTAACAAATGTAAAATATAGGGTGTTGAAAGTTTATTTCAAGTGTCCCATAAAATATTCCAAAGTTGAAAAATGTAAACAACTATTTTAAAATGACTTTGCAGCTGATCATCACAAATATCTTCTGCTTTCTTATAAACTGATACCTCTATTCAAAGTAAGCTATCCAATTTAAAATTTAATTCAAATCTTATTTTTTGTTTGACATTATTTTATTATATTATTTTAGGTCTGAATCCTGATAAATAAAAATAGACCAAGCTTTACCTTGGATTAAAAAATATATATTATGTTAACTTTCCTTTTTTAGAATTAATGAATAGAATCAATAGCTATAGTCTTCATAATTATCTCATTAATGACTTACTGAAATTATGTCTAATTTGAAAATTGCATCAAGAATTTTTTTCATCTCATCACAACTAATGATCATATGATACTGCAGAACACAAGCATCTCAACTACCAGTTAATTTAACACTAGTGTAATGAGGTCAGTGAACATACTCAGAATTTATACTTACACTGAAACTGTAATTAAATTCCAGCAGGTATATGTTGTTTAGTACCTACTCACGCACCAAATCCTTCCTTCATTTATGCATAGGTTACTCAATATGTATGAGGAATTCACTGGATATGCATAGGTTACTCAATATGTATGTGGAATTCACTGGATTGCTCCAAATGGCTGTAATTATATGAAATAATAAAGGAAACACCATTTTCATTGAAGTGATGAAGACAAGTTTGAAGGAAAATAACAAAATTGGAAAAGAGTCAAAATCTTATTTTAAATTGACCCAGAAACTATGTATTAGGAGTTTCTCAGAGTAAATGTATCATTTTTTCTTAGAATAAAAACATCATAAAAGTTATATAAAAGGAAGGCATGAAATCACTTCTATTAGCATAAAATACTAGAAAAAAATAGTGAATAAGAAACAACAGAATTTAGGCAAATATAGCATGATATTTTGTTTTGTTGACTCTGCTCCTGACATACTTGGTTGTCAAGTTTGCAGGCACCACTATCATTTTTATTGCTTTTCCTATTAGAATGATCTGTAGTCACTCTGAGTGTTCTTACCACTAACCTCTAAATACCAGAGGTTTATTGATGTATACTCTTAATGTGTTCTTTCTGAGACAGACCAATGTCCTATCCTGTAGTACAAAGGACATATTTTTATCTTTATTTATTTTTATGTGGTGCTGAGGATTGAACCCAGTGCCTCACATGTGTGAGGGCATTCTACCAATGAGCTACAGCCCCAGCCCACAAAGGACATATTTTATTTAAAAAAATGGTTTACATTTGAAGGCTATAAGACATTAATAGATGTGAAGTCAGAATTGTAGGTCTTCATTATAATTTTTAGTTAAATAGAAAAGTATCAAAAAAAAAAAGAATAGCACATCAGAGTGAATAAGAGCAAGGTTATTTGGAAGGCTTCTATATGCTAAATTGGGGTTTTCATTTCAAAGAAATCCCATAGTTTATTCCAAACTAGTAGTAATATTAATAATTCATGTTTACATACCACTTTATATTGATATTTTCTTGTAATCATGAGAAATAAATGCATTAGAACTTTATTAAGCAACTTTACCCTCTGAGGTGTTTGATTTTAGGTGACAACTTGATTGAATTAAATACCCAGAAAACTGGGAAATATAAAAATGAAAGGATTTTATTTCTCTCTCCTGAAGATGGGACTCATTTTGCTTTCCTTTCCTTCAACATATAAATCCAGGCTCTCCAGCCTTTTGACTCCAGGATTTATAACAACAGAACCTTGAATTCTCAGGCCTTTAGCCTAAGATTGAAAATTACATTGTCAGCTCCCCTGGTTCTAATCCTTACAGGTTTGGACTAAGACATTCTACCAGAATCTTGGGTTTACAACTTACAGGCATTCTATTGTGAAACTTTTCATTTTACATAATTACAACAGCCAATTTCTCCTATTACATTTCCTCTATCTATTATCTATCTACCTACCTACCTACCTACCCACCTATCCATCCATTTCATTGTTTCTGTCTCTCTGGAGAACCCTGGCTAATAACACTCTAAGAAAGTAGAATCTAAGATATTTAAATAATTTGTCCCAGTTCACAGTTCTAGGGGGTGATGGTTCTGGGACTCTGCTGAGAGCCATAGCCAAGTAGGAATGAGTCATGGCATTTTTGGTTGAAAGGTGACCCCAGCAAGCCATTGAGATGATAATGATTGTGTTAAGATGTGCATTCAATTGGAGATTAGACCCCTGCTGTCTGCCTAGGCCTGCTACTTTGGAGCTCTCCCAGGACTCCAGGAGAGTTCCCATTGGTGGGGAAGTGTAGTAGAAGGGAATTCCGGAGGAGGGATTTCCTGTTGGCATAGTGTGTCCCGGGAGGAGCCGCATGGCGTGGTTTGGCATTTTTCCCTGGGAGCCTGTGTGGAGTGTGCTGGTGGAGTTCAGAAATAAAGTTTGTTCCTGTTTCAGTGGCTCGTGATTTGTGCCCAGCCAGACTGCAACATTTGGTGGTCCATACGGAGAATGCCTTAAGCTCGGAGGTAAGTGAAATTGCTCGCCCCTGAGGGAAGGCAAGAGAATGGGTGACCATTTCAAAAAACAATGTGTTCTTGTTTTGATTTTTTTTTGTTTTTGTTTCAAGCTTCCTAACCCTAGAACTTTCTCAGGCAAACTGGGAAAAATGGTTGGCTCAAGGTTTGAAGTTGTTTGGCCCTGAGGAAGAGAAAATTGATACAATGATTTTTTGTTCCGTTTTTGTTTCATTCTGTTTCAGTTTTGTTTTGTGTTATCTTGTTGGGTTGCATTATCTTTATAGTAGATTAGAAATTAGTAAAAAGCAAACTGAGAGAGTGTTAAGTAAATTGTTAGAGGTCCAGACTATGGAAGAAAACATGTGAGATCAAGCAAAAGAGAAGGTCTTTCGAGCTAGTCAGATAGAGGAAGAAAATTTAAAGGAAGAAAGCTTAGAGAAGAAACAGCTATCTGGGGGGAAACTACAACAGGAGGCTGCTACTAACTCCATTCTATGACCAGAGGGCGTAATTCAACCAACAGCTCCCCCTATGGAGATAGCTGAGTGGCCCTCAAACCCCGTAGTTGATAGATGGGATCCTGAGACAGGACCTCAAAGATTAGCATGCCCTGTACTTGAGCAGGCAGGAGGGCAGCGAATTCACCGTGCTTTAGATTTCAAAACAGTGAAGCAGTTAAAGGAGGCTGTAACAATCTATGGTCCTCAAGCACCATTCACTGTAAGCATGGTCGAATCCATTACCAACTTGGACATGACGCCAGCAGATTGGGCTAGTATGTGTAAATCTGTGCTAAATGGAGGACAATATTTGTTATGGAAGGTTGCCAATGAGGAATTTTGCACAGAGACAGCTAGGCGAAATACAGTAGCTGTTTACCCTCAAAGAAATCTAGATATGTTGTTAGGAAAAGGACCTTATGAGGGTCAACAGCAACAAATTGAATATGATCCTGCTATATATGCACAAATTGTTGCAGACACAGTTAGGGCATGAAAGACTTTACAAGGACATGGAGATTTAAAGGTCAATTATCTAAGGTAATACAGAGAGCTAATGAACCTTATGCTGAATGTGTAGATAGGCTTATTCAAAGAGCTGACAGAGTTTTGGGGGATACAGAACAAGCAGTGCAATTAATAAAACAACTGGCTTATGACCAAGCAAATCGTTGATGCAGAGAGGTTATTAGACCATGGAAACATGAAGATTTAAACACATATATTAAATTATGTAGAGACATTAATGAACAAGGACAAGTCTTGGCAGCTGCAGTACAACAGGCTTTAGATGCCAGGCCAAAAAAAAATGCTACAATTGTGAACAAACAAGACATTTTAAAAGGAATTGCCCCATAGGAAAAGGGTTTAACAAAACTAGGTATCAAAGGAATAGAATACCGGGTATTTGCCCATGATGCTGTAGAGGGAGACATTGGGCTAATGAATGCCATTCTCAAACCACCACAGAGGGTATTCCATTATCAACAAACGGACAAGGACCAGGTGTTTACCCACGATATCATGGAGAAAGGCATCAGGCTCCATTGCCAAAAAACGGACTGGGGGACCCAATGCTCCGGGGCCCACAACCACAAATATACGTGGCAATGGAGGAACCCAGCAACACCATCAGGGTAGTGCCCAGGACACATTGTCCATTAAATCCCTCATCAGACAAACCAGAGGGAGTGCACGGTTGGACATCTGCGCCTCTGCCAAAGCAGTACTAACTCCAGAGAGGGGAGTTCAAATCATTCACATAGGAGTAAAAGGACCTCTTTCCCAAGGAACAGTAGGCTTATTATTGGGATGCAGTTCTTCTACACTAAAAGGACTTATGATAAGTCCTGGGGTAATTGATCCCAATTATGTAGGTGAAATAAAAATTATAGCTAGTTCTCCAAGAGGTATATCAGTAATTTCACCAGGAGATAGAATAGCACAGTTATTAATAATACCCAGCCTGCATGATCAATTTTCCAGTCGTACTGTAGAAAGAGGTTCCAAGGGATTACGCTCCACAGGTGTAGATTGGGCTATGTTGTCTTTAAATTTAGATTCTTGCCCAATGCTAAAATTAAATATTCAAGGACATGAATTTAATGGACTACTGGACACAGGTGCTGACCTTAGCATCATATCTTGTCAAGAATGGCCAAAACATTGGCCCTTACAAAAAGCCACTCAAACATTTTGAGGACTAGGAGTGGCAACTAATCCCCATAGAAGTGCAATGGTATTAGATTGGAAGGATCCTGAAGGATGTGAAGGAACTATACAGCCATATGTATTGGATCATCTTCCTATAAATTTATGGGGACGAGATGTCCTAGATCAATTAGGTTTGACATTAACAAATAACATCAATCCAAATGCACCCACTATTAGGGATAGACAAGGTTTCAGGAAAGAAAAAAAATTAGGAGAACAAGGCATAGCAGCACCAATTCAAATAGACCAAGGAATAAATAGACATGGACTGGGTTTTCAGAAGGGGCCACTGAGACAATAAAAATTACTTGGAAATCAGAAAGACCAGTGTGGGTTCCTCAGTGGCCCCTGACTAAAGAAAAGATACAAGTAGCCCATGACCTGGTCAAACAACAATTAACGGAGGGACATATACAACCTTCCATATCTCCCCATAATACTCCCATTTTTGTCATCAAAAAGAAATCTGGTAAATGGAGATTATTGCAAGATTTAAGAGCCATTATTAATGAGATGGTTATTATGGGTCCTGCTCAATCAGGGATTCATCAATTGTCTCCTTTGCCAAAAACCTGGTATGTTTTAGCTATAGATATTAAAGATTGTTTTTTTTCAATTCTAATTCATCCTGAGGATAGTCCACGTTTTGCATTTACTATCCCTGAACTGAATCATGAAGGTCCTGATCAGAGATATGAATGGAAAGTACTCCCTCAAGGGATGGCTAACAGCCCAACTATGTGTCAAATTTATGTTAACAAAGCAATCCAGCTACTTAGAAATCAAAATCCTGAACTACAAATATTTCACTATATGGATGATGTATTATTAGCACATAAAGATAAAACATATTGCTAGAATGTTATGCCACACTTACAAATTTATTAAAAAAGTATAATCTAGAGATAACAATAGATAAAGTACAACTAAATTTTCCAATTAATTATTTAGGAGTTCTACTATCCTCAACCATGGTCCGTCCACCAAAAATTCAAATACGAGTAGATCAATTCAAATCACTTAATGACTTTCAAAAGTTATTGGGAGACATAAATTGGATAAGGCCTTATCTAGGCATACCAACAGGAGAGTTGGGACCTTTATTTGATACCCTAAAAGGTCCATCAGATCCAAATTCACCCCGCATGTTAACGCCTGAAGCAAGAAAGGCATTAAAAATTATTGAAACATATATGGAAAATATGCATTTGGATAGAATTGATATAAGTTTGCCTTTATTATTTATGGTACTACCAACAAAAAATATTCCTACAGGAGTATTTTGGCAAGAAGATCCATTATTGTGGATACATTTATCTTATTCTCCTTATACTATTCTTACTAGATATCCTGAGGCTGTAGGACAATTAATACTCAAAGGAATAAAAGCAGCAAAGGGAGTATTTGGAATTTCTCCAAATAAAATTATCACTCCATATACTATGGATTAAATTGATGAGTTAGCTAATGAGTTAAATACTTGGGCAATAATCATGTGTAAATCTAATGTTTCATTTGATAATCACTTACCATCTAATCCTTTGTTGTCTTTTTGGTCTTCGCATCCTGTACTTTTTCCAAAAATGACAAGAAAAACACCTATCATGAATGCTACAAATATATTCACTGATTGGTAAAATAAAGGTACAGCAGCAGTAGTTACCCCTGATCAAACTTTTACATTTTTAGCACCCAAACAATCAGCTCAAAAGGTAGAGCTTAATGCAGTATTACAAGCTTTTGTGATGTTTAAAGATTCTGTATTTAATTTATTTTCTGATAGTCAGTATATAGTTAATGCTATAGTATCCCTTAAAGATGCTGGTAGGATTTCTCCTTCCTCTACTGTTTTCTCTTTTTTTTCCACTATACAAAGTCTAATCTGGGACAGAAAAGATCCATTCTTTATAGGACATATCAGGGCACATAAAGGATTGCCTGGAGCCCTTAGTTTGGGCAATGATTTAGCAGATAAAACTACACATGACATGCATATTTTCTCTACACTAAAAGAAGCTATAAATTTTCATAAAAGGTTCCATGTCAATGCTAATACTTTACAAAAGCATTTTAAAAAACTAAGGAACAAGCCAGATATATAATAAAGCAATGTCAAAATTGTGTGACCTTTTTATCACAAGTTAATCTTGGAGTCAATCCTAGAGGATTGATACCTAACCATATTTGGCAGATGGACGTCACACACTTGCCAGAATTTGGAAAATTAAAATATTTGCATGTTACAGTTGATACTTCTTCTGGATTTTTGATGGGCTCCCTTCATCCTGGAGAAAAAACTAAAGATACTATAGCTCATTGCTTACAAAATTTTGCCACTGTGGGCGTTCCAAAACAGTTAAAAACAGATAATGGTCCTGGTTATACTTCCACCTCTATTAAACAATTTTGCTCATCATTTGGCATTACTCACATAATAGTAATTCCATATAATCCTCAGGGACAAGGCATAGTTGAAACAGCTCATCAAACTATTAAAATGTATTTATTAGAGCAAAAGGAGGGAATTGGAAAGGGGTATATATACCCCAAAGATAAAGTTAAAATAAGGCCTTTACTATTGTCTTATGTGTTGTATGTTTTTGTGCACACTTGTGTTTTGTGTTGTATGTCTATATGTGCGTATGTCCATATATCATATATGAGGAGCGCTCATGAAAAAATGGATCCGATTTTTTTTTATTCACGTGATTTTAATGGTTTAATTTAAATTGGGTAAATAGCTGTTGAGGATTGTTTTAATATGTGTACAAATAAGGAGGTTAACAGATCTGTTTGTTTACTTTCACCTTTCCTTTTCATTATATTTAATAATTCTGTTCAGGATAATGTCAATTGTTCAGAAAATTGTTTTCTTAGTACCTGTTGGACTGTTACATAATTTTTTTTTAGCATCATTGCCAGAATTCCTATCTTCATCCCAGTGCCGGTGAAGACAAAGATAAAACCAAACTACAGCTTCTTCGATAGTTATCACAACAAACTGTATAAACTGATGCATCAATGAATAATAACTCAATAAGTAATGCTCAATCAAGGAGTCGATTTACTTTGGGAGGAAATGGACATATTGATGGATTCCTCTGCTTTGAACTGCTTGCAGAACTTGCCTGGACTATGTATCACTTGTATGCATTATGAACTATCTGTTGGTGCAGTGAATTGTGGTAGTGCTGGCCTATCTTTGCTGATGGTGTCATCGGTGATACAATTTTTCCAAAGTAGCCATCAATTGGCTTGGTGTCGTGGCACTTCTGTATCCTCCTCCCTTCTACTAGTGATGGTCTAAAATTTGGGGGCCAACAGAGGTGAGGCAAAGAACCTCACCCCCCCACTGGCACCAATGCCAAATTTGGGGGCCAACAGATGTGAGGCAAAGAACCTCACCCCCCCACTGGTGCATAGGCCTATCCACAAGTATGGCTGTATGCTGGACCAGTAGTCAGTGATGGGTATGATCCAATTGCAGTGGTACCAACCTAAGACAGGATGTTGACACCTAGAGGTCAGCTCAACCGATGACGGGTAAGGACCATATGTTGTATTAGACAACCTAACAGGCATGGTCCCTAAGCCACATTGCTTGTTGTTTAATTAAACAGAAGGGGGGAGATGCTGAGAGCCATAGCCAAGTAGGAATGAGGCATGGCATTTTTGGTTGAAAGATGACCCCAGCAAGCCATTGAGATGATAATGATTGTGTTAAGATGCACATTCAATTGGAGATTAGACCCCAGCTGTCTGCCTAGGCCTGCTACTTTGGAGCTCTCACGGGACTTCAGGAGAGTTCCCATTGGTGGGGAAGTGTGGTAGGAGGGAATTCCGGAGGAGGGATTTCCTGTTGGCATAGTGTGTCCCGGGAGGAGCCGTGTGGCGTGGTTTGGCATTTTTCCCTGGAGCGTGTGTGGAGTGTGCTGGTGAAGTTCAGAAATAAAGTTTATTCCTGCTTCAGTGGCTCGTGATTTGTGCCCAGCCAGACTGCAGCAGGACTCAAAACTATCCCAAGCCAAACAATATTTGTAGGCTTGGCTGGCATCCTTATTGCTCCTGAATACTATGTTACGGTAAAGACTTTAACAAGCGTTCAGTGATAGTCAATCAGTTTGCCTTAAATATGTGGAAGGCTGCTGCTTCTCTGTATAAGTCAGGCTAAATTTCTCATTTCTGACTTGAACAAATTTGATTCACAAATATCCATGTCTCTAAGGAGTTGGAATATGTACCAAAGGGTTATAATATGTTTCCATTGTCTATAAATTGTGTGATTTTCTCGTTTTTCAAAATTTCCAATTTTTCTGAAACTAAAATTTCTGAGTAAGCAGAAAATAAATGAACGAATAATTTGCTTTCAGAGTCTTAAGTCTTATTGTTTTAATTTTCCCTCTGCAGAATATGACCAAAACATTTTAACAAAAGGAATTCATATTTCAGTTATAGTAGCAAATAGGAAACTGGTTGGAACTCCAAAACACAATAGCACTAATTTTGCTTGGCAAAACACTCTTCTAGCCATGCTATATTCCTGTTAAATTTTGGAAAAAAAATAATCCTAGTGTAAAATGATGCTGTTTGACTTTTAGAACTAGACAGATTCTATAATGATGCTGATTGACATGAAAGAATCAGATTGCTTTGTCAGTTTGAGACATCTTGGTGTCAGAAACATGAATGACTCACTAGTGACAAGTGACAAAACCTCCTACTTAGATTGTAACATGGAAAACATGCAGTTAATAATTTGAGAAACACTTATTAGGACCTCCTGTGTGTCAGCTACTACTTGAAATGAAGAAGGATTTTGCTTATTTTGCTAATCTAAGAGGTCTATAGACAGGATTGTTGTTATTGTTATTTAAATGATTCAAAATATCTAAAGGCAGGCATGGTGATCTACAGTAATCCCAGTAGTTGGGAGCTGAGGAAGGAGTATCATGAGTTCAAAGTCAGCCTCAGAAATAGTGAGGTGCTAAGGCAACTCAGTGAGACTTTGTCTCTAAATAAAATACAAACTAGGGCTGGGGATGTGGCTCAGTGGTCGAGTGCCCCTGAGTTCAATCCCTGGTACCCACCAAAAAAAAAAATCTATAAACGAGTTAAATACAATTTTGTCAATAAAAAAGTTTAAAATATATTAAATATCCTACCATAAATATGGGGGGATTAAATTGAAATATTTAAAGAATAAAAATAATCAATAAAAGTGGGGAAATATCAATGATATCAGTTATTATGAAATGGAAACAATTGAATAAAATACCAAGTGTGACACAATAAAAAATTATACCTGTTATACTCTAACCCTGCCTGTATATCTACTATTTCTCATTGTATCTTTGAGGACTATTCCATTAATTTATCGTGATATTCTAAAATATAGAAGAACAAGTACCTTTGGTATACATGACAGCACACATTTACCGAGTGGTATTAGGCAATGTTCTAAGTACTTCATAACTAATTATTTGTCTACTTAATTTTATTCCTGAAGTTATTGTTTTGAAGTTCACAATAAATGTGTGCATACGCCTGGGTATGTGTAGGGATGTGAATGTGTGTGTTGCATGTTTTGAAATAAAGATAAAATATGCCCATCTATTATGAATAATTCGTTTAATGTTTAATTTATTTTGTATAAAATCCATTAACTAAGATGTATTAAAATTATATCTTAAATGGTAAAACTAAAAAAAATATTTTTTTCTAAACTAAAGGCAGCATCAGAGATGTTTTAGCATTTCCAAACACTGAAACATTAAATAGTTAACACTTTAAATTTTTTACTACAAAACAAATTTTAATAACATTATTTGAAATTCCATTTTTGCAAATAACTGTTTCCTGCAAGACGTATAGCTATATGATGCTGAGATCCACGGCCGAGTCTGTATGCCCCCTGGCATTTTGCCAACAGTATTGATTGACAGGCAAGGCATTACTATCCGCCTCTGACGCAACTTTTGAGTTCTCGCACTATTTTGGAGTTCTCGTGGGGATTTCTGGGGATTCCCCGAGAGTTCCCATTGGTTGGGGAAGTGCAGGAGGAGGGATTTCCGGGAGAGATATTTCCGGCTAGGGGTTCCTGGACAAGCCTCCTGGCGCGTTCGGGAGGATTCCCCGGGAGCTGTGTGAAGTGTTTTCCTGCAGTTTAAAAATGAAGTTTGTTCCTGCTTCAGTGGCTCGTGATTTGTGCCCAGCCAGACTGCGGCATTTGGCGGCCCATGCGGGGAACGTCTGAAGCTTCAGGGTAAGTGAAATTGCTTGCCCCTAAGGGAAGGCGAGAGAATGGGTGACCATTTTAAAAAACAATGTGTTCTTGTTTTGATTTGTTTTGTGTTTGTTTCAAGCTGCCGATCCCTAGAATTTTCTCAGGCAGATTGGGAAAAATGGTTGGCTCAAGGTTTGAAGTTGTTCGCTCCTGAGGAAGAGATAGAAATAGACCACAAATGCACATGTCAAGAAAATAGGAAAATTGATACAACAATTTTTTGTTCCGTTTTTGTTTCATTCTGTTTCAGTTTTGTTTTGTGTTATCTTATTGGGTTGTGTTATCTTTATAACAGATTAGAAATTAGTAAAAAACAAACTGAAAGAGTGTTAAGTAAATTGTTAGAGGTTCAGACCATGGAGAAAGACATTTTAGATCAAGCAAAAGAGAAGGTCTCTCAAGCTAGTCAGACAGAGGAAGAAAATTTAAAGGAAGAAAGCTTAGAGGAGAAACAGCTATTAGGGAAAAAGCTACAACAGGAGGCTGCTACTAACACCGTTCTATGACCAGAGGGCATAATTCAACCAACAGCTCCCCCTATGGAGATAGCTGAGTGGCCCTCAAACCCCGTAGTTGATAGGTGGGATCCTGAGACAGGACCTCAAAGATTAGCATGCCCTATACTTGAGCAGGCAGGAGGGCAGCGAATTCACCGTGCTTTAGATTTCAAAACAGTGAAGCAGTTAAAGGAGGCTGTAACAATCTATGGTCCTCAAGCACCGTTCACTGTAAGCATGGTCGAATCCATTACCAACTTGGACATGACGCCAGCAGATTGGGCTAGTATGTGTAAATCTGTGCTAAATGGAGGACAATATTTGTTATGGAAGGTTGCCAATGAGGAATTTTGCAGGGAGACAGCTAGACGAAATGCAGCAGCCGATTACCCTCAAAGATATCTAGATATGTTGTTACGAAAAGGACCTTATGAGGGTCAACGGCAACAAATTGAATATGATCCTGGCGTATATGCACAAATTGCTGTAGATGCGGTTAGGGCATGGAAAACTTTACAGGGGCATGGAGGTTTACAAGGTCAATTATCTAAGGTAATACAAGGAACTAATGAACCTTACGCTGAATTTGTAGATAGGCTTATTCAAGCAGCTTCCAGAATTTTTGGAGATACAGAACAGGCAATGCCATTTATAAAACAACTGGCTTATGACCAAGCAAATCGTTGTTGCAGAGAGGTCATTACACCATGGAGACATGAAGATTTAAACACATATATTAAATTATGTAGAGACATTAATGAACAAGGGCAAGTCTTAGCAGCAGTACAACAGGCTTTAGATGCCAGGCCAAAAACATGCTATAATTGTGATCAAACAGGACATTTTAAAAGGAGTTGCCCCATAGGAGGAGGGTTTAACAAAGCCAGATATCAAACGAATAGAATACCGGGTATTTGCCCACGATGCCGTAGAGGGAAACATTGGGCTAATGAATGCCATTCTCAAACCACCATAGAGGGTATTCCGTTATCCAAAAACAGACAAGGACCAAGTGTTTACCCACGATATCGGGGAGAAAGGCATCAGGCTCCATTGCCAAAAAACGGACAGGGGGGCCCAATGCTCCGGGGCCCACGACCACAAATGTACGGGGCACTGGAGGAACCCAGAAACACCATGGAGGAACCCAGCAACACCATCAGGGTAGTGCCCAGGACACATTATCCATCAGATCTCTCATCAGACGAATCAGAGGGAGCGCAGGGTTGGACATCTGTGCCTCCACAAGAGCAGTACTAACTCCAGAGATGGGAGTTCAAATCATTCCCACAGGAGTAAAAGGACCTCTTCCCCAAGGAACAGTAGGCTTATTGTTAGGACACAGTTCTTCTACGCTAAAAGGACTTATGATAAGTCCCGGGGTAATTGATCCCAATTATGAAGGTGAAATAAAATTTATAGCTAGTTCTCCAAAGGGTATTTCAGTTATTTCACCAGGAGATAGAATAGCACAGTTATTAATAATACCCAGCCTACATGATAAATTCTCCAGTAGTACTATAGAAAGAGGTTCCAGGGGATTAGGCTCCACAGGTGTAGATTGGGCTATGCTGTCTTTAAATTTAGATTCTTGCCCCATGCTAAAATTAAATATTCAAAGACATGAATTTAATGGACTACTGGATACAGGTGCAGACCTTAGCATCATATCTCGTCAAGAATGGCCAAAACATTGGCCGTTACAACAAGCCACTCAAACATTTCGAGGCCTAGGAGTGGCGACTAATCCCCATAGAAGTGCAATGGTATTAGATTGGAAGGATCCTGAAGGATGTGAAGGAACTATACAGCCATATGTATTGGATCATCTTCCTATAAATTTATGGGGACGAGATGTCCTAGATCAATTAGGTTTGACATTAACAAATAACATCAATCCAAATGCGCCCACTATTAGGGCTAGACAAGGTTTCAGGAAAGAAAAAAAAATTAGGATAACAAGGCATAGCAGCACCAATTCAAATAGATCAGGGAATAAATAGACATAGACTGGGTTTTCAGAAGGGGTCACTGAGGCAATAAAAATTACTTGGAAATCAGATAGACCAGTATGGGTTCCTCAGTGGCGCCTGACTATAGAAAAGATACAAGAAGCCCATGACCTGGTCAAACAACAATTAGCGGAGGGACATATACAACCTTCCGTATCTCCTTACAATACTCCCATTTTTGTCATTAAAAAGAAATCTGGTAAATGGAGATTATTGCAAGATTTAAGAGCCATTAATAATGAGATGGTTATTATGGGACCTGCTCAATCGGGGATTCCTCAATTGTCTGCTTTGCCAAAAACCTGGTACGCTTTAGCTATAGATATTAAAGATTGTTTTTTTTCAATTCCAATTCATCTTGAGGATAGTCCACATTTTGCATTTACTATCCCTGCACTGAATCATGAAGGTCCTGATCAGAGATATGAATGGAAAGTCCTCCCTCAAGGGATGGCTAGCAGCCCAACTATGTGTCAAATTTATGTTAACAAAGCAATCCAGCCACTTAGAAATCAAAATCCTAAACTACAAATATTTCACTATATGGATGATGTATTGTTAGCACACAAAGATAAAAACACATTGCTAGAATGTTATGCCACACTTACAAATTTATTAAAAAATTATAATCTAGAGATAGCAATAGATAAAGTACAATTAAAATTTCCAATTAATTATTTAGGAGTTTTATTATCCTCAACCATGGTCCGTCCACCAAAAATTCAAATACGAGTAGATCAACTCAAATCACTTAACGACTTTCAAAAGTTATTAGGAGACATAAATTGGATAAGGCCTTATCTAGGCATACCAACAGGAGAGTTGGGACCTTTATTTGATACCCTAAAAGGTCCATCAGATCCAAATTCACCCCGCATGTTAACGCCTGAAGCAAGAAAGGCATTAAAAATTATTGAAACATATATGGAAAATATGCATTTGGATAGAATTGATATAACTTTGCCTTTATTATTTATTGTAATACCAACAAAAAATATTCCTACAGGAGTATTTTGGCAAGAAGGTCCATTATTGTGGATACATTTATCTTATTCTCCTAACACTATTCTTACTAGGTATCCTGAGGCTGTAGGACAATTAATACTCAAAGGAATAAAAGCAGCAAAGGGAGTATTTGGAATTTCTCCAAATAAAATTATCACTCCATATACTATGGATCAAATTGATGAGTTAGCTAATGAGTTAAATACTTGGGCAATAATCATGTGTAAATCTAATGTTTCATTTGATAATCACTTACCATCTAATCCTTTGTTGTCATTTTGGTCTTCACATCCTGTAGTTTTTCCAAAAATGACAAGAAAAACCCCTATCATGAATGCTCCAAATGTATTCACTGATGGGTCAAATAATGGTACAGCAGCAGTAGTTACCCCTGATCAAACTTTTACATTTTTAGCACCCAAACAATCAGCTCAAAAGGTAGAGCTTAATGCAGTTTTAAAAGCTTTTATGATGTTTAAAGATTCTTTATTTAATTTATTTTCTGATAGTCAGTAGGTAGTTAATGCTATAGTATCCCTTGAAGATGCTGGCAGGATTTCCCCTTCCTCTACTGTTTTCTCTTTGTTTTCTGCTATACAAAGTCTAATCTGGGACAGAAAAGATCCATTCTTTATAGGACATATCAGAGCACATACAAGATTGCCTGGAGCCCTTAGTTTGGGCAATGATTTAGCAGATAAAACTACACGTGACATACATATTTTCTCTACACTAGAAGAAGCTACACATTTTCATAAAAGGTTCCATGTCAATGCTAATACTTTACAAAAGCGTTTTAAAATAACTAAGGAACAAGCTAGACAAATAATAAAACAATGTCAAAATTGTTTGACCTTTTTACCACAAGTTAATCTTGGAGTCAATCCTAGAGGACTGATACCTAACCATATTTGGCAGATGGACGTCACACACTTGCCAGAATTTGGAAAATTAAAATATTTGCATGTTACAGTTGATACTACTTCCAGATTTTTGATGGGCTCCCTTCATTCTGGAGAAAAAACTAAAGATGTTATAGCTCATTGCTTACAAAATTTTGCCACTGTGGGCGTTCCAAAACAGTTAAAAACAGATAATGGTCCTGGTTATATTTCTACCTCTTTTAAACAATTTTGCTCATCATTTGGCATTACTCATATAACAGGAATTCCATACAATCCACAGGGACAAGGCATAGTTGAAAGAGCTCATCAAACTATTAAAATGTACTTACTAAAGCAAAAAGAGGGAATTGGAAAGGGGTATATGTCACCCAAAGATAAACTTAAAATAACCCTTTTTACTCTAAACTTTTTAAATTTGGATTCCTCAGGGCTTAGTGCTGCGGAAAGGCATATGTGTCCAAAAAATGTACATAAGCCTGAGGTACTTTGGAAGGATATTGTAACAGGACAATGGAAAGGTCCTGATCCAGTGATTGTCTGGAGTCGGGGTTCTGTTTGTGTTTTTCCACAGGGAGAACAGCAGCCGATTTGGATTCCAGAGAAATTAACTAAAACAATTTCTACAGGCCAAAAGGAAGATGATTTGACTCAAATCCATAACAGCTGATATCCAGAACTCCAGTTTGGCTATTCTTACATCTGCGACAATGATTAACCAGGATGCTTTTTTCAATATTTATTTTATTATTTGCCTTTTCCCACATCATAAAGTTCTATTTTATTTTTGAGCTCATACAGACCTAGGTTAATGTTTTTCTGATCAGTTTTATTTTTTGACTGTGCAGTTTTTAAGCATTGCAATGGTGATTTCACCTAGGTAAAGCTACAAGGCCTTTACTATTGTCTTATGTGTTGTATGTTATGTGTGCACACTTCTGATTTGTGTTGTATGTCTGTATGTGCGTATGTCCATATATCATATATGAGGAGCGCTCATGAATAAATGGATCCGAATTTTTTTATTCACGTGATTTTAATGGTTTAATTTAGATTGGGTAAACAGCTGTTGAAAATTGTTTTAATATGTGAACAAATAAGGAGGTTAACAGATCTGTTTGTTTACTTTCACCTTTCCTTCTCATTATATTTAATAATTCTGTTCAGGATAATGTAAATTGTTCAAAAAATTGTTTTCTTAGTGCCTGTTGGAATGTTACATAATTTTTTTTCTTAGCATCATTGCCAGAATTCCTATCTTCATCCCAGTGCCGGTGAAGACAAAGATAAAACCAAACTACAGCTTCTTCGATAGTTATCACAACAAACTGTAAAAACTGATGCATCAATGAATAATAACTCAACAAGTAATGCTCAATTAAGGAGTCGATTTACTTTGGGAGGAAATGAACATATTGACAGATTCCTCTGCTTTGAATTGCTTGCAGACCTTGCCTGGACTATGTATCACTTGTATGCATTGTGAACTATCTGTTGGTACAGCGAATTGTGGTAGTGCTGGAGTATTTTTGCTGATGGTGTCACCGGTGGTACAATTTTTCAAAGGAGCCCTCAATTGGCTTAGTGTCATGGCATTTTGCATCCTCCTCCCTTCTACTAGTGATGGTCTAAAATTTGGGGGCCAACAGAGGTGAGGCAAAGAACCTCACCCCACCACTGGTGCAAAGGCCTATCCACAAGTATGGCTGTATGCTGGACCGGTAGTCAGTGACGGGTATGATCCAATTGCAGTGGTACCAACCTAAGACAGGAGGCTGACGCCTAGAGGTCAGTTCATCTGATGACGGGTAAGGACCATATGTTGAATTGGACTGCCTAACAGGCACGGTCCCTAAGCCACATTGCTTGTTGTTTAATTAAACAAAAAGGGGGAGATGCTGAGATCCACGGCTGAGTCTGTATGGCCCCTGGCATTTTGCCAACAGTATTGATTGACAGGCAAGGCATTACTATCCGCCTCTGACGCAACTTTTGAGTTCTCGCACTATTTTGGAGTTCTCGTGGGGATTTCCGGGGATTCCCCGAGAGTTCCCATTGGTTGGGGAAGTGCAGGAGGAGGGATTTCCGGGAGAGATATTTCCGGCTGGGGGTTCCTGGACAAGCCTCCTGGCGCGTTTGGGAGGATTCCCCGGGAGCTGTGTGAAGTGTTTTCCTGCAGTTTAAAAATGAAGTTTGTTCCTGCTTCAGTGGCTCGTGATTTGTGCCAGCCAGACTGCGGCAATATGATAAATGATTTTCTTGCAACTTTTATTTGTAGTACTACTTGTGGGAGCTGAAATCTTTTAATCAAAGACATACACATGTAGAACATTAAGGAGAACACTTAAGGCATTTTAAAGTGAACAGAAAAAGAATAAAACTCAAACAATTAAACAAAAATTACTCTAAGAGAAATGATTATTATCATATGCGCATCTGCCAAAGAGTGGAGCTGAAAACGAATACTATCTACATACTCTTAATTTGTGAACAACATCTTAAGTATTAGAATTGATAAATTATAACTGACATTGAAGGTTTAACCACAATAAGCTAAATAACTAAGTCCTCAAGAAAATCAGAATGCTATAGGCCTCTCAGCAAGGGCTCTTTCCATTAGAAAAACAGACCCCATTATCTTGAAGAAAATGGTCTAAAGTTTCAAAAATGTAATTCTCTCCATTTCTGTTTGTATAAAAATAATAGGCATTTTTTAAATTGTAAAGACAAGCATAGTAAAAATGCTCTGACTCCTATCAATATTTATAAATTTAATGATCTGTCTCTGTGATATTTTGTATTTAGAAATGCTAAGAACCAAAAGGACTTAAACTTGACAGTTTCTTACTTGTATGAAATACTTTTTGTCATAATTCCCTAAATAGCCAACTAAAATCATCACAGTAAAAAACATAAAAATAATAGAAAAATACAAACCAACTCATTAACCACAACATCACTAAATGATACTTTTAAACCCAAATGTGAGCATTCCTTTCATTAGTAAAAGATGCACTAAATGTGTACTAGGTGCCAAGGCTATAGATATATTAGGTGACCCCACTTAAACTATTGTTTTAGAGAATTTTTCCTGAGTTGAGAGAGAGAGAGAGAGACTGAGAGAATTGTTTTTTAAAGCACTATCTACCAAGATTTGTCTGGTTAACAGTGCTTTGATATCAAAACATATCTACTTAGAGGAAAGTGAAAAGACTATTGACCACCCCCTCCCCTTTTTTTAAAGGTTTTGTTTCTCAAGTTTTGTAGCATGTACCACCTGTAATAGATTTTGTCTGGTATGAGGAAAATGCTGATGACTGACATCTTCATAGTCTCTTAGTAATAAAACATCCCAGGAATCTATTTTTGAAATAAAACTCAAGAAATTATTGTGTAATGCTGTTTTGAGAACCACTAGTTAAGGTATTACTGAAGTTTAAAGATATGTTACTGAAATAAAAGAGGAGACATAACAACATCAAATCAGGTTTCTGAGGTAGCAAGTGAAGCAATTGACAAAATACCTAATACCATTGGTTGCAGTGAGATTCAAGACATGAGTAGTCATTTATACCATGATTCACCCAGAAACCAGTAATAAGAGTTCAGGTAGGTTGACTGGTGTGTAGTCTGAATGCTCATTGCATGTGCCAATGAAGCTCCTGGGTTCCACAAGTGTGTGGGAGTCTCTATCCTCTTATAGCCTAAGTTTCCCATAAACCCCTCTAGGTACTCACAGAAAAGATGTGGAGAGTCCCCTACCCCGGCAAAGTCTCCTTCGTAGTATATAATTTGGGAGCAAGAAAAGAAGCTTCTATAGGAGGAGTAAGAAATCCCACTGGAACCTATCTCTTTTATCTCCACAACAGATCCACTGATTGATCTGTGGGATCCAGGAAAATACAGAAGATAACCCATAATGCATTGTAAAAAATAAATTATAACTAGAAAGAGATCAGACAATGGAACCTCTACTTTTAGGCAAAGAGCAGATATAAACATTGTTTTGAAACTACCAAGAGCACACCATGAGACTTGAAGATACAATGTTTGCTTATAACTAATGCTTAATCAGAAAAACAGAGACTACTATTCTTAATTATAAATAGGAAATTTAAAATGCAAACAGAAAAAGTAAAGTTGTTTCATACAAAGAAATATAGAATAAAAAATAAGAAAGTTGTTTTTTCAGAAACCATACAAGCCAAAAGACAATAAACAGGTTGATATTTTAAAATGCTTAAAGAAATTAAGGAGAAAGAGATCCTTATTTATGGATCAGAAGACTTAACATTATGACAATAATACTTCCCAAATTTATCTACAAATTCAGTGCAATTCTTCTCAAAATGCTAGCTAAATTTACTGTGAAAATTGACAAATAAGTCCTAAAATTCACACATAAATGCATCATCTCAGAATAGCCAGAAAAAAAGCTGAAGACATATACTTAATGATTTCAAAACTCTAGCTAAAGCAAAAACTATAGTAAGTGACATTATGTTTTATGGTCATAAGAATATCAGCCAATGGAATGGAATTGAAAAGTCCAGAAATAAACTCTCATACATGTGGGAAACTGACTTTACACTAACTATAAAAAGACAGGCTTTGGGAAAGAATAGTTTTCAACAAATGGTGCTGGAATTACTGAATATACAAATGTTAAAGAATGGAGTTGTACTCCTATTTCATACTATTAAAATATTAACTCAACCTGAATCAAAATTTGAGTTTAGGACCTCACACTATAAACCTCTTACAAGAGAATATGAGTGTATATCTTTGTGGGTTTGGATTAAACAATAGTTTCTCAGATAAATATTAAATGATAAGCAATCAAAAAATAATAATAAGATGGATGTAATCTAATTACAAACTTTGCTGAAATGATACTTGGCTTCTTGCTTTTGTTCTTCCCTTGTATAGCTCTAGAGCTGTTGTCAAAATGGGAAAGATGGTCTTTTTTTTTCTTTCCTTTTTTTGCATTTATTTATTTATTTTCTGAACTAATTGTCTTCCTAAAGTGGTAAGGCAACTCACAGAATGGGAGAAAATATCTGTACATCCACATATTCAGTACTAATAAATAACTCGAAATTCAACAATAAAATACAAACAACTCAATCCAACAAAATAGGCAAAGGGGTGCAAATAGAAATATGGTCAAGAAGCACCAGAAAATGTGGTACCATTGTTAATCATCAGAGGAACTCAAAAGGAAACCACAAGATACCACTCTACTCTTGTAAGAGGACTCTTTTAAAAGGGGGGAATTTAAAGACAGACCCAAACATGGTCCTGTCTGACTCCATCTTTTTCTCTGATATGTTCTTCTATGTGATTTTTCCATTTAGCCTCCACCCAGGAGCCATTTCATGCTGAGAATGGAAACTATCTCCCTTACCCAGCAGTAATAGTACCCTTGGCAACAGAAGGTTGCCAGCAAGAATCTGATAGGACCATGGAAAAAAACAAGACCTGCAACTAGATTGAAGCCTTACCAAAACTGATATGTATATGCACATCTCCTGGATCCCTGCTTTTGTTCTTCCTGAGTGTAGCTGTAGAGCTGTTGTTAAAATGGAAAAGATGATCAATCTTCCTTCCTTCCTTCCTTCCTTCCTTCCTTCCTTCCTTCCTTCCCTCCCTCCCTCCCTCCCTCCCTCCCTCCCTCCCTCCCTCCTTCCTTCCTTCCTTCCTTCCTTCCTTCCTTCCTTTTCTGAACTGTCTTTCCAGTTAGGGCAAGCAAAGATTAAATTCCTTTCCTGCTTCACCACAGTTTCTCTTTGTTATTTGGAATTGAGAACTGGCAGATGAACAGAACTGATATCACTGAGTCAACCCTCTGGTCTGGGACCCTGATGACATTCCCACAATGACAGCTATAATAAAACTAAGAGAAAGAAAGGAAAACAAATGTTGACAAGGATGTGGAGAAATTGGAAATATAATTGCTGGTGGGACTATAAAATCAAGCAGCTACTTTGGAAAGCAGTGTAATTCCTTTATAAAATAAGCATAGAATTACCACATGAGAGAGCAATTCCACTCCTAGGTATATACCCAAAAAGACTAAAAATAATGTTCATAATAAAAGTTACTGAAAACTTTACAGAAATTTACTAATAATAACTACAAAGTGAAAGTAACCCAAAATTTAATTAAATGAGTTATATACACACAATGAAATAATAGGCAATCACAGAAGGAAATGAAATATGTGATAACAGTATGAATGAACTTTGAGAACATGCTAATTGAAAGAAGCAGATTAAAAAGGACATGTTCTATATAATTTTATTTATATGTAATGACCAGAAATGGCAAATCTATAGGTTCAAAGAGTAAATTAGAGGTTGTCAGCAGTGAGGGGAAGATCCTTCCAGAGAGACTGCTAAAGTGTATGGAATTTCTTTAAGGAAATAATAAATATCTTCAGTAATTAAGTAATTATGATGATTGCCAAATATTACAAATATACTAAAAATACACTGAGTTGTATATTTTAATGGTGAATTTTAAACTTTAATTGTGATCTTACTTAAATCTATAATCTAAGTTTCCATCTTACAAATTACAAATTTTATCTCAACCTTAAAATGTATTGACCTATTAAAGGTTAAAGAGTAGACAAAATACGCTATAAAAACTCAAAACATGCTAAAGTTGAAATTGTTATGAGAATATAAGAAAAGTTGATTTCAGAAGAAGAAATATTACTGTGCTTGAAATAACTATTAAAAAGTAAAAATGTAAATGATCTGGAAACATATTAAAAGACTAATACCTCTGCTTCTCCAAATAGTTAAAACTATGTGAAGCAAGAAATGATGGAAATGAAAGGAGACATAAAAAATTCAAAAATATATTTTTATAGAGAGTCACATTGTTTTATCTTTAATAGAAACAACCTTTGTAGAAAAAGTGGGGAGAAAATCAGTAATGTATAAATGACCTGAAAACCCATATTACCCAATTTGACCTACTTATTTTTATAACACTTTATACAACATAGAATATATATTCTTCTCCAGTAGACAAGGAATATTTATGAACATACCTATATCTGAACCCTTAAAAATAAAAAATTAAACATTCAAAAGAATACATGTAATTCAAAGAGTAGGTTTTAAGATCTTTATAAAAATAGAAATCAATATCAGGGAAAAAAATCTCAAAATATTTGTAAAACATACATGTCAAAATAACAGATGTCTGAAAGATGAAATCTCTAAAAAATATATTTTTAACTGAATAGAAAAGAGGACACAGCATGTGAAATTTATGATGTGCATCTGAAATAGTAGATAGATGGAAATTTAATGTTCATATTAGTGAAGAAGAAAGATCTTACTTAAATTTGTAACCTAAGTTTCCATCTTAAAAATTCAGAGAAAACAGACCAAAATAAACTCAAAGGAAGCAGTAAAAAAAACAATAATAAGCTAACAGCATCAGGCAATGAAACCAAACATAGTAAAATAATACAGAAAACTAGTCAACCAAGTGTTATTTCTTTCTTTAAAAAAATAATAAAATTGCTACAACTTCAGCCATACAAAGTAAGAATAAAACAAGGTACATCATTACAGATCCTGAAGACATCAAAATGATAACAGAATACTATAAATAAATATATGCATACATTTAACAATTAACAGGAAATGGACCAACTTCTCTCCCCACCCCTCTTTTTCACTGCTAGGCCTATTACTTGCTAGGCAAATGCTTTACTATTGAGCTACACCCCCAGGCCCACTACACAAACCACTTTTGAATCGATAAAAGCTACTAACACTCTATTTAGTCCTCTAAAAGAAAATAAATTTGTAATAACTGCCCATTAGTAAATAGAACATCAGTCCAAAGTGATTTCTAAGACAAATTCTACTAAATATTTGAGGAGGAAATATTATCAAAGTGAGACTGTTTCCAAAAAAGAAAAAAGAAAATCTTCCTAACTTATTGTACAAGTTCAGCATTATGTGAAAACAGAAGCCAAATAAAATCTCTAGGAGAATGGTATATAACTGACCAATAACCTTTAGTATGAACCAATAATATTTAGCTGATTATTGGCAAAATACATCCAGTAATCATATTAAGGCAATTATGTCATGGCCATGTGGGGTTTAGTCTAGGATTGTATGACTATTTCAACAATCAAAACCAATCAGTATAATCTGTTACACCAATAGTTTAAAGAAGTACATGATTATCCTATAGAAACGAAAACAGTATTTGAAAAAAATTAACATTCATTGGTTCTATATCTTTGCATTTGATAGAAATCTAACAAACATAAATTGAATGAGTAAGTCAAACTGGTCATTAAGATGTAAACAACAGGATTGATTAAAGTTTTTATTTTAGTATTTTTTATTTACTATTTTTGAAATAAAGGCATTTGCGTATTTGAAGGCAGGTGTAACTGAGCTGGTTTGGATATCGGCAGCATGTGAAAACTCTTGAAGAATGGGAGAATTTAAGGGTGATAAAAAATAAGAACATATGTAGGACATATGCATGGGTGTACACATACATTCATATTGTGAGAGGTAGAGGGGCAAGAAAAAATACATGAGAGCTTAATTTGAATAAATATGAAGAAAGAAAATGTACTAAACAAAGAGATAATATTTAAAAGAGCTTAAATATTTGAAAGTTTCCAACAATGCTTAGGAAGAAATCATATGATAAATAAGATGTGCTTCTAAAGTGGAGGTTTCCTTTGGAATTACCCTGGGTTTGTTTTGAAGCACACACTCTCATCAAATCCTATAGTTTTATAATGGTCCATAGTTTAAAGAACAATATTGAAATGTTAAATAAGCTGATGTGGTACATTTCTATTAGTTAAAGAAGGCTTAAATAATAGATATGTATGTAATACCTTGATTTATATATAAAGTAATTTAGGGAAACTACTGTAGATCTACTTCATAACTAAAGGAAAAATATTAATGGCATAAACATTAGCTTTAGAACTGAGACAAAGCAGTATGTATTTTGAATTATATTTGCTAGAAAACAAAGAGAAATTTTATTTTTAAACCAATATTTGTCATATCTTAATACCAACCCAAAGATGCATTCAGTAAAAATACTACTATAGTGAGAACATTTTTGTGGTACATATATATATATCTGTGGTGAAATCAATGTTGGTAGTGAATTACATGGACTCCATGCCTATGTTATTAAATAATACATTTATTAATTGTAAAATAAACTGAACTTGTGTCATAAAATTATATAAAAACACAGTATATAAAATATGCCTGTATACTATAAAAAACTACATTCATAATTAAAGAAATGAACATATAACTGTGATTGCTCATATGCATTATTAAATATACTCAGTAAATATTTTGTTTTTATATTCAATTTAAAAAATGCTCTTGTCTACTTTGCCCGGTAACCACCTTTGCCTGAATACAGTGGTGATGGATAACTTAACACCATCCTCACAATTCTAGCACAATTCTAGCACATTCCAGCTTAGCAACATACATAATGAGGGATAATTAAGAAAATATTGGACTCTGCCTCTAAAATGACTACTGGAGACTTTGTTATCTTGGTAATCAAATCACCAGCAAAGAAACAGAGGTTGTGCAATGCCATCTAACTGATCCAGGATTATTTTTTTTAGATAGTTGTGATAAATCATTCTTCTCTTTTTAAAAAAATTACCTTGTTAGCTTGTGGCTAAAATGGTTCTTGCGTTAATATCTCACATTCGATTCTGTAGCCTTTCTTGGGAAATTCATTTCATGGACTTCAGTTATGATTGAGCAAAGGACTATTGATTCAGACCCCAAAGGCTTAAGGTAATAACTTTTCAGAGACCTTATAACTAATTGCAATGTCCCAATTCATTACTGTACACCACTCAACCTTTATAATAAAGATTTATTCATAGAACACAATGTGTTAGTCGTTTTCCCAATAGCCAATGCTCAAAACATTTGATCTAGATCAATGTGGTGTTATGTATCAATCTGAAGTTCTACTAATTGTGTTGATTCTCTCTCAAAACACTATCACATACTTACAGATACTGTCAGATATTTAATTCTTGGTAGATTGTATTCTAAATCAACAACTCAACAAAACACAGGCTTAGTGTGGTTTTATTTGGAACAGCTAGATGTTAATTAGAAAAAAATCACAACATGAAGTGTTTAGACATAAGCATATGAGTAATATGTTTCCTTCACAAATCTGAGGGAATTCATTCCTCAAGACCTTTTAGATAAAACAAAATATAAACAACAAAGAAATTTTTTATCCTAAATCTTACTTAATTCTGAATTAATTTCAGTCATACAGTTTAACTTTGCAAATATTCCAAGTTCCTGTGATACTTTTATGTCACTGGGGAAAAATACATCCAATTTTATTATTTATGTTTGGTTCAAATAACCTTTTTTAGCTTTCCAAATTTGTCAAAGTAGCAAACATCTAAAACTCAGTGCTTAAAAGAGCAGAGGCATATTTTTTGCTTATGTGACCTACCCATAAGGTCTTGCATAAAAGCCAAACCCCAAATTATTCTCAAAAGCACAAATAGAGTATTTATAATAATCCCAACAAATTTTGCATAAGATTATTATTTTCTCAATTTCCCCAATACATTTTCCATCATCTTACAAACTCCCTTGTTTTTGTCTACCAAGCTATAACCATTTCTTCAGAATATGATTCAGGTTGTGAATAAAATGAAATGGACCTATTTACCACTCATCTGCCATTAATTTCCTGCCACTGGAGAGTGGCCATTTATAAAACTACAGTTTTCTAAATAATCAGCACTATTCTTCCTGGAGTTGCCAAAAGCAACCTTTGAATTCAAAGACCATCTAACAAAATCTTGCTTAGCTGTGAAAATAAGCCTGAGGATGCTCCACCAAGCACACAGCCAACTAGCTAAATCATTTACTATAATCCACAACAAAGAAGCTTTAAATAGAAAAGGAACTGGGTTGGAAACTTTTCCTCATGAGCAATAGTAGCAGCAAGGCAAGGACAAATAAATGAAAGAGGCAAGGCACACTCATTCATAGGAGGAGAGCAGTGGGCACGTTGTGATGTGTTACAATGTGCAGTTAGTGCTCCATTTCTATGTATGTGTATTGGAATATCGCCTGAAAATACTGTTATTATCCAAAAACTACTTATGTGTTACTTCACTTGCAATAAGAATTATTGATATCATTGAAAGTGACAGTATAAATAGTATCTTATATTCTGAAATGCCTAAGCGTGCAGCTTTCTCACTTGTGCAGGCTTGCTGCAAAATTGATACAAAACTGATCTTCATAGTTGACAGGCTGCTTTAAAAAAGAAAAGGCATGTTTCCATTTTCATCAATTGTAGGATATAACAATCACAAATGTGCCAAGGAAGTGCAATGACTATTATGTGATTGGTAAAATAAACCTTATTGGAAAAAAAAAATAATAAGTTTAAAGTCACCTTTGCTTTCAGAAGAGGGTTACTTTTAGAGAGTAGAAGGAAAATAGGGACAAACCTTATTATGAAAGTAACCTAGAAGATCATGAAAATAGATACTTCTGCTCTTAGAAAAAAATATAAAACAATGACAAAGATATTAATTTGTATCCAAAAACCAATGTTTAAAATGCTTAAAAATCATAGGCTTTCCAACAAATAGATGGCAACTTCATATATGTTACTCCAATTCTCAAAGCTTAGGGTTGTTTTTTTTTTTTTTTTTTTTTTTTTTTTTGTACCAGGATTGACCCTAGGGGCATTTTACCACTGAGCCACATCCCTAGCACTTTTAAAAATATTTTATTAGAGACACGGTCTTGCTAAATTGCTTAGGACCTTGGTAAGTTGCTGAGGCTAGCTTTGAACTGACTATCTTCCTGCCTCAGCCTCTCAAGCTGCTGGGATTACAGGTGATTACCACAGCTCCTAGTGTAAACTTAGGGTCTTTTTTGTGATAAATGCAGTAATATATTTAGAAAAATTGAGTAAATATAAAAAATCCAGAACATCAACTGATGGACAGTCAGTGGTATGTTTAATATAGCTACATAACAGATTCATCTAGGAATTAGTAAACCTTGATCCCCACTAGGACTTTAACTCAGTATTTTTGATTTTTTTCTTTATTTCAAAGCTTTTCACTTTCCTTAAGCAAAAACTATGAGGGAAAGGTAGATAATAACACTCATTCACTCAGTCTGTCTCTTTTCCTGGCCATTCCTTATGGGCTAAGCATAGGTAAATGTATACAAAGATTAATAAGGCAAACTTCTTTCTCCTCCAGATACTACCTCATGGGGAAGTCAGAGAAGGAGACAAGGAAAGTGCCAGGAAGCTGTGTGATCACCTTCACAAAATACTTCTGGAAACAGAGAAGAGAATAATTAAAGCCACCAACAAAAGTCATAGCTTGTTTGTTTGATCTATGCATGCTATGTGTACTAAATCTTGATGTGTGTGTATACCAAAAAAAAAAAAAAAACAGAAAAGAAAAGAAAAAAAATAAAGCACATACACACACATATACAGGACATGGAAAGTCTCTGTTCTCCACCTTAACAATTTTGGAGGGTCTGTGAGGTTTTGATCAAATATAAAGAGACAATAAAGCAAGATGGGCACACAAGTGTTGGGGAGAAATGCAATTCGAGATGAACGTGCATAACCAATGCACTAAGGCTACATGTACCTCTGAATTTACTAGGCAGATGAGCAGCCTTAGAGTTCCAGGTCACACTGAAATTTTGAAGAGGAAATATAAGAAAGAATGGTCTATTGTTCTATCATTTAGGTGTTCACACTGTTACCAGAGCAAGTGTAGGGGTCCCCTGGGTACTGGGTCCAGGGTCCAGATTCTTGGTGTCCAAGGCAAAGACTTGAGACAGACATGAGGGGTTCACAGACAAGGAAGAGGTTTACTGAAAGTGAAAAAAAATATTATAAGAGAACAGAGTGAGGCAAGCTGCAAAGTATCTCAAGGTCCTGTCAAGTGGAGTCCTCTGTTTTTTGAACTTTGCTAGTTCTTCCTCTACTCCCCTGGGTGCATCTGGGGTTAATTGACATCTTTATTGACAGCTGAATATGAGATAATTTCTTCTCCACTGCCAAAGAAAAAGGAAAAAAAAATTCTTTCTTCCCCTGGAAAATGCACAGACTTGGGGGGAGCAAACCTCAGTGGTGATGATACGTGAACTAGCAACCAGTTAACTTTTAGTCAGTCCCTTGAGCATGCCCAAGATCATGAACTTTCCCTTTAGGGCCTGGAACTACCTTTGAGATCATCTAGCTTCCTCCTTTTGACCATAGGGTGGCCCAATTTTCTCTCACAGAAGAGTGACAGACAGAGAGCAGAGTTTAGGTGGGGTTGATGACCATAGGCAGTGGTCTGCCTCTTCTATCCCTTCAGCATATCTTATCTCCTAACAACATGGTTATCAATGATTACAGCAAGACTTTAAACACCAAGGAAAATAATAATGCTACAGCTCCTCTTCAAAAATTGCTAAAAGTAGCATTTCCTTCAGACCACTGGCTTTTATCTCTTTCCCAAGGCAGACATTATGTAACTAAAACAGTTTCATCACAAAAGTATGCATTTAAGATAGGACATAGGTAAGGTGTTTACAGTATTATTATTATTTGTGGTACTGGGGGTTGAAGCCAAGGTTGCTTTATCACTGAGCTATATCCACAGCTCACTTGCTCTCTTTTTTTTAAAATGTTTTTAATTTTTTTAATTTAATTTAACTTTTAAATTTTGAGACTGTCTGCTAAGGCTAAGTTGCACATCTGGCTTTGAACTTCTGATACTCCCGCCTCAGCCACCATTTAGATAGGATTAGAAGCATGACACATCATGTCAGGCTAGCTATTTGCTTTACTGATAAACTTCCTATTCTATGAGGAATTTACAAGGTTTGACTTGTGAATCTCTTCTGAATGAACTCTTGTTTAAAATCTAGCTTGTCACTTTTTTTTTTTAGTCACTTAATCGGCTACAAATCAACAGCAAGTTATAGATTATATCATCTTAGATTCCAATTACTACTCATTCTCTAATCCAAGGTGAACATAATTGTGATGCTTAGCAACCTTAATGATTAACATGTAGGAAGGAAGGTGAATGATCCCTAGAAAGAATGTAAATTTATAGTACATGTCTCTTGTAACATTCTGAGCGATTTAAGACATCATGATTATTTAATACCAGACCTTACTGAAATGAAGCCTGTGGCTTTGAAACATACACGGAAGATAAATAAATAAAAAGTTCCTTCTTTGAAGCATGTGATAATGTAATATCATGCTGACTAAACAAATCATGGGAAAACTATGAAATTGCACATTTCTAATTGCACATGTCATTGATAACAATCACATACTAGGTATCAGTTAAGTGAAATTCAATATGAAGACAATATTCTTTATATTCTTTCTTTTCTTACTTCATTGATCCTGTCTCCCAGCATAATCATTGCCTTTCCCTGTATACACCAACTTCTTATTCTAGGTTCTTATTCACATTGTTATTTTTGGTCCCTGTCATGAAATAAATTAGTTTTACCTGGATTGGCTTTTTTCTTCACATGATTTTCAGACTATTTTTTTAACATTAAACTGTAAACTTTATTAATCAAAAACAATGACTCTTCCATTGGGAATTTTGTATGCTTATCAAACTCTTAGGGAAGATATTTGAGACCTAGAATGCTTTGCCAGAATTAATCCCACAAGAACCTGTAGAGGGACAATTTTTTAGGCATATATCCAAATATGCTAATGACACTGTTAAAAGGACTAGGACTATGCAAAATTAAATACAGGCATGCACTTATTTCTAAGACCAGAAACAATTTTCTTATAGCACATGGCTCTAATAATCCAATCTTCATTCGGGTTTGCAGTCATATTGCTTTTGGAATTTTCTTTATTTTTAAAATTTTAAGCTTCACCAAATTGTAATATATATTAGATATTGTTTTTGACTTACAGAATACCAAGAAACACTGGTTTTCTGCTAGTGTCAGATTGCTTTTCTTAAACATCGCATGTCAATCCTTTGTCACTTCTTATCATCTGGGGTCCTTAAATTTAGAGTTTTCCAGGTCCATTCCTAATAGAATTTTTTTTTCTGTGCATTGTCATTTACTCGATTATCTCCTCCTTAAGGCACTGATTGGACAATGACTAGAACATGCAATCATGACTGTTATCCCCAGTGGCAACATCTCAAGTGCTGACTTCACAGTCACCACAGGGTGCCAAGTGCTGCTATCTCTTATGTAAAAGGACAGCCAAACATTAGTCCTGGACCAACAAGGAGAAAACTTACATGTGCTATTTCAGGGTAAAAGTATAGTCTAAGTCCTGTTCAGAACAGAATTAAGTGAAAGAAGGAGGAAAAGAACCAGAGATAGTAGATAAGTACTGACAAATACAAAAGGAGTTTTGTTATAAATTAGAGTAGAGAAAAGAATCAATGTCTTTCATGTTCACTGGGTTGAAGAGAAGATAATGAAAAATACTGCAATATAGTTATGATGATAGTGGGCATCTAAAGAGATTAAATTGGTGATAAAGGATCCTTGTGCAGGTGACAGAAGAAGGAATCTAGTACTGTACTAGAATCTGGTTTTGATCTTAAGTGTGTTCACATCTCACTAGTTTATATTAAATAAAGGCAAAGAATATGGTCATGCAGAGAGAATCAGGTTAGTTAATAGGACAGTTTGAAAAGGTGGGATTATTCTTTCTTATTGCTTAAATTTGGGGGGACAATATTGATTTTGATGACTCTTTAGCTTACTTAGGAAAACTTTAAAAATAGAAAAGATTAGCATAGAAGGAAATTCTGATTTTTTGTTTGTTTCTGCAGCCTGGAGAAAACATGGGATCGGCAAATATTTTAATTTAATCAATTTTGAGGGGTTTTTTTTGTGTGTGTATTATTAGGAAGATCACCTAAAATGTAGACCTACAACTTGAAATTAAGTAATTATATTTAAATGCTTCATAAATTTTATTTTAAAATTAATTTTGTATTTATTTAAATGTTTCACATGTAAGAAATTAAATAATTTACAGAAAGTAAGAAGTAATATCATGAATGTATCTTACTCAGTAGTATTAAAAGAATAAATCAGGTTCCTGAGACAAAAGTATTAAGTATCTATCAACTCACAAAGAACAATTCAAATCTTTGAAAATCTGATATGTTTACCAAAATGTTACAAATAAAACTTTATAAATAATGTCAATCATTTATACTTTGCATTTTGAATGCTATTTTTTATGTTTTCTCTTTGGCTATAGATATTATCTTTTATTGATTTTTCTTTATCACTAGTACTTTCATGAATTTGTTCTAAAACATCTTGCATGTGTTATCTTTCTTAAAATTCTGTATTTATTATAAAAAAAAGAAATATAACCTAAAACAGGATCTAATATAATGTAACAAATTATGATAACATGAGAGTCATATTTTATATTAAAATAAAAAGAGGAAAAATTTAGAAAATAATCTGTTAGCAGAAGGCACCTGCATCCTCTAATTGCCCTTATAGAAACATTGAACTATTGTATAATTTATCACATGGAAAAATTACTTTCACAAATAATCTTAATTGGTTTTCAAAATAATTCAACAAACTCAATTTTAATATCAATTTTACAAAGAATTTAATTTCACTTCTTTCAGTCACAAAATTAGTAGATTTCTGACTCAGCTTTTGAATTTTTAATATCAGTGCTTTTTTGTTAATATTACTGATGATTAGATGTGATTCTTATTTGGATTGGAAAGTTTTAAAGTCCTTACATAATTTTTGTGTTTTATTCTTATTTGTAACTTTAACCACTATATCTATTTCTGTATTATAAAAATTACAAAAAACTCTGGAATAATGAGAGAAAATTTATATTTCAGATGGGCACATACTTCATATTTGATGATAAAACTACAGCAAGAATTTATATGCTCCAAAACCCAGAACCTTGCAATTAGACAATCTAGATTCAAATAATTTTAAATTATTTTTACACATGGATGTACTTTAAGTGATAAAATATGTGCTCTTTTTATTTTGAATTATTATTGTGAATAATACTATTTTCAGCGGATAATATATGGGCAAGAATTTTGTAATAGAAAACCAAAGAAAGAAGAGAAAATGCCAGTTAAATGACAATTGCAAATGTTTTCCTATTTTTTGTTATTAAAGTAAAGTCTTTAATAGTGCTCCTTAAGTAATATTAAGTGGCATGCCACCATTATTTTTGCCTGTATTTGTTTATAAATTCCAGTATGTACAATAGCTTAGAAGTAATAAAATTTGGAATATTTTTGAGTTTTAAAACAGTTATAAATGTGTGCATTAGTTATTAAAATATTTTAGACATTGAATTGACAAATTAAGGATAACTTTATTGAATTAACAAGTGATTTGCTGTGTTTCTGTCTTAACATTCATTATACAACAAAGTCCTTTAGCTCTTAACTAAAAGCAGTGTTAATAGCTTTTCATAGTTGACCAATCTTTCAAAAATATTTATTATGTTAACATTAATTACTACTTTTGAATTTTTAAAATTTTAATGTATTAAAACATTTTAAACCACCACACATGCATACAAATTTTCCTAAAACCTACTCAGTAAATATGTGAAATATAAAATAATTAAACTCAGAATGTTAATCTTTGTATCAAACCAAAATTTTTTATTAAAGAAGCAGAAGTTGAATACAAGCATTTTTGTACGTGTGTGATTCTGGTAATTGAACCTCCTTCTATGCTATGTAATATTGAGCTATATACACCCCTAGCAATAAAAAAATAATAAATCAGGTCAAGTTATTATTTTTCACTAAAAATGTTCACTTAAGATTCCACACACTTATTTCTTCTAAACTTATTCAAAATTTATGAAAATATAGGAATCTCTAATTTACACTACTAAATTAATTCTAACTTAGAAAAACAATCTGATTATGATCTCAAGCACTACTGAGTATGTTTTTATTTAGTTGTCTCTATGGAGGCATGGAGTAACTTTAATTGTTAAAATATGAAGAACCAACCAATCTGATAGGTAAATGGATGGCATTGGAGAAGATAATGCTAAGTGAAGTTAGATAATCCCAAACAAACAATGCTGAATGTTTTCTTTGATATAAGGAGGCTGACTCATAATGGGATAGAGAGGGGGAGCATGGGAGGAATAGATGAATTCTAGATACCGAAGAGGGGAGGGAGGGACGGGGAGGAGGCAGGGGATTCGCAAGAATGGTGGAATGAGATGGTCATCATTATCCAAAGTACATGTTTGAAGACATGAATTGGGTGTCAACCTACTTTATATTCTGAGATATGAAATTGCGGTACATGTGTGTAGTAAGAATTGTAATACAAAAAAAAGTACATTTATAAAGACATGAATTAGTGTGAACATACTTTATATATAAAGATATGAAAAATTGTGCTCTATATGTGTAATAAGAATTGTAATGCACTCCACTGTCATGTATTTAAAAAAATAAAATCAATTAAATAAAAAAATGAAGAATGTTTGTATCATTAACTAATATTTTTTCCAAATTATTAATGGAATAAATAATTTAGCATCATATATACCTGAATAGCAGTTTCTGTTGCAATTTGTGAATTTTGTCACAGAGAAAAAAAAACAAAAAAGAACTTTATTATGGACATTTCTTGATTCTTGATTTCTTGATTCTTCGTATCAGTCAACATTTTTTACCTTCAGTTCTAAATTGCAATATTCTTCCTTCTTCTTTATGATCTCCCTCCATAGAATCTGTGTGCTGTGTATCTCACTCAGGGAATTATAAACTGATCCAGAAGAAAACTATATATGGCATAACACACACACACACACACACACACACACACACTTTCCTACTCCAATTTCTAGTTTTATTTTCTGTACCTTCTGGTGCAATCAATGCCAACAATTGTCTAGCCTATTATCATAATCTCCATGTCTAGCATAGGATCTGACTTTAAGGGGATGCTAATATAAAATTTACTTTTAATAAATCACTGCAAGGAAGAGAAAAACTACTTAGTACTACTTAAGCAAGAATTGATCAATCTCATGGGGAAAGGACTGGAAATGAAATTTTATTTTTCAAATATTTTGCAAATAAAATCATTGGTGAATGTGTTTGTATTTATGTAAAACTGATAGGTTAACTTGGGAAATATGTTCATCTTTAACCAAATCAGTATATTTAACAACTTATGATAGCATATCTCAAAATTTATATCTCTCTAATGTTTAAATGAAACCAGGTTTAAGATATTTCCAATCAAATATGTAGTGACTTGTGCAAAAGTGGTTCTTTTGCAATAATTGGAATTAGAGAAAATTAACATAAAATATTTATAGGAACAAATATGATTTTTAAGTATGTCTTTTATAAAAATATTCTTCAAATTTCCTCTCACTAAGCCAAGAAAAATAAGTGCAGCTTATGCTTGTTGCGGGGGAATTGTTTTGTTAAAGCATAGAGATATTAATTCAGATTAGGAACACTTTCATTTACTAAATACTCAGATATAAAGATGCATGAGAAAAGCATTGTGAGAGCCAAAAAGAAATTATAAAAAGAAACAAAAAGGGAAAATATTAAGATGTTACTATCTTCCAGTACATGTATATTTTATGTCTTGCAGATGTGTACATTAATATAATATATAGTCTTAATATTTTATTTTAATAAGGTTATGAAATTTTTCTAGAAATGTAGAGGGGTTGTGTGTATGTGTCTTTGTGTGTGTGTGTGTGTGTGTGATGGCATTTTCTTTATAGCAGGGTTGAAAGAGAGTTTTAATTATATCTCTATGTTACCAAGGGCTTCCTAGATAATATGATATTACATCTCATGTAACAATTTGGCATACCTTGTTCTTAACATGTAGCATTTACAATAAAATAAGCAAATTATTCTTCTTTAAAATGAAGATTTTTTTGTTCCTATAAAAATGTTACTATTAAAAAATACATAAAGATTGGTTTCCTACTGATATTTAAAAAAATTAACAGTTACTTGCACATCTATTTTAAGATCAGAAGTAGACAGCACAGGAAGATTTTTCAGCAACTCCATGTTTCAGGGACTAATATAAAGTGACTCTTTAAACAATGACTCTCTGAAACAATCATATATTTCCTCAGTTCCTTGTGTCTTCATACATCTTAAGTGATTTGTTAACATAAAGAATTCGTTTTTTCCCTTTGTCAATTTAGCTAGGGTTATGACTTTTACTTTCCTTTTCTAAGACATTATTAACTAACTCCAGATACCCAAACTGGTATAAGGAATTCCCCAAGGGAGAAGTACAGAAGTAGCAGCAACCTTAGAGAGCATCCAGTCCCACCTCTCATTTATTTGAGTAAGGTTCTGGCTGCAGCACACAACAAATGAAAAGCAAATGAGTAAATATATACAGAAATGAAACAGCCACACCAAGCATAGCATAGCCTCTTGCCCCCAATTTCATGGGAAAAAGCTCCCTGATTTCATTTGGTGGCTGAGCTGCAATGCTACAGTGCTATAGCACAGGGCAAACTGCTGCTCCTAAATTGCTCTCTGCCTTCCCCACTGCTGATGCCACAGAAAGATGGTGCATATGAGTTTAGATTTGCTGTTTTACACTTTTTCTCAACTGTGCATTCCCTGTAATGAAGGATTTCTGCTATGGGGAAGAATGTATTTTTAATGAGTCCTTTTTGATATTTAACTGAATTCTCAGCACATGATAAAATATGTAACATACCCAGATATCATGTATTTCAAAATAAATTTATTGGCATTCTATAATTCAGAAGATTTTGCTGTACTGTACATTTTAATATGACATCTTAGTTGGAATCGGTGAGAAATATTAATCAATATGATTTGCTGGTCAAGAGATGTTGACAAGAGGTCAAGGTCGATTACTGACAAAGTCTAAGGAACTTTAAAGAGATTTATACAATGGTAGTGAAATTTTTTTATAATTTTCATCTTTAAATGCACCCAAAAACCTATATGCTAAAGTTTTAGTCTCTAGCCTGTGGTGTTATTGGAAGTGGTAGAGCCTTTAGGGAAAGAGGTTTAGGTGAGTAAAATTAGGTTATTGGGAGGGTGTCCTTGAAGGGGAAACTGGGAACCATGACTTTTTATTTTTTTAATCTCTCTTTCCAGGCCACCATAAAATGAGTAGCTTTGCTTCATCATGGGTTCCCCACCATGATATTCTGCTTTGCCAGAAGTCAAAAGCAATGGAGTTTACTATGGATTGGACCCTCTGAAATTATGATCCAAAATAAACATTTACATTTAAGTTGATTTTTTCAGTTTGTTGTAGTGATGTCAAAACAGGTTTTGAAACTGATTTTCCCCAATTCACTAGCAGACCACCATTGAAATTACCAATAATTTATAAATGTAGGTATCCTTCATTAACACTATAACGCAAGAATGATGTTCAAATTTTAAAAACAATAATACAATGATCATTTTTCTCAGAGAAAAATGGGTATAAGTTAAGGTGAGAGAATGATCCAATTAATATAGCAAACTATTTAACTATTTTACTTATCAATATTCAAGATAAAATACCAGATACTAACATTATCTATATTTCAAAGAAATGGACCAAATTTATTTACTCAAAAAAATTCCATCCTACAAAATATATTTTCAAAACACTAACAGATTACAACAGATCTAAAATGCCTTTCCCATAGTATTTAAGTTGATTATGTTTACAATACAGAATAAATTATTCATAAATAGAATATAAACTCAGAAAAGAAATAAGACAGCCAAAATATTTTAATGCAATAAAAGTAGTAAATAACAAAGCAGATACTACAGAAAAGTGAATTAATAATGTAGGACTAATTTAATACATCCTCTTATTAGTCAAAGGAAACGTGAATAATTGAAAATGAAGAATAGAAAGAAAAAAGCTGAACATTCACTAAGAAAACTCAATCAATTATTAATTGGAATTCTACAGGGAAAGGAGAACACAGAGGAGGGAGAACAATTGGCAAGGCACATGTATATTTATCCTTATAAAAAGTTATATGATTATGAAACTGAAAAGTCCAAATAAATCACTAATTAAAAATTTGTTCATTTTCATTATTCTTTATAAAATAGATGTAAAAATAGTTTATATATATATATATACATATATATATGCATTTATTTTAAAATAATGCATTCACCTTTTTTGAGACAAGTAGATGTTTAATTAGCTGCTCAATAACTATATAAAAAAAAAACACTAAATTTTTTCATAAACATTTCATCTGAAAACTGCAATTTACATGGGATAGTAATAATTGAATGAATTTCAATGAAGACTTTAGGGAGAGAAAACATTAAATTTAAGTAAATTAACTTTAAGCCCAAAATTTGAATAAGACACAAAGTTTTTCTTTAAGGGAATTAGGGGAATGGATGATGCACAAAGGGATAAAACCAAAAAATTTTCCTATTCTTTGTCTGGGCATGTTATTTATCAGTCTGTGAAGCTGACTAATGATTTATGGTATTCAGATAAAAATTAAGGGCAGAAAAGGCAGAGACATAAACATTCATGAAAGCCCAACAAATTCTAAGTTCTATACAAAATATTAGCCAAAAATTTTAAATTATATATATAGTTTGAAAATATTATTTCTTTTCTATATTTTTATTAGTTCATTATAGTAATAAATAACAGTGGGATTCATTATGCTATATCCATATATGTGTGGAATATAATTTGTTCCTTTTTGTTCAACAGTACTTCCTCTTTTCCTTTCACCTCCCTCTCCTGTTCCCTGTCCTCTTCTCTACTAGACTTCCCTCTATATAGTGTTTTTATAATTGGTGCTTTATAGATATACATAAAGTTGGAAATCACTGTGGTATATTCATATATGTATGGAGAATAATTTGGTCAATTTTGTACTACCATTCCTCACTTTTCCAGTCCCTCCTCCCTCCCCCATCACCCCCTTACTGTATGCCACTGATCTTCCTTCTATTTTCATGGGATTCCTCCCCTCCTGTTATTTTGCTGTAGCTACTGCATGGGACAAATCTCTCAACCTTTAACTTTCTGAATCTGGCCTATTTAACTTAGCATGATTTTTCTCTCTTCTAACCATTCACCAGGAAATGTCATAATTTCATTCTTCCATATGGCTGAGCAAAACTATATTTTGTATATATGCTGTTGTGGTTTAAACATGAGGTGCCCCCTAAAAGCTTATGTATGATAGCTTGCAGAAATATTCAGGTGTTAAATGGTTGGACTGTGAGAGTTGTAACCAAATTAGTGGATTAATCCACTAGTATGGAATAACTGGGTGGTAACTGGGTGGGTGGAGTATTGCTGGAGGAGGTGGGCCATTGAGTACATGACTTTGGGGTTTATATTTTGTCTGCAGTGAGCAAACTCTCTCTGCTTCCTAGTTGTCATGTCCCAAGCTTCTTTCCTCCACCATGCCCTCTTGCCTTTATGTTTGCCTCACCTTGGGCCTAGAACTATGAAGTTGGCCAACTGTGGACTGCCCTTCTGAAACCATGAGCCAAAATAAACTTTTTCTTCTCAGTGTTGTGCTTGTTAGGCTCTTTGGTCACAGTGATGAAAAACCTGACCACACATAACATATTTTTTATCTTTTCATCTGTTGATTAGAAAATACAAACAAATAATCCATAAATTTATTTAGTATTAATATTATTTGTGAGCTATTTATATTTATTTATTAAGTTTAAAACAATATATTTGACTTTTTGAAAAAAATTTAGTTTTAAAAATATTGTTAATATTTACATAAATATCTTAGACATCCAAATGGATAAACAATAGACTTTTTTATTCAACCTAAAAAATATAAAAGAGAACCTGAAATAAATAATTCAAAAGTTAATAAATGTTTTTAATTAATGATGAACTGAACTTATTTCTAGATGTTTTACTACATCTAAATACATTTATTATATAAATATATTTATTTGTCTCAAATACCCTATAAATTAGTTTATACTATTATCTATTTTTCACAATTGAGGAAGGCAAGATACAGAGAGGTTAAGTAACTGTTAATTCATAGAGCTAAATTTGTGAAGGATCTAGGAATTAGTCCCTCAGTTGTGTTGTAGAGTCCTTCCTTTAATAATACATGTATGCATTTACTTCATTCAAAGTGAAGAGTACATTTTCTTTTTATATTTCACCTGTGTAAAAGGTATGTGCAACAATGAGTGAAACCTAGAGTTGATTAGCAAACGTGTGTGTGTGTGTGTGGTGTGTGTTTTGTAAAGTATTAAAAAAGAGTGATTTGGTGACATGGACTGATCTTTTAATGCCGTTAATCAAATAATTTCCATTCTACAATTCATACCACAGTAATAATCATAATGGATTTCTAAGATATTTACAGAGATGATTTTAATCACATTTATTAATAATATTGAAAAATTGAACATGGAATAATTGTCCCATAATAAGTTACTGCTTAAATAAATGATGATATATTAATAAATTGGACAAGTACATGGAAATTAGTGTAATAATACATAATTCTAAAATGATCCTTCAAAATTCCCAACCATTTTTTTCAGGAAAGTGAACAAACTATCAAGTCCATGATTATGTTAGGTTACATAGTTAAAGGAATTTTGCACCTGATACTAAGGTTACAAGTCAGTTAACTTTGAGCTGGTAAAATAGGAGATTATGCAAGTGGGTCTGATCTAAACATGTGAGCCCTTTTAAGCAGAAAATTTCCCCAGCTGGACCTCTGGGGGAAGTCAGAAATGGAAAAGTAAGACTTCAGGTGCTACTGCTGGCTTTGAACATGGAAATGGCTGGGAAAAAAATGTTTACTATGACATATACCATGAAAGAATAACAATACCAAAATAAATATATGACTTAAACTAATCATTGCAAAAGCATTAAGGTTGCTTACCCAAGAGAAATAGAATTACAGTTATTTTTTAAGTTGTATATTATTAAGATTGTATTTGTTGTGACAGATTTCAGTAATATATGGATATAAGAACATAGAATAAAATTCTCATGTAGCATAAGGATTCCTAACATTTCATACTATACAGAATTAAGCAAATACATTTAAACATATATAAACATTCAAGAAGAACTTAATAGGCCTCATATAATAGTACACTCCTCTAATCCCAGTGACTTTGGAGGCCAAGGCAAGAGGTTCACATATTCAAGGTCAGCCTCAGCAACTTAGGGAGACCCTGTCTCAAATTAAAAATAAATAAATTAATTAAAAGACTGGGAATGTAATTCAGTGACAGAGTAACACTGGTTTTAATCCCTAGTAGTGGGGCAGGGGAGACTTTATGAAAATAATTTGAAATATACAAATTGATTATATCTTGATATTAGAATTAAAGATTTCTGTCTTCATCTGCATAGGTGAATGTAGCTCCTTTTTATCTACAATGAATGACATTGTCTTCTAGTAATATCAAGAACTGTAGGCATTTTGTTACTGTTCCCATGTATAGGTGGTCTACAGTGGGAAAGGTTCTTTGTTTTATCCCCCAAAGGTTCTTCTTTTCTTCCTTTCACCTCTCTTGTACTCTCTCTCTCTCTCTCTCTCTCTCTCTCTCTCTCACACACACACACACACACACACTTTCTCTGTCTCCCTTTCTTCATCCTTCCTTCCTCCCTCTTTTATTCTTTCATTAAATCACTGTAGAAATTTCAGGTTGTTGAAATAGAAATAATTAACAATTTCTTCTTTGTACATAAATATATATTCACTTATTTTAATATAATACCTGCTGTATATTTTCTGTCTCTGAGTTTCTTCAACCTTGTACAATGTGATCCAGTTCCTTACAGTTGTAGTTCACTTACTAGACAAGAAAGTTTTATCATGGTGAACAGTAAGAAGGATACAGATAACCCATTCCAAAGGGAAAAACACATTCCAAAATTTGACATCCAGAGACTGACATGCAGTAAAATATTCTTTTGCTTTGTATGGGATCTTGATTTTTACCCAATAACTGGATAGAACTATTTAACAAAAGAGCAGCAATCATTATTTCTAATGTGATGTTTGTGCAGGTATTGTAATGTATGCTTTCTTAATGTAGACATGCAGCCTATCACTCAAAAGGATATGCTTGTGACATTTTAGTGTATAAGAGTAAGATTATGGAGCTATAATAAGTGTTTAAATATTAGGGCTATGTGTATTAGTCTTAGCACTCAAGAGATTAAGAATAAATAGGATGTCTGCCCATCTATCTATCAATCTACCTACCTACCTACCTACCAACCAAGAGAGAGAAAAAGCGAAAAAGGGATTTACTATAGGAATCTGGCTCATGTAATTATGGAGACTGAGAAATCAAAGGCCTGCAGCCTGCAACTAATTACTAATTAGAATTAGTAATTCTAATTCAAGTCTAAAGACCTGAGAATCAGGAAAACTGACTGAGTAAATTCCAGACTAAGTGTGAGAACCTGGGAACAAGGAAAGATGGTGAGATTTCTATCTTGGTCCAAGTTCAGAGGCAAGAGAAGTCTGATGTCTCAGCCCAAAGACTCAGCATTTTAGTCTGTGCAGACATTCAAGAGATTGGGGTTTCGATGTAGTTTGAACACATTTAGCTTTATTCAGTTTATCAATTTAAATGTTAACCTCATCCATAAATACCCTCACAGACATATCTAGGAAAAATATGTAGCCAGATATCCAGATACCATCCAACCCATTCAAGTTGACACATAAAATTAACCTCAACTCAGCTCTTCCACTATGTGACTTTAGGCAAATACCTAAACTCTATTTCTGGGTCTATTGATTGCAATGAAAAAAAAAAAAATATATATATATATATATATATATATATATATATATATATATATATATATATATATATAATTGCACTGGGGTTCTCCATACCCAGATAGGAAATTATTCCAAGTTTTTCATAATAAATCTCAGACATAACCTAGGCAAGTGCTTTGCTTTAATCTATGATGTTAAGTGATAAAACAGTGATTTTGTGGCAGAGAAGGGGAAAGGAATTATTTAATCCGGTATTCCCATGTGGTAGAGTGACAATATAAAAATCAAGTCATGTTGGGATCTTATGATTCTGTGGCTAAAAACTAAGATTTTGTGTATGCCTCCACCTGGTGCTAATGTCATGGTTCTGGGAAACCACACTTTGCAAAGCAATGTGATAAAGAACCTCATCATAATTTCAAGGAATTAAAACTTACTAAGTAAAATATTTCAGAAACAATGTATCTGAATATATTTAATATGTACTTATTTCATATTAGGGAGAATATTTACTTGACCATCATATATAATGACTTACATAAATATTTTGTGAAATATTTTTATGTATATAGTATATTGCATTGAATTTAAAAGGAACAGTTAAAATTTACTACTCTATTCCATTATTTATTCTGAAGTTATGTTAAAATTGCTTTGTTTTCAGAAAAAGCAAATTAAATATTAACTTAAATAATACTATCTTTTTTCTGATGGACTATCCAATCTTTTCAATATTCTACTTAAATAGAGAAAAATACTGTGCTTAAAATATATTTTGGATCACGGTGTGGGGAATAGCTCTAAGAAAGTGATATTAAGCATAAGGGTGAATATTGTTGATAAAAATAAGGAGAGTATCCAGATATATGGGGGAAGAGACTTTGTTTTTATTATCTTCATTGTTTTTCAAAGAAATTATAGTAGTAGATATTTCAATTATTTTACTTGTTTCAACTCTTTGACAGCAGTAACTTGTTGTCTATCACCTAATTAAAAAACTCATCCATCTGATTGTAAAATGTGGTGTCACATCAAACTTGCTTTGTGGTCATCTGCTCTCTGTCATTATTTCCTATTAAACCACTGCAGATTTACAGGAATTATTTTAGCCCTTGATCTCTTGCATATGATCAGTTGCTATAACGTAGGCAGGGTTGTTATTTATTTGCCCAATTAATGATATAGCAGACAGTTCCTCAACACTTTGTCTATTTCAGAAGGCATATCAACTGCTTATACTTTTCTATGTGGTTGCCATTATTTAGTGGAGGACTAATTGCTTATTTAATTAGTAGATAAGTTCAAACTAATTTTAAAATTGCAATTGCTGCAACTTACAGTTAATTTCTAAGGTTGTTTTTCTTTATTTTTGTAACTATTATTTTTTTTAAATATGATATGTTGAATTCAGCCTTTTCTCATGATTTACCAGGAATTATTTTACTTGTTTCAACTTGTTAGTGGGCTTACTTGGAAATATAAAACATAAAACTAAAGAAATGTGTTCCTTTTACAGGAGTGGCACACTCCTGTAATCAGTGTGGACTCAGGAGGCTGAGCAAGAGGATCTCAAGTTCAAGACCAGTTTGGACAATTTAGCAAGACCATGTCTCAGAATTAAGAAAGTAGAAAGGACTGGTAATGTAGCTCAATGGAAGAGCACCCCTGGATTCAATCCGCAGTAATGAAAACATCAAGTAAATAAAATTAAAAAAATATGTTTCTTTAGCTAATAGATCTTATACTATATTTTTGTGAATAATATTGTCAGATGTTTTTGACTGAAATGTATATTATATTAGATGTTGAACCTATTGGTATTTGTCTAAAATGCATTCATGAATGTTTGAAGGAATGTGTAAAAAAATCAAAGGAGATTTATTAATCAAACATCATTACATATTTGGACAAAAAATATCACTAATATAGACTACAGTCCTCTTCTCCTTTCATGAAATTACAGTATTTCCACACAAATGTACTGATCAATCCTCAGCTGAAGATTTAGATATCCCTCTGGGATTATCTGGAAATGTCTGTAACTTTGTCTCTGTGCAGTTTTCTCCCTCCTTGACAATTCTATTTTCCATAAATCTCTACCCAACAAACCCTGTGTTCTCAACTCAGCTTTATTTGGAGCTTGCAAGAATGAAGCTGGGACAGTTTAGGGCTCACTTAACTTCTTTCTCTTTTTTTTGGAGTACATTTCCCTGCACAGCCTATTAGTCAATGCCTGAAGACTATTTTCTCACATGTATGTCTACTTTGTTATTTGTTTGAATGGGATGCTTAATTTTATTCCTCTTACACAAAGTCCCTCTGGAAGTAGATGACTCTCAGTGTTTGTTTCCTTTAAGCATCATTAAATGCATAAACTATAGAGGGCAAGAGGTTATGTACAAATTAAAGTAGAACAATTTTTGGCATCTTCAGACAGCAAAAATTCTATAGAGAATTAAACCAGAGAAACTGAACAAAAAGTTAAATGAAAATTGTAGAAATAAAAAGAATTAAAATTAATGAACAAATAAATCAATTCAGTGGCATATCCAAAGGGAAAATGATCATTATCAAGCTAGAAAATAGACAAGTTGAAATACAGAGATTAAATAATTAAAACGTATAATAAGACTTTTGTTCTAACTAGCAAGTAACTGCAGTATTAGCAATACAAAGGACAAAAGCCACCAAAAGAGTGTTATATGTGCCCACTTACTCATCCTTGCTTTTATTTAGCTGAGTATGTATGGAATATGCATTTCCTTTTGTCACAAGTTCATACATTGCATGTTAAAATAAATTGTACAGAGCCCAGAGTTTAAGAGGAATAAAGTTATAAGTCCTCAGATACAAAGTATATTATGAACAGTGGGCTAGATAAAGAAAAATGAATCCATATCCAGAATATGTGAGTTGAGTAGGATAGAGTTATTTTGCAGGTGAACAGTAGTGCTCTATCATTGTCTTTGGGGAACTTGGGATTTTTTTGTCTAGACTCTTAGCCAAGATTAGGGCAGTAGGGTTTACAGTGCTGTTTAAAATCTAAAAATCCCTTGGCAACCCCTAGGGCCAGTTTGTTTACTGTTGATTTTCACCAGCCATAATGAGATAGACAGCCTGGCTTGACCAGAGAGACATAAAGAACTCCCTGAGAACTGCTGCCTTGGGCTTTCCTGGAGCAGAGTAGAGATTTTGGTGATTCAACTGGAGCTATGCACCCATGAATACAAGTCCTAATAATCTGGCACAAAAATGTCTCTAAGATTTTCAAAGCTTATCCTCACTCTTTCTCCTGCTGGATCTTATTTTTTGCCTTTAGTTAAAAGTCTTAGCAAATATTTTTACTTTGGAAATATAAAACTATAGGAAGACAAACTGTAAAATAATGCTAAAGATCTTCACTATTAGAACGCAGTTATAAAATGACAGAATTTCTTATTAAAATATCACAAGTAAACATATTTTTCTTACAAATGCAATTACTTAATTTCCTTTTTTTTTTTCACGCAATGCTTAAGACCGAACCCAGGGCCTTGTACATGCTAGGCAAACACTCTACCATTTAGCCACATCCCCAGCCCTGCAATATTAATTTATAATAAATGTGCTATTTATATAATTTGTTTTTTGATATAACTTTACAAAATAGACAACTCCCTATATAAACTGATCAGGTATAAGACAAACTAAAGGAATTAGAGGAACATAGGCACAAATATTTTTATAAGCTAAATGACATTATAGACTATTATATTCAAGTACTCAAAAAATGTTGCCTGTTGCCTCAAGAAGTAAAAGAAATCCTAAATAAATGAATAACTATTAAAAAATAAACTGCAAAGAATAAATTAAACCTTCTGGTGTTTAAGTCCAGTATTTATTTTTACATGTTAATTTTTATGCCTAGAGCATGTATTTAAACATCTCGCCTACCTTTTTTTCTATTTTTTAAAATATTTCTCCTAGCAATTATAGGAATTCTTTTTATATACTTGATGAGAATTCTTTGAAGGTTTTATGTGTTGCCAATTTATTTTATTATTTCTTTTGCATTTTCACACAATTTAAAATAATTCTGAAGAGACAGAGCTCTGAATTTTATTGCATAATTTACTATTATTTTCAAATATGATTAATATATTTATTATCTTCTTGTTAAGACAATATTCCAACTTCAGGTCATGAAGATATTGAACAGTTAACTTTTTAAAAACTTTATTATGAATTATCAAAGTTAAATATCTAACTTTCATGCTTAGATTCACAATATACTTGGAAGCAATTTTAATGTTTTGAGTGAATGATCAAGATTCAGTTTTATTTTTTCTTTTGGATATTCACTCCCTAAAGCATCAGTCTTTGGAAAAAATCTTTGATTTTTCTCTACACAATTTTATAAAAACTGTCATAAATCTATAACCTGTCCTCTGTGGGAGAATTTCTGTACTCCATTATATTCTATTGTCTATCCTACTTCCAGTACTTAATTATTGTAGCTTTAAGGATCGCTATCTGATTGAATAAATCTTTTCACTTTGACATGTTTCCTTCCATATAAATTTAGAATTAGCTTGTCATTTTTATAAACATTCTGGGGCTTGTTCTGTGACTATAATGTATCTGTAGATAAAATTAGGGAGAATTGGCATATGATAATCATGAGTATTCTATTTCATGATCACATATTTTATCTATTTATCACTTACTCTCAATATTTTCTAGTTTTCTATATAGTTAAAACTTCTCTTCTAATCCTTTATTTCCTGTCTGCCTTTAGCACTAATTAAAATCACATGGTTATATCAATAAACACAAAAATGTAGCCAATATATTATAAAACCCACTCTATCATAGCTTTGGGTAATCTAGAGAGCAAATGCAAATTCCTTATTCTAATAAAAGGAAAATAAATTCTGTAGCTAACATCATTCATGGGAACTTGAAAATAATTTTCGTTTATCAGTTTGGAATGTTATATTATCTTGTTAACCCAGTTACAGATAGACCTTATTAATATTTCTTACTCTGGTTTCAATTTTGTCTATTTCTTTTTTTATATATCTGTTAGTACTTGTTTTATAGATTGTGAATCTGCTTTTTCAGTTATATAAAACTATAGAATTCTTAAATCTTTCTGCTCAGTTGATATTTTAATTCTATGAATTCCATTAAGGTCTCAGTAATATTAATTACTGAGAAGTTCACTTTTCTGGTGTTAGTATAGAGAGAGGAGAGAGAGAGAGAGAGAAGGGGGGATGAGGGAAGAAGTAAAAAAAAAAAAAACTGGCATGGTTTGGGTATTCCTGTTAGCTTATTGTCATCTGTTCCTGAAAATTACACAAGTATTATCACACCTCTATTTCTAGGGAAAATATAACAGGTCACTCAGACTCTTCCACAGGTCTGGATGTCCACTAATTGACTGAAGGGTGAATATCCTCTTGTATGTCCATTTAAGTAAGGCTTAGTTTCAGTGTCATGTTCTTCCACATATGCTTCATTTTCTTTTTCTTTTGTTCCTTTTTTTATTTTAACATAAGTAGGCATATGAGCACCACAAAGTGCAGAGCAGTCATAAGTATTTGACTCATGTTTTAGACTCTGGTGTACAGAAGAAAGGGTTACAGACAGAGTATGAAAGCCTCCTGCCTCTCCACCTCAGTATTCTTCCCCTTTACCTGAAAAATCTCCATGGATGAATACGTGCTCTTTCCTCTTTATCCTTTGGCTAATTTACCAGAGTCCATAATATGAAGACACATGGAGGTGGCTATCAGAGATGAGTAGTAGTTATAAATAGAAACTTTGCTCCTTTTCCTCCATTTTTTTCCTTGTAATTTCTCATTTGAAAAGCAAAAGCAAACACTTGCCAGACTAGGAGAATTTTTTTAAGTAATAAAAAATGAGAGGGGAGCGGGTTGAAGGTAAGTATTTCCAATAAACAGACAATAAACGAGAGCCAGGATAAAATTGGGAATTTGTAAGCGCCAGTGGAGAATATATGTTTTAATTTCCCTCCACTCCTTCTGATATTGGTGTGTGTGTGTGTGTGTTCGGTTTCATTTCTAAACCCACCATTTCCTAATTCTTGAAGAATTTTTGCTACATTGAATTTTTTCTAAATCACCTTTAAATCACTTCATTTTCTAATATATACTATGAATTGTCTTTCATAGAAATATTTCTCAAAGAGAAAGAAAAAGTCTCTGAGTGATTTAAATTGGTAAACTTGTGATAAAAATGAAGTGATGTGATTTTTGGTTCTATTTTATTTTATGAAATAAATACTCTAGCAATGATGTGCTTATAAGGCATACAGTCTGCCTACAGTCTTTTTTCTCATTTGGGTTGTTTCCTGATGCCAAATGCAGCCTCAGTATTCTAAAGCAACACAAAATGCAGAGACATGTCCTGACCACAAGTCAGTTACATTGATTTGATACCACTTGTTATTTTTAGATATTATTTTCCATGTCTCATTTTTCCTGGGAGTTTATAGTGTACAGAATAGTTTTTGTTAGAAATGATTTTTAGAAATACTTCAGAAATTATTTTTGTATTGTAGTTCAAATAACCAGCTAAGTTATTTAAGATAAATCATTTACTCTTTTAGACTTTTATGATTAGTTCTAAAATACAGTTTGTGCTTGATTATTGTAAAATTATTTCCAAACTCACTGTGCTTTTTCTTGTTTCATCTACCATAGTTTAATGAAAGAGGTTATAAAAGATACAGCAATTCAATTTTTAATTTAATGATTAAGTTAAATGTTCATAAATTGAATGCACACAGTCTTTCTTTTAGGTAGTAAAATAAACATATTTTTTAAAACTTTATAGAATATAGGTCCTGAACATGATTCTCTTCTGTTCTTCTCTTTATTTTTAAGTCCCAAGCTTTCAAGAGATAAAAATACTAACTTACCTAAAAAATAAGAATGTAGATTTAGAAGCATTTGAAAAAACAAAATTTTGAAATCTTAAAATATCATGCTTTCAAATAAATCATGTATACAGTGATTTATGGGAAGTAAACATATATATTCTATCAGTAAGATGATTAAAGTATGATATTCTAGAAACAGAAGAGGAGTTTCCATTGCTTAACTGATTTGGACACATATTTTCCATTTAATAGCTTTGGGGTTCCTTTGTTACAAAACCGTATTACATCTCTACAATTTTCCTTTTTGGCCCAGAAGACAGGTGTTCTTACATATGGAGAGATAGGTGTGGTTTTATGAATATTCCTCTCCCAAGCAAATTAGTATGTGTCACTCACATGAGTCCTCATTCTAAGAAGGACAAATGCCCTCATGTGCATTTGTTGTCAAAAGCAACAACAAAAAAGACTTCAGCATCTGGGGGAAAATGCATATTTTACCATTGCTGCATGTGGCATAGGTAGTTGCCCAGAACAGTCCACATATTTATTAAGTAAGTAAGCAGTTTCTTGTTCAGATAATGCTTCTGGAAAGTAAGCTGTGGTTACACACATTTTAGTTGTAAGCCAGGAAAAAAGCAACCTTTCACTCGGGTCTGCCTTGCACCCCCAACATCATACACACACACACACACACACACACACACACTCACAGGAGAAAGATGTGCTGGTTTGGCCATTTAATCAGGTAAGAGGTATATGGTGACAGTGGTCAAAGTAGGAGGATGTTGGTAGAATTGATTAAAAATATTGTAATGAAATCTACAGTTCCATTTGTATGCCCACAAGACCATTTGCAAACCAAGCTGTGATGTTTTTAGTTAACTAGGTCAATAGCAAGGTTTATAAAATCCCCATGGGCAGCAGTGGGTGTAGAATAACCACTATAAAGTATTCCTCAGTGATCCAGTTGCTAGCATAGGATAGATGAATCTGAGGATTTAAGTAATTCTTTTTGGGTCCCCAACTGCTGACCCTCTCCAGTTAATTGAAAATTTCAGCAAACTTATTTAAAAATGTCTGTGCTAACAGCATTAAGAATATCAGAACTACAACATTTTGCTAAAATTTTTCAAACTCTTGATTTCATAATTTTCATCTCATTCTGGATACTAATTTTGATTTTGAATGAACAAAAAATTTAAATTACTAGATACAAATATATTTTTTAAACTATGATGTGATCCTTAGTACCTTAAAAATATGGTCATCTTACAAGAAAATCATGCTAAAGAAAAACTTGCCTTTTAGAAAATCTGTGTCTTAACAAATACTTTTGAATGGGCATTTTAAAATGCAGCTTTGTTTATGTGGGGCCATCTTTGAGAAATATCAGAAAACTTGGTGCATTTATATTTTTGCAGGAGAAATGTAGAAAAAGGGCCTTCCTATCAGTGGTCAAAATAAAGAGTAAGCACTAGATTGGTATACTCAGTAAAAAACATAGGCGAAGACAAGCAAAATCACAAAAAGAATGACATTCTTCTTGCTTTTCCTGAAAAAACTAGGTCTTTTTCATCCTGAAGAGTAAATAGTCCTTAATTATATTTCCTAGTCACTGGAGAAAGATCTGGAGACAAGAGCATAATTAAATCAAATTAAAACAAGAAAATAAAACTTCACTAATAAGAACAATAGTAATTCTTTGATAGACTCTGCAATTATAAGTAGCATAAAATGTGATAGCATGAGGTTATTAAAGAGGATTAATAAAAATGACTAGTCATCTTCAAATTTAATTCATGTTTTTCTTACGGTTTCTAATGCATAGGAGAGATATGTGATTAAAACTGGGATTTGGTGAATTTTAAATTAAAAAAGTTTCAAGTGCTTACATATGAAGAATAAAAGATAATTTAAACAAATTAATGTTCTAAATCAAATAATAAATAATATTATGCTACAGATATGTAATGTGGGAGTACAGATATAAGAGATAAGGTCTATAATATAGTCTGATCATTTTTATAAGAATAGATTTAATGTGTTTCTCAAAATATACTAGGTTTAAATAAATAACATTCCAATCATATTAATGATCAAATATGGTACAATTAATTTCCATTTTAATGGAATTTTCCATGTTCTTGTGACTGGTCCTCTATTCAATTGCTCAGTATCTAATATTAAAAAGTAATCAGTGACTCCAATCTCCTGTGTTTGGTCTCTTATTCAATTGTTCAATATCCAATATTAAGAAATAATCACAACTTCAATCTCCAGCTTTCCTTTGCATTTTCATTGATAGGGAGCAACTTGTTAGTGCTGATACTGTGTCTCTAATTAAAGACAGCACACCTAATCAAAGTCAGCATGGAAAAGCCATGGTTTTATGCATCTACAGGTTAACCTCTCTGAATACTAATTAGCCTGTGAAAGTATTTACCATCAGTTCTAATTCCAAGTATATGATCCATAAATATTCTGTTATTGGAATATCTGCCTCAACTGAAATTTTATTTATAGGAAATGATATCAAAAGTCACACAATTTTGAAACCAGTTTCTATATATGGAATTAAATATCTTAAGCTTAATTACTAACCCTTTAACATTAACAAATGCTAGTATAGGACAGCAATGATTGGCCGTTAAAAAATCAAAAGTTTTTATTATATCAGTAAAGTTATGTAGCCAGCATGATCAACCAACTCTAAATTGATATATTAACTATAGTGTTAAAATATAATGCAAATTAACTTAAAAGGCAATATTTGCTGTGAATATTAAAAAGCAAATTAAATATTGAATACTTACATAAAATCTAACTCTAATTTTGGAGGGATATTTTGATGTGACTACAATAAATCTAAAGAATGTATTTTGGCATTTTATGAGTTTTGAAATTATTTTTATCAAGTAAAATTATCCTAGAAATGGAAACCACAAAATCAAAACAAAAATGATCAGAAATATTGATAATTAACACACAAAAAGCACAATTAATTTTAAATGAATCTTTTATTACAATAACTGCTAAAAAAATCTTAGGAACCCTTCCGTTGGTCAGAGACTTTTTTTTTTTTACATTAGCCACACAACATTTCTTTATATCTTCAATAAAATAAGATAGATTTGTTAATATTTCTAAAATAATGTACACATTTCTAAATATGCATTGAGAGAAAAATACATGTAATGTATTGAGAAATTTCTGTGGGAATTATTTCAATCCAAGAGCAATCCATCTTTATGCTTTAATCTTTTAATTAGGAAGTAAAATTGCCTGTACCTCAATGCCTGATAAATTATATATATTGTGATTCGACATATTATCATCACAGTCCAATATTTCTACACCTCTAGTAAAATAAAAAAAAAGAGTTATATAACATCAACCTTTGAAGCAAAAGCTTGGCTAATATTGCAAAAAAGGAGGCCCAGAATTACTCAAACCCTTGGAAATAAATTCATCACAGAGCAGAATAGATAGAGACTGAGTTAATGTAAATAGGTCATGGGCTGAGAAATACAGTAATAATAAGACATTTTCACTTTGAATCATCAAGCTTTCATGAGCCAAGTTACTGCATTAGCCATCCTTCTTTGGGAAAGGTCTTAAAAGTTACATAATAAAACTTTTTTTCATCCATATACATTTTACAATACTCTAAATAAGAGACCCTTGCAAATAATTTGTTCTAAGCCTACAATTGTAGAGTCATGCCTGCGGCTCTAATAAATGTGATTGCTTATGTAGACTGAGCTGTGGGTACAAAGTCAAGATTAAAATCCAAATCCTGCTTATTTTTTTAATTAGGATATTTTATATAGCACCACCAATTTATTTGTTACATAAATTTCTTCATACATGCCATTGATTCTAATATGATTATCACAACAAACTGCTCTGAAAGAAAAGCATTTTGTTGTATCTCTACTAAGTCAATAAGGAAAGTGAATTGCAGAATGGTGCAGCAGTATATCTGTCTGTCACTCCAAAGAAATTTAAGTTTTATTTCCAGGTATCTCTAAATGTAGTTAACACTTCATAAATTTCCCCAATCGTCCATTCACCTAGACAACATAACTCACAAACTAAACTGAATTCTGAGAAAATCTTAAGATTTTTATTTGTAAAAAGCTTTAACCTTGCCAATAACAGTACCAGAAATGTCATTTTTCATCTGGCTACAGCCAGTTTCTTATGGATCTCTGCAAAACTGCTCCAATTCTCTTTGTCATGGAATTGAGAAAATTGAAGTTATTCATCAGTTCCAAAGAGTAACATCTGAGGGTGTAATGCTTTCAATGACTTTGTTCTGACCTTGTTTTCTTTGGTGATTCAACATAGGTAAAATAGACCTTCCTGGTTAAAATAGACCTTCAAGCTTACTCTTAGATTAAAAAGAAAAAAGTAAATGGTGTCAAGGAATAGGATAGATCAGCCCCAGTTAAATTTGAAAAGTTATAATATTAATAATAAATTATAATTCCTTAGCGGCACAAACGCCTATGAAAAACAATGTTTGAAAAATGAAAATGTTTATTTACTTGTTTCTAGTTATTGATCTTTTATTATTTTATTTAGTGACTATTAATGTTTTATTTTCTCAAATGAATTGTGAGCATGACCACATTCAACTCATTAATGCCAGCATAAATTAACCTTTGAAAATGGATAAATATTCACCTCTGTTTAGGGAATAAATGTGAATCCCAGAAGTCATTTCCCTCATCATCTTCCAGCATCTTAAATTGTGAGAAACTTAAGAACCAAGGCAATGAAAATATGGATTTTGAGGATTAAAACTTACTATTTTTTTAAAAAAGGCTTCTATGTCCTTATAGAATGTATTTAGACAATAAATAAAGTAACATAAGATTTTATCAATCAGTATGATAGCAGTAAAATTATTGAAAGTGATGAATTATATCAAATCAATAATTTAACAAATTACCTTTACTTTATACATATTGTGACCTAACAGGGAGGTATTATTTTCTTTTGTTAAGGAAATACTGATCAACCATTTGAACACTTACAGAGAAGAATTGCCTAAGGCTCTCTCAACTCTCATACATATTCTTTTACCTTGGAATAACTTTCTTAGTACAAAGTGATGAAAGTTAATGATTAATGTTATTTTCTATTTATCTTTAAAGTACTTTTCTTATTGCTTCTTTCATTCTGTACTTTCAAAAAATATATTCATTATATGTGCTTCAAAAAAGACAGCATTTTAAAGTATTATGGTAATACATTTTTATTCAATGTTAAAGATCAGATTTCTGTTTTCCATAAATGTTAACCTAGAGAAAAGAACCCTAAAAGATACAGAGGTAAGATAATACAAAAGAAGGGCATCCTTTTCAAAATAAAGATTGTAAGTTTTTTTTTTTTTTAATATAACCACTGATGATACATTTTTAAAGTTGTGTTTTGTGGCTTACATGTTCTGAAGAGAACTTGTTTTAGTCTCTATGGCAAAATAAATACATTAAACTTTTATTAGTTGGATAGATGTTTGGCTGGAAGTGTAAAAAGAAACAAATAGTTATGCAGATAGATGGACAGATAGATGATAACTAGCTAGCTAGAGTTTTTTGTAATCATATGTAATTTGAGTAGTTCCTTACTGTTCCTTACTCTTTTTCTAAACCACATAAGACTTTATCTAAGGGGAAATGATAACAAAATATAGCAATTAGGTTTTATTAGAATTAGCAGAAGCAATTTTCTCAATTTAGTTTTTGATGGAAGTATGAAATAATTTGTTCTAAAATATATTATTTTTGCAATTTTATACTATGATTGTTTTACAGTTGTCTACGGTGAAAGTAAATCATTTCATAACCAATAAAACTTTTCAAATTAATACAGTTTTCAGTCACAGGTTTGAGCTGCTTTTGACACATATCTTAGAGTGAAACATGATGAAAGTGTAAGTACAAAAGTGAAAATGACTGAAATGAAATATTCAAAAACAAACTTTTCCCTGTAGAATAATACCATCACTGTATTCAGGAATTTCTCTGAAAAGCAGAACTTTGTTTTGAATTTCAATGACATAAATTGGTAAATTTCATGAATTTTTCTGCACACATTTCAAATTTTTTTTCCTCTTAGACTGGCACATTCCAGCTGTTTAAATCTTTGAGTTGTAAACTATTAATAAAAAACGAATTTTCAGGCTTACAATAAAAACTTGAGTTAAATAAACGAGAGTAAAGCAAGGTGTGTTATTTGGCATACAGTTGTGTAGTAAAACACGTATGCTATGTGGCTCCATATTGCAAAAGATAGTATACTGGACTACTAAAAATACATGTTCCCAGATGGCAATGGCATTTTTGCATTGCAGCAACATCACCTGACAGGACTGTGGATAGCATGTTCCCAGAAAAGTCCAAGAAAAGTAGAAAAAGTGGACAAAATGGAAAGAAATCTCCAGGATAATATCACAGTGCTTAACTTAGTACTTAGCCTAAGTGACACTCTATAATTGATTAATTGATACTTCTTTTTTTTAAATTTTTTATTGTTGGTTGTTCAAAACATTACAAATTTCTTGACATATCATATTCCACACTTTGATTCAAGTGGGTTATGAACTCCCACCTTCACCCCATACACAGATTGCAGAATCACATCAGTTACACATCCACTGATTTACATATTGCCATACTAGTGTCTGTTGTGCTCCGCTGCCTTTCCCATCCTCCAACATCCCCCCTCCCCTCCTCTCCCCTCCCCTCCCCTCCTCTCTCTCTACCCCTCCACTGTGTAACCCTGAGGGTCTCCTTCCATTTCCATGCAATTTCCCTTCTCTCTCCCTTTACCTCCCACCTCTCATCCCTGTTAAATGTTAATCTTCTTCTCATGCTCTTCGACCCTACTCTGTTCTTAGTTACTCTCCTTATATCAAAGAAGACATTTGGCATTTGTTTTTTAGGAATTGGCTAGCTTCACTTAGCATAATCTGCTCTAATGTCATCCATTTCCCTGCAAATTCTATGATTTTGTCATTTTTTAATGCAGAGTAATACTCCATTGTGTATAAATGCCACATTTTTTTTTTATCCATTCGTCTATTGAAGGGCATCTAGGTTGGTTCCACAGTCTTGCTATTGTGAATTGTGCTGCTATGAACATCGATGTAGCAGTGTCCCTGTAGCATGCTCTTTTTAGGTCTTTAGGGAATAGACCAAGAAGGGGAATAGCTGGGTCAAATGGTGGCTCCATTCCCAGTTTCCAAGAAATCTCCATACTGCTTCCAAATTGGCTGCACCAATTTGCAGTCCCACCAGCAATGTACAAGTGTACCCCACATCCTCGCCAGCACTTGTTGTTGTTTGACTTCATAATGGCTGCCAATCCTACTGGAGTGAGATGGTATCTTAGGGTGGTTTTGATTTGCATTTCTCTGACAGCTAGAGATGGTGAGCATTTTTTCATGTACTTGGTGATTGACTGTATGTCCTCCTCTGAGAAGTGTCTGTTCAGGTCCTTGGCCCATTTGTTGATTGGGTTGTTTGTTCTTTTATTGTCTAATTTTTTGAGTTCTTTGTATACTCTGGATATTAGGGCTCTATCTGAAGTGTGAGGAGTAAAGATTTGTTCCCAGGATGTAGGCTCCCTATTTACCTGTCTTATTATTTCTTTTGCTGAGAAAAAACTTTTTAGTTTGAGTAAGTCCCATTTGTTGATTCTAGTTATTAACTTTTGTGCTATGGGTGTCCTATTGAGGAATTTGGAGCCCGACCCCACAGTATGTAGATCGTAGCCAACGTTTTCTTCTATCAGACGGCGCGTCTCTGATTTGATATCAAGCTCCTTGATCCATTTTGAATTAACTTTTGTGCATGGCGAGAGAAAGGGATTCAGTTTCATTTTGTTGCATATGGATTTCCAGTTTTCCCAGCACCATTTGTTGAAGATGCTATCCTTCCTCCATTGCATGCTTTTAGCCCCTTTATCAAATATAAGATAGGTGTAGTTTTGTGGATTGGTTTCTGTGTCCTCTATTCTGTACCATTGGTCCACCCGCCTGTTTTGGTACCAGTACCATGCTGTTTTTGTTACTATTGCTCTGTAGTATAGTTTGAAGTCTGGTATCGCTATACCGCCTGATTCACACTTCCTCCTTAGCATTGTTTTTGCTATTCTGGGTCTTTTATTTTTCCATATGAATTTCTCCATTTCTACAAGAAATGCCGTTGGGATTTTGATTGGCATTGCATTAAACCTATAGAGAACTTTTGGTAATATCGCCATTTTGATGATATTAGTTCTGCCTATCCATGAACAGGGTATATTTTTCCATCTTCTAAGATCTTCTTCTATTTTTCTCTGTAGGGTTCTGTAGTTTTCATTGTATAAGTCTTTCACCTCTTTTGTTAGGTTGATTCCCAAGTATTTTATTTTTTTTGAAGATATTGTGAATGGAGTGTATGTCTTCATTTCCATTTCAGAGGATTTGTCGCTGATATACAAGAATGCCTTTGATTTATGCGTGTTGATTTTGTATCCTGCCACTTTGCTGAATTCATTTATTAGCTCTAATAGTTTCTTTGTAGAGCCTTTTGGGTCTGGTAGGTATAGAATCATGTCATCTGCAAATAGTGATAATTTAAGTTCTTCTTTTCATATTTTGATGCCTTTAATTTCTTTCGTCTGTGTAATTGCTCTGGCCAGTGTTTCGAGAACTATGTTGAACAGAAGTGGAGAGAGAGGGCATCCCTGTCTTGTTCCAGATTTTAGAGGGAATGCCTTCAATTTTTCTCCATTCAGAATGATGCTAGCCTGAGGCTTAGCATAGATTGCTTTTGCAATATTGAGGTATGTTCCTGTTATCCCTAGTTTTTCTAGAGATTTTGAACATAAAGGGATGCTGTACTTTGTCGAATGCTTTTTCCGCATCTATCGAGATGATCATACGGTTCTTATTTTTTTTTAAATTTTTTTATTGGTTGTTCAAAACGTTATAAAGCGCTTGACATATCATATTTCATACATTAGATTCAAGTTGGTTATGAACTCCCAATTTTACCCCAAATACAGATTGCAGAATCACATCGGTTACACATCCACATTTTTACATAATGCCCTATTAGTAACTGTTGTATTCTGCTACCTTTCCTATCCTCTACCATCTCCCCTCCCTCCCCTCCCATCTTCTCTCTCTACCCCATCCACTGTAATTCATATCTCTCCTTGTTTATTTTCCCATTCCCCTCACAACCTCTTATATGTAATTTTGTATAACAATGAGGGTCTCCCTCCATTACCATGCAATTTCCCTTTTCTCTCCCTTTCCATCCCAGCTCATGTATCTGTTTAATGTTAATCTTTTCTTCCTGCTCTTCCTCCCTGCTCTGTTCTTAGTTGCTCTCATTATATCAAAGAAGACATTTGGTATTTGTTTTTTAGGGATTGGCTAGCTTCACTAAGCATAATCTGCTCTAGTGCCATCCATTTCCCTGCAAATTCTATGATTTTGTCATTTTTTAGTGCTGCGTAATACTCCATGGTGTATAAATGCCACATTTTTTCTATCCATTCATCTATTGAAGGGCATCTGGGTTGGTTCCACAGTCTAGCAATTATGAATTGTGCTGCTATGAACATCGATGTAGCAGTATCCCTGTAGTACGCTCTTTTAAGGTCTTCAGGGAAAAGTCCAAGAAGGGCAATAGCTGGGTCAAATGGTGGTTCCATTCCCAGCTTTCCCAGGAATCTCCATACTGTTTTCCAGATTGGCCGCACCAGTTTGCAGTCCCACCAGCAATGTACAAGAGTACCCTTTTCCCCACATCCTCTCCAGCACTTGTTGTTGTTTGACTTCATAATGGCTGCCAATCTTACTGGAGTGAGATGGTATCTTAGGGTGGTTTTGATTTGCATTTCTCTGACTGCTAGAGATGGTGAGCATTTTTTCATGTACTTGTTGATTGATTGTATGTCCTCCTCTGAGAAGTGTCTGTTCAGGTCCTTGGCCCATTTGTTGATTGGGTTATTTGTTTTCTTATTGTTTAATTTTTTGAGTTCTTTGTATACTCTGGATATTAGGGCTCTATCTGGTGAATAACATTTATTGATTTCCGTATATTGAACCAGCCTTGCATCCCAGGGATGAATCCTACTTGATCATGGTGCACAATTTTTTTGATATGTTTTTGTATCCGATTCGCCAGAATTTTATTGAGGATTTTTGCATCTAGGTTCATTAGAGATATTGGTCTGTAGTTTTCTTTCTTTGAAGTGTCTTTGTCTGGTTTAGGTATCAGGGTGATGTTGGCCTCATAGAATGAATTTGGAAGTTCTCCCTCCTTTTCTATTTCCTGAAGTAGCTTGAAAAGTATTGGTATTATTTCCTCTTTAAAGGTTTTTTAAAATTCTGCTGTATACCCATCCGGTCCTGGGCTTTTCTTAGTTGGTAGTCTTTTGATGGTTTCTTCTATTTCCTCAATTGATATTGGTCTGTTTATGTTGTCTATATCCTCCTGACTCAATCTGGGCAGATCATATGACTTCAGAAATTTATCGATGCCTTCACTATCTTCTAATTTATTGGAATATAAGAATTCAAAATAATTTTTGATTATCTTCTGTATTTCTGAAGTGTCTGTTGTGATATTGCCTTTTTCATCCCATATGCTAGTAATTTGAGTTCTCTCTCTTCTTCTCTTCGCTAGCATGGCTAAGGGTCTGTCGATTTTGTTTATTTTTTCAAAGAACCAACTTTTAGTTTTGTCAATTTTTTCAATTGTTTCTTTTGTTTCAATTTCATTAATTTCAGCTCTGATTTTAATTATTTCTTGCCTTCTACTTCTTTTGCTGTTGTTTTGCTCTTCTCTTTCTAGGATTTTGAGATGAAGTATGAGATCATTTATTTGTTGGTTTTTTCTTTTTTTAAGGAATGAACTCCAAGCAATGAATTTTCCTCTTAGAACTGCTTTTAATGTGTCTCATAGATTCCGATATGTTGTGTCTGTGTTTTCATTTATCTCTAAGAATTTTTTAATTTCCTCCTTGATGTCTTCTATAACCCATTGATCATTCAGTAACCTATTGTTCATTCTCCAAGTGATGTATGCTTTTTCCTTCCTTCTTTTATTGTTGATTTTCAGTTTCATTCCATTATGATCAGATAAGATGCATGGTATTATCTCTACTCCTTTATATTGTCTAAGAGTTTCCCTGTGACATAATATATGATCTATTTTTGAGAAGGATCCATGTGCTGCTGAGAAAAAAGTGTAACTGCTTGATGTTGGGTGGTATATTCTATATATGTCAATTAAGTCTAGGTTATTAATTGTGTTATTGAGTTCTATAGTTTCCTTATTCAACTTTTGTTTGGAAGATCTGTCCAGTGGCGAGAGAGGTGTGTTGAAGTCTCCCATGATTATTGTATGGTGGTTAGACTATTAGACTCTTGAACTTGAGAAGAGTTTGTTTGATGAACATAGCTGCACCATTGTTTGGGGCATATATATTTATGATTGTTATGTCTTGCTGGTGTATGGTTCCCTTAAGCAGTATGTAGTGTCCCTCTTTATCCCTTTTGATTGACTTTGGCTTGAAATCTATTTTATTTGATATGAGTATGGACACTCCTGCTTGTTTCTGAAGTCCATATGAGTGATATGATTTTTCCCAACCTTTCACCTTCAGCCTATGTATGTCTTTTCCTATCAAATGTGTCTCCTGTAGGCAGCATATTGTTGGGTCTTGTTTTGTGATCCATTCTACTAGCCTGTGTCTCTTAATTGGTGAGTTTAAGCCATTAACATTTAGGGTTATTATTGAGATATGGGTTGTTCTTCCAGCCATATTTGTTTATTTCTGTTACTAAACATGGTTTGTTTTCCTCTTTGATTATCCCCCCCCCCTTTACTGTCCTACCTCCCACTGTTGGTTTTCATTGTTATTTTCCATTTCCTCTTCCTGTAATGTTTTGCCAAGGATATTTTGAAGAAATGGTTTTCTAGCTGCATATTCTTTTAACTTTTGTTTATCGTGGAAGGTTTTAATTTCATCTTCCATCCTGAAGCTTAATTTCGCTGGATACACAATTCTTGGTTGGAACCCATTTTCTTTCAGTGTTTGAAATATGTTATTCCAGGATCTTCTAGCTTTCAGAGTCTGTGTTGAAAGATCAGCTGTTATCCTGATTGGCTTACCCCTAAATGTAATCTGCTTCCTTTCTCTCGTAGCTTTTAAAATTCTCTCCTTATTCTGTATGTTGGGCATCTTCATTATAATGTGTCTAGGTGTGGATCTCTTATGATTTTGCACATTCGGCGTCCTGTAGGCTTCTAGGATTTGGGATTCTGTCTCATTCTTCAAGTCTGGGAAGTTTTCTCGTATTATTTCATTGAATAGACTGCTCATTCCTTTGGTTTGGAGTTCTGTACCTTCCTGTATCCCAATAACTCTTAGGTTTGGTCTCTTAATGTTATCCCATATTTCTTGGATGTTCTGCTCATGGTTTCTTAACAGTCTTGCTGAGCTGTCTATGTTCTTTTCCAGTTGAAATACTTTGTCTTCATTGTCTGATGTTCTATCTTCTAAGTGTTCTACTCTGCTGGTAGTATTCTCCATTGAGTTTTTAAGTTGGTTTATTGCTTCCTGCATTTCTAGGATTTCTGTTTGTTTGTTTTTTATAACCTCTATCTCCCTGTATAGTTGATCCTTTGCTTCCTGGATTTATTTGTGTAATTCATTGTCAAAGTGATCTTTCATTGTCTGATTTTGCTGTCTAATGTCTTCCTTGATACTCCAGATCATCTGAAGCATGTTTATCCTGAATTCTTTATCTGACATTCCATCTGCTGCAGCTGTTACCTCTTCTAAAGTTGTGTTGACCTCCATTGCTTGTGGTCCTTTCTTTCCTTGTCTTTTCATACTGCTTGCGTTTCTTTCCTGCAGGCGCGGGCGGCGGCTCTGCTCTCTCCTTATTCCAATTGGGGTGTCGTGACTACCACGCCGGCAGGTCACTGGGCCTGTTCTGGGCGCTGGCAGCGGCTCTGTTCTGCCCCTACTCCAATTGGGGTGACGAGTGTACCACACCGGCAGGCCACCGGGCCTGATCCGCCAGTCGGTTGCAGGTTTGCCTACCCTGCAGGCGCGGGCGGCGGCTCTGCTCTGCCCCTACTCCAAATGGGGTGACGTGTCTGTCGTACCGGCAGGCCACTGGGCCTGTCCCACTGGTCGGTCGCAGGTCTGCCCACCTTTCGGGCACGGGTGGTGGCTCTGCTCTGCCCCTACTCCAATTGGGGTGTCGTGACTACCCCGCCGGCAGGTCGCTGGGCCTGTTCCTGGCACGTGTGGTGACTCTGCTCTGCCCCTACTCCAATTAGGGTGATGTGTGTACCACGCCGGCAGGCTCCTGGGCCTGATCCGCCGGTCTGTCGCAAGTCTGCCTACCTTGCAGGCGCGGGCAGCGGCTCTGCCCTGCCCCTCCTACCACGCCTGCGGACCACTGGGCCTGATCTGCAGGTTGGTCACAGGTCTGCTCACCCTGCGGGCACGGGTGGCAGTTCCGCTCCGCCCCCACTCCAATTGGGGTCACGTGACTACCACACCGGCAGGGCCTGATCCGGGCGTGGTCGAAGGATCTGCTCTGCCCCTATTCCAGTTGGGGTGACGTGTGTACCATGCTGGCAGGCCGCTGGGCCTGACCAGCCAGTCTGTCACAGGTCTGCTTACCTTGCAGGCGCGGGCGGAGTCTCTGCCCTGCCCCTCCTACCACACCCATGTACCACTGGGTCGCGGGTCTGCCCACCTTGTGGGTGCGCGTGGTGGCTCCGCTCCGCCCCCTCTCCAATTGGGGTCACGCGATCACCACCCCGGCGAGCCTCTGGGCCTGCTCCGGGCGCTGGCGGTGGCCCGGCTCCTACCCTCTGGCTCGACGACAAATTGAGAGAGACTCGGGTGTCTGTGCCTCACCCCCCCTACCAGGAGACCAACTGTTTCTGTCGCCGCTGGTATTGATGAAGTTCTCTCCTCCGCCGCTTTCTGATGACATCAGATCTCTGCCTTGTTGGTATCCTATGCGAATGGCAGCATTTCGTTCCCCTTGCCGGGCAACCAAAGCAACGGGTGAGTCCTGACCGGCCCTCAGCAGGACCTGGACCGAGAAGCAGTTTCCCGGGCTCCTAGCCCTGGGCCAGGGCAGTTCCGGGAGCCGGAACTCGGCCACTCCATGCTCAGTGTACGCTCCAATAAGAGCAGGCTCCAAGAAGCAGCCCCTGCGGGCTCAGTTCCGGGAGCCGGAACTCAGCCACTCCGTGCTCGGTGTATGCTCTGATAAGAGCAGGCTCCAAGAAGCAGCCTCCACAGGCTCCCCAGCCCTGGGCCAGGGCAGTTCCGGGAGCCGGAACTCGGCCGCCCCGCGCTCGGTGCTCGCTCCGATAAGAGCAGGCTCTAAGAAGAACCCAGGCACTGAGCCCGAGCAATCTGTCCGCAAGCCGCAGGCGAATGGCAGCCTGAAATTACCTGTTCTATGGCTGAATGAGCTGCGGTCAGTCGAAAAGTGGGATGGTGACGTCAGCTCTCCAACATGGTGGCCGCTGGCCTCCTCTGTGGTCTGACTGGTGTGGAGAACCGAGATGGACCGCTTCCTTCCCCAGTCTCGAGCCCAGAATTCAGCCCTGAGTACGATGCTTGCACGGCTGGCAGAAACTGCAGTGCTGTATCCCTGCGTCGCTATCTCCTCGTTTCCCAGGGCGCACTGCAGACTCTAGCCGCGGGGCGATTTGCTGAATAAGCAGTGTAACCCTCCATGCAACAAATCTCTCACGTTTGAGTCCCCGTAGCCGATCCTCGTGCGATGGAAATCCTTCCTCCAGGTTCCGGAGCACCCCACTATTGCTGGAAATTCCTAACAAGATAGCCTTTAGCCGTCCTGACTTGTCATACTCCCACACAGTGACGCAGCACACGGGGGCAATGCACTCCCCTCGCCGCCATCTTCCCCATCCTCTAATTGATACTTCTTAATTCCATTATTATACTGCTAATTTCTTCTTTACTTCTATGAGCATAAGGGCAGGTAAACTATTTCTATAAAATACCCTAATATTATGTTTTATGTAAATGTTACACACCATTCTGATAATAGATGTTCATGTATAATATACACACACAACATGGACAATATTATTACAACTGCAGTTAAAGAGAATGAAGTTATCACTTAACTTTTTAAATTTATATTTAAAATCAATATATTTGACTATATTAATAAGGAAATAAAATTATTTCTAATATAGTATAAATTTTTTCCATTATAGAGAATTACTTATATTATTACATCATGTTCTTTCTTCTAATTCTTTTCTTTTCTTCCTTCATTCCTTCCTTTCTTTTTTTTTTTTGTTTGTTTGTCATCGTTGTTGGTACCAGGGTTTAAACCCAAGTATACTTAACCACTGAGCCACATACCCATTCATTTTTATATTTTATTTTGAGATAGGATTTCACAAAGTTGCTTTGTGCCTCACTAAATTGCTAAGGTTGGCTTTGAACTTATTATCCTCCTGCCTCAGTCTCCTGAGCCCCTAGAATTACAGAAGTGGGCCACCATGCCCAGAAATCTTTATTTTAAAAATTGTTTACACTTTTATTTCATTTACTAAAGAGAATATATGTAGAAAATTAAAATTTTAAATAAGAATGGTTCATAAACAGGCGTAATGGCAAGTAACAAAGAGATAAGTGAATAAATACAATTAAATATGTATATTATGTATGAAATCTTAAAAAATATATCTTCTTTAAAAAATTAATTTGTATGAAACTCACACCCTGTAGATAAATCTAAGGGATTACTGGTTGTTTTTATCTTATATTACTATATTAAGCTATATTGATTGGTATTAGTGGAAGTAGATAATGGCAAAGAGTTAAGGAATTTAATAAATCGTGATCATTTTTATTTCATTATGTTTAATCTAAAAGCATTAGAGGAAAGAATCTTTGATATAGGCTCATTCATAATTTGTTCCAGGGGTAATAACAAGAATAATTTGGAACATTTCATATAATGTACGTCTATTTAGAGCTTAGTGATTAATATTATACTAGCAACAGAGTGTAAAGCAATTGATGTAACAGTTTGTCCAATCAATCACAGTATGTTCTAATTAGTGAGATTTTTATATACATGTGACTGCAATGTCATGTGCATTAACATGGATAGTTGACAGCATACTGAAATGTTTCTGTAAACATCCACTTCCTTACATTCCCTGAGTGACATGTCAATATCTCTTCACTGCCAGCCACCTTTTAGAAAAGGGAACAATGGTTGGATTTGACTGAGAAATATAAATAATATGGAATCCAGGTCATGTGTCCAACTTTCCCATATATTGCAAAAATCATTGACTTTTGGAATTTAGCTATCTATCCTCATAAATACAGTTTATCTAACTCAGATGTGGATTTGAATTAGCTTTCATTTTAAGATACAGACTTATTTCTGCTATGGCTGAAGAAAATATTTTTGTTTCATCTCTTTTGCTACTTTTCTGCAGCATTTAAGATACTTTAGTACACTTTTCTCTTTAAAAAGATACTCTTTGCTTCAAAGTTATTTTATTTACACCTTTATTTCTATGTGATTACTTTTTAGCTTTCTTTATATAATCTATCCATTCAATGTTGATATCCCATGCAGTTCTGTTATAATCTCTATATTTGTTTCCCATATGATAACCAACATAGTAAACTTTGCCAGACAACATGCTGAAGTTTTTGGATAAGATCTCTTATTTAATTCCCATCACAAACCTAGGAAAGCTGCTCTTATTATTCTTATTTTGTATATACAGAAACTAAAATTCAAAAACATGCTTAAGAATGTATAATTCTTAAATGGATAAGCTTGGATTTGATGCATGTTTCTTGCTGAAAGGCGAATATACTATTTTCCCATTTATCTCCCATAATGTTCATCTCTCTCCAAGTTAGCATTCTGTTTTTTACCATTAAAGAAGCCAAAATTTATATACTGCTTACCATATGCCAGACATTTTCTAAACTCCTATGTGTATATTAATTCATTTAACTCTCACAACTTTTCCATATGCACTATTATTCTTGATTTACACAAGAAGAAATTGAGGGACTTAATATGTCCAAGATAATATTGTTGTGTAGTTAAAGTGTGTACTCTTAGAAAAGCCACTGCTTTAAGGATGTTCGAATCTCAGAATTCTAAAGCTGTTGTCATATTTGCCTTCTTACCCTTACATTTTACCATGGTAATTATTTCTTCTAGTGTGGTCTATCTCAGTAATAGTGAAACTAGCCACTCAAAGCAAATACCTGAACCTTAGCATTAATTATCCGTAATTCTCCAATCTACATTACATTAAGCAGCAAGGACTGGGTATAGGTAGCTCAGAGGGCAAGTTATGTGCTTAGCACGTATGAGGCCCTGAGTTTGATCACCAGCATCACACACACATATACGCAGTCACATGATGATTAAGAATAAAAGTAAAGATTCTTGTTCAGCTATAAAATATGCCACTTTTAATTCTTATGTTTTTGCAATTTTTTTCTCATCTACTACAGAAATTATGTGATATTCTTCCTTTTCTCTCCAATTTTTTTTAATTTAGTGACCACTATAATTTATGTTTATCTATCAAAAAACAATTATTTAAAATTAACATACAACCGTAGAGTAGAAAATACTTTTTTTCTTTTAATGCAGCATTTTAGGTATTTCATCTTTTTAAATTGGATCTTCATTCAGAGAAAGATAATTATTGAAGTAGTCATAGAAAAAAATTCTAACGAGTGATAGAAGAGTGAAAAATTTGGATTTAAGGACGCTCATGATTTCTGTTAGTCCTTTTGACTTTTAGGTATATTATTGTTGATTTACACATGAAGAAATTGAAGGACTTAATATTTTTCAAAAAGACAGAAAATTAAATCTTTCATGAACTCTCCATAAAGAAGCAAACAAATAAAAGTAAAGGTCTTTATCTTTGTCTTCTACTATATTTGATTTTCTTTCTTTTTTTTCTTTTTTTTATTGTAAATATATTTAATGGTGATTTATCTATACACAATAGTAGCTAGATCACAATAACTTCCATTATTATGCATTAAATGAATGAACAAGATAATATAAAACTTAAGCACAGCCACCAATATAACACTCTTCTTTTCTTTTTTTTTTAAGAGAGTGAGAGAGCATTTTTAAAATATTTATTTATTTATTTATTAGTTTTCGATGGACACAACATCTTTATTTTATTTTTATATGTTGCTGAGGATCCATCCCAGCGCCACATGCATGCCAGGCGAGTGCATTACAGCTTGAGCCACATCCCCAGCCCAACACTCTTATTTTCTTCCTCATAATAATATTATATATATATATATATATATATATATATATATATATATATATATATATATATATATAATTTACATTAAATACAGCAATATCTGTATTTACAACTATTCAACCAGTAATTTCAAGGGTTATTCCTGAGATTATTTAATGTTTATGAAATTGAATTTTGTCACATGCAAATGTCAAATTACTTCAGTATTCCTGTCGTCAGAGAAACAGTTTTACCAGAGCCATTTAGATATAACTGAAATATTTCATTGAGTATGAAGCCATGTTAAAATAATTTTTTTCTGAGGAACTAACTTGGAAGTAAATAGTAAAGACAAATATTTTAGAAGACTATTTTAAACTATATTCAGCACTGCCATTTATAATATATTTTTATTTTTAATGATGCCTTATAAATGTATGTAGTGGGATTCATTGTTAGACATTCATATATGCATATAACATAGCTTTTAATAACAATACTTATTAAGATATTGTAGGTTGGTGTATCTTGTTGCTAGACTGCTATTGTTACATTGTTTTTGATTTTCTACTCATGCAATCACTGAGTTGGGTAAAAAAAAAACATAGTAGCTGATCCAGATTTTGAGCATCCAAAAGTAGGAACTTCAGATTGCATTAGTTTTCCACAGTTTACCACTATGTGGCAAAAATGCAAAGGATACACTACTGAGGAAATGTAATTTCAGAATTTCCTCTACATCCTCAGGGATAAAGACACATCTCTGATGGAAAAAGTAGTTCATAAAGATTGAAGAACTCCTCAGACTTTGTAAACTTGTATAGACTTTGTCATGGTAAGAGATTATGTAAGTATGTGAAGGCCTACACTATTAAAATACATGGAACTATTGCCTCTCAGCTATATACATTCACATTCAAATATGTATTGCTGTAAGAGGCTTACAGAAGTTTTGATGATTTCTTAGTGCAGCATTTAAACTAATTCACTCTCTATAATAAATACTGTAATAAAACATCATAAAGTGATATTTTTCTTATGAAATATAAATGGACAATCATTTTAGATTAGCAGCTTGTAAATTATTACATTCAAAAAAGCAGTTTCTTTACAATTTTATTTCTTGCTTTATAACATTTATTTATACATTGCAATCATTTTATTAAATACCTCCTATATATCAACCCTGTTGAAGGGACTCAAAATTCATAGATAACAAGGCATTCATTCATTCCATAAGAGGCTTAAATTTGATGAAGAGTGATTACATAAACAAACAAATAAAAATATATATGCATAGTTTAGGTACTTAAAAATGCACTAGATATATGAATACCTGATACTGTTCACCTTAAACTTTTCCTTGGACTTCTCAACATCTAGTAGTGCTCATTTATGATTTCCCTATTAATTATTGCTGGGAGCCATTAGCCAAGTAGGTATGACAATTTCCTTGCCAGCGTACCCCATTTGCAGTGACATTGAATGTATGTGACCTTGCTCAAGGACCAAGGCAGATTAGGGTGTTCCCGGTTTTAAGATAATCGTGTTTAGGGCGTTCCCAGTTTAGGTTCCAGGTTTAAGGTTTAAGATTATTCCTGCTGGGAATAGGGCGTATCCTGCTGCCTGAGTTCCCCTTGAGTTCTCACGGGATTCAGACAGTATACTTTGGGAGATAGAAGCCCAGTGGAGGTGGATTTGGGCAGAGAACGTGGATTTCCCCAGAACGTGATTGTAGACGGCTGGTGTGAGTTCGGGAATAAAGAGTTGCTGTTTGAATCTACAAGCTGTGTGGTGGCTCGTGATTGTGTGCCCAGCCAGACTTCGGCATTTGTGCCCAGCCAGACTGTGGCATTTGGTGGCCCGTACGGGGAACTTCTGAAGCTTGGAGGTAAGTGAAATTGCTTGCCCCTGAAGAAGAGCGAAAGAATGGGTGACCAACTCAAAAAACAATGTGTTATTGTTTTGATTTATCTTGTTTTTGTTTCAAGCTGCCTATCCCTAGAACTTTCTCAGGCAAACCTGGGAAAATGGTTGACTCAAGGTTTGAAGTTATTCGCCTCCGAGCAAAAGAAATTGTTTGAGGAAGGAGGCACCCCAGTGAGACCAAGAACAATTAGGGCATATGTTGATACAATACAAAAATGTAGCCAATGGCTTTTTAAAGATGAGTTATTAAGTATATTAATGAGACCATCATGGTATCCTGTAGAAGGATTTTTCCTCAACAAGAAAGAGATGGCTAGTTCTGTTTACTACATTTGTCTAAGATCTTGGTTTTTACAGACATCTGATTAATTTACAAAGCTAAAGTGTTAAAATATCAACCACTAAATATGAAATCAAGTACTCTTTACTTATTAAGTTCCATAAGGTAATATATTTAAACATTATGTGTGTTTTCATAAATTGGTAAATGGAAAAATGTTTAATATTGCTTTGGTCTGTGTCTTTGCTGAAACAAGGTTACTAAGAGTTAAGATTCTATCATGTGTAATTTATATACAAAGAGTAGAAAAATTTTCAGTTGGGTTTCAATTATAGTATTATAGTATCATAAAAAACATGAAAGTCTTTCATCTTATTAAAGTGGAGTAATTTGTCTAAATCAGAAATTTTATAAGAGTTGTTTCAAAATGTGAATTTATAAAAAGGGTTAATGGTTAAAAAAGAGATGGAAAAAGATTCAAGATGTGGAAATATATTTTAATATAAAAGGTTAAAGGAAAAAGAAATGTTTCTAGATGAGATAATCTCTGTGTGGTAAAGTAAAAGTTGTAAATGCCATTTAAAAAGATTTTGAGGAAACTAGACTTACTTTAAAAGCTTGAGAAAGGAAGAAAGAAGAAAAAGATATTTGTACATGGCAGATTGAAACAAAGCTTCTCAATGGAGTTAAAAAAAAGGCCTTTGGTTGAAGGGCAGCCATGTAAACTAACATTAAAGCAATTTAAACAGAATCTAAGCCTCGTTTAAAAGAGTGAAGTTGTAGGTGGTGAAAAAGTACATTTAAAAGTACAGTATAGATGATAATTAAAAGGCTTTAAAAGGTTAAATTGAAGGTGGTCGAGATACCTTCATGGCGGAAAAAAGATTGCTTTATTGCATCATTGGAAGCCTAGTTAATCTTAAAGGCATTACTTAAAAAATGGGAAGATAATAGGATAAAAGATATTTAGATAAAGAAGATTAAAAATTTAAAGTGAAAAACTTTAAAGACAGAAGTATAGAAAGTTAAAAAGAAAAAAGATAAAGAAGATGTGGAAAGATAAAAAAAAATGTAGGAAGACAAGAATTTTAAACCCACAAAATAGGAAGAAAAAAAAAAACTAGGAGGAAAATAAGCAACTAAGGGTAAAAATACAAACCTTAGGAAAAAAAAACTAGAAGATAGAAATAAGATAAAAAATGGTTGAAAATATCAAGTAAGGTATTACAGATAGAAAATGCAAAAAGCTAAGACAACTATTAGATACAGACATACTTATTAAAGCAAAAAGAGGGAATTGGAAAGGGGTATATATCCCCCAAAGATAAACTTAAAATAACGCTTTTTACTCTAAACTTTTTAAATTTGGATTCATCAGGACTTAGTGCTGCGGAAAGACATATGTATCCAAAAAATATACATAAGCCTAAGGTACTTTGGAAAGATATTCTAACAGGACAATGGAAAGGTCCTGACCCAGTGATTGTCTGGAGTCGGGGTTTTGTTTGTGTGTTTCCACAGGGAGAACAGCAGCCGATTTGGATTCCAGAGAGATTAACTAAAACAGTTTCTACAGATCGAAAAGAAGATGATTTGACTCAAATCCATAACAGCTGATATCCAGAACTCCAGCTTGGCCATTCTTACATCTGCGACAGTGATTAACCAGTGATGCAATTTTTATTTCCTTGCCAGCGCACCCCATGTTAGTTGTGGTAGTGCTGGCATATCTTTGCTGATGGTGTCACCAGTGATGCAATTTTTCCCAAGGAGCCGTCAATTGGCTTGGTGTCGTGGCATTTCTGTATCCTCCTCCCTTCTGCTAGTGATGGTCTAAAATTTGGGGGCCAATGGCTTATGCTGGACCGGTAGTCAGTGACGGGTATGATCCAATTGCAGTGGTATCAACCTAAGACAGGAGGCTGACGCCTAAAGGTCAGTTTTCCGATGACGGGTAAGAACCATATGTTGAATTGGACAACCTACCAGGCACGGTCCATAAGCCACATTAACCTCACTCCCCCACTGGCACCAAGGCCAAATTTGGGGGCCAACAGAGGTGAGGCAAAGAACCTCACCCCCCCCACTGGTGCATAGAGCTATCCACAAGTATGGCTGTATGCTGGACCGGTAGTCAGTGACGGGTATGATTCAATTGCAGTGGTATCAACCTAAGACAGGAGGCTGACGCCTAAAGGTCAGTTTTCCGATGACGGGTAAGAACCATATGTTGAATTGGACAACCTACCAGGCACGGTCCTTAAGCCACATTGCTTGTTGTTTAATTAATCAGAAGGGGGGAGATGCTGGGAGCCATTAGCCAAGTAGGTATGACAATTTCCTTGCCAGCGTACCCCATGTTGCAGTGACATTGAATGTACATGACCTTGCTCAAGGACCAAGGCAGATTAGGGTGTTCCCGGTTTTAAGATAATCGTGTTTAGGGCGTTCCCAGTTTAGGTTCCAGGTTTAAGGTTTAAGATTATTCCTGCTGGGAATAGGGCGTATCCTGCTGCCTGAGTTCCCCTTGAGTTCTCACGGGATTCAGACAGTATACTTTGGGAGATAGAAGCCCAGTGGAGGTGGATTTGGGCAGAGAACGTGGATTTCCCCAGAACGTGATTGTAGACGGCTGGTGTGAGTTCGGGAATAAAGAGTTGCTGTTTGAATCTACAAGCTGTGTGGTGGCTCGTGATTGTGTGCCCAGCCAGACTTCGGCATTTGTGCCCAGCCAGACTGCGGCAAATTATGACTTATTTGGAGATGTCTTCTGATTTTTTATTATTAGTATTTCTTTTAAAAGGGAAGTAAAATACTTTGTCAAGTATTTCCTTTTAATGGTTTGCTCCTGTCTAATATAATAAGAAAATGGCTCCTAACAATCCATGACTAGGAGGAAATTACTTCCAAGTTTCTTCATAGAAATGTGTGCCACTGTGATTCAATTCCTAGATACTTAAGTATGCTATGCTGAGTCCTCTTGTCTTTTTGTGTTTAGTTAAGGGATACTTTTTCACTCTCTATTTGCCACAGAAAGCAATAATTTGCACATTTATTATGAACTGAGAACATGGTAAGTAACGTAGAAATAAAGGCAGTGCCTCTTCTTATTAATAAATATGCAGATGCCTTTATATGTAAGTGCTAGCATCAACAATTCTTATAGTTTACTGACTGGCTTTTCACCATTGACAAAACATGACTTTGATTTATTCTAACACAAAGGACTCTAACTTTTTTAAAATATATTTATTCTAATTAGGTATATATGACTGCAGAATGCATTTTAATTCATTGTATACAAATGGAGCACTACTTTTCATTTCTCTGATTGTAAGCTATGTAGCATCACACCATATGTGCAGTCATACATGTAACTAGGGTAATGATGTCCATCTCATTCCACCATATTTCCTGTCCCCAGTTCCATTTACTCATCTACAAGTCCACTTTTTCATAAAGGTGTTTTTCAAACCAAGTGTACTATAGACTGACTCTTCTGATCTTACAGGGCATAAGGCCTGTACCAAGGAAGATAATTAAAGAAGAGCAACCACATTATTCTGATCCCCCAGCCAAAATATAATCAGTGGGAACTAAAAATAGATATCACTTCTTAGGTTGTAAGAAACATTGAGCTGATAATTCTGTTTAAACAAACAAACAGCAACAACAACAACAATAAACATTATAAAGAAACAAAACTATAGGCCAAAACTCTGCATGAGTATACAAACAAAAATCCTGAACATATTGCTAGCTTCAAGTTCAACAATATGAAAAAGAATTAGACACACCCACTAAGGGGAATTTATTTTAACTATATAAGCCAGTTCAAAAATAAAATATCAATTAATGTAATCCATTATAGTAACATGCTAAAAAATCATATGATACTTTTATTAGGAGAAGAAAACATATATGACAAAATCAAACAACTACTCATAAATAACTCTTAGCTAAAGAATAATAGAAGAGAACTTCATCAAAAATATAAAGAACATCTCCAAAAATATTAGAGCTAAAGTCATAATTCATGCGATAAAATATATATTTTGTCTTTTTGATCACAAAGAAGACAAAGATATGTATCTTATCACTACTTCAATAGTGTATTGAAGTCCTTCCTATGAATAAGAAAATAATGGTAACATAGATTAGAAAGAAATTGTAGAGGGCATGATTAACTACACAGAAAATCTCCCAAAACAACAAAAGCAACAAAAAAAAGAAAAGAAAACATTCTCTGAGCTTATTAAGTTATTATAGCAAAATTACTGGATAAAAGGTATTTCCTATAACTAACAATAAACAGTTAGAATTTTATATTAGAGCAGGGCATGGTGGGACATGCCTAAAATCTCCAAGGCTTAGGCAGTAGAATTGCAAGTTCTAGGCCATCCTTAGCAACTTAGCAAGACCCTACCTCAAAATAAAAAAGGTCTGAGTATATAGCACAGTGGTATAACACCCCTAAGTTCAACGCCCATTACCACATATACAAAAAAAAAAAAAAATAGAAAAAGAAAGAAAGAAAAGAAAAAATAAATTAAAATAAGAAACAATATGCAGATGCCTTTATTTGTAAGTGCTAACAATTCTCAGTTTACTGATTGGCTTTTTACCATTGACAAAACATGACTTTAACAATAAAAAATGATGTACTTAGGAATAAATTTAGCAAAATGCATACAAGATCTACATGGAAAAACTATAAAACTCAGATGAAAAAACAAAGAAACCATAAATAGAGATTTCATTTTCATTTATATGAAGACTTTATATCCTCATGAAATCAATTCTTCTGAACTGGACTTAAACTGATGCAACTTGATTCAGCAAAATCCCAATCAAAATCCAAGAAGTCACTTTGTAGATATCAACAAGCCATATATAAATTATATAAAGAAAGATAAAAGATACAGAACAGATAAAACTGAAGAAGAAAAATAAAGTCAGAAGAACGACTCTACCTAACTTCAAGATTTATTGTAAGTCCATTATAATGAAGACAGTGTAGTATTGGCCAAAAGAGTAGAAAAATACATTGATGAATCAGAATCAAGACCATACAAAAAGGTATACACAAACATCAATTGCTACTAACAGAGGAGCAGAAGCAATTTGAAGAAAAGGAGCTGAAACAAGTGGACAACCATATGCAAAAAAATTAATTTAATCACTAAAGTTACAATTTTCACACAGTACAAATTTACAGTGGGCCATAAAATAAATTGCAAAACATAAAAATGGAATATTTAGGGTCTGGGGATGTGGCTCAATAGTAGCTCGCTTGCCTGGCATGCGTGCGGCCCGGGTTGGATCCTCAGCACCACATAAAAACAAAGATGCTGTGTCCGCCAAAAATTAAAAAATAAATATTACAATTCTCTCTCTCTCTCTCTCTCTCTCTCTCTCTCTCTCTCTCTTAAAAAAATGAATATTTAGACAAAAACATTAGAGAAAATCTAGGTGAACTCTGGTGATTAATTTGTTGATGCAACATGAAAAGTATGATTCATAAGAGAAAAATAAAATGATAAGATGAATTCAACAAAATTCAAAAGTTTCACAAAAACATACACTCCAGAGAAGGAAAAGACAAGCTATTATCTTGCCACGTAATCCAGCAATGACACTCCTTAACATTCACTCAATTTCTTAATTAATGCCCATGGTATAGTATATGCACATTAATTTGCATTGAGTGGGTGTATTATTTATTGACTCCTAATTATATTAGACATTTTAATAGTGATTTGGTTTGTGATTAGTAATACATGTTTATTGATTTGTAGTAATGTATACACATTGTAGAATTAGCATTGTATCCTGTTAAAATGCATGAAGTGTCAATATTTTCTCTTATTTTACATCTTGTTAATTATGTAGTTAGTAGGTTGGGTAAACATTCTGGGTACATTATCAAATAATGACATGAAGTAATCACAAAATAATGTTAAAATGACTACTTTGAATTTTTGCAAACAACCACAAAAAATAATACTATTCTCTTTTGCTCAAATCAATTAAGGTTTTCTTGCTTTCCTCTCCTTTATGCACTGGACTTCTAGATGATTCTAACTCCAGTTTTACTATTTTACATTCTGCCTCTAAACTTTTCAGTGACTTGCCTTTTGAGAAGTATGTGTTCCCACAAACAGTTGTAAGAAGTAGACTAGGAGAGAGGCCCAAACTACCTCCTCATTCAGAGATGCTTCCCCAAGAACTGGAGGTTGCTCAGAGCCAAGCAACAAAAGACTGCAAGTGTGTATCATGCTAACACCAGTAACCATGTCTTTTTCATGCTGATCAGGGCATAGGAGGTATTATTTAACAAAGTCAGTGAGGGAACAATGAAATGAGGAAGCCTAGAAAAAGTACATGAAAAAATGCTCACCATCTCTAGCAGTCAGAGAAATGCAAATCAAAACCACCCTAAGATACCATCTCACTCCAGTAAGATTGGCAGCCATTATGAAGTCAAACAACAACAAGTGCTGGAGAGGATGTGGGGAAAAGGGTACTCTTGTACATTGCTGGTGGGACTGCAAACTGGTGCGGCCAATCTGGAAAACAGTATGGAGACTCCTGGGAAAGCTGGGAATGGAACCACCATTTGACCCAGCTATTGCCCTTCTTGGACTTTTCCCTGAAGACCTTAAAAGAGCGTACTACAGGGATACTGCTACATCGATGTTCCTAGCAGCACAATTCACAATTGCTAGACTGTGGAACCAACCCTGATGCCCTTCAATAGATGAATGGATAAAAAAAATGTGGCATTTATACACCATGGAGTATTACGCAGCACTAAAAAATGACAAAATCATAGAATTTGCAGGGAAATGGATGGCACTAGAGCAGATTATGCTTAGTGAAGCTAGCCAATCCCTAAAAAACAAATACCAAATGTCTTCTTTGATATAATGAGAGCAACTAAGAACAGAGCAGGGAGGAAGAGCAGGAAGAAAAGATTAACATTAAACAGATACATGAGCTGGGATGGAAAGGGAGAGAAAAGGGAAATTGCATGGTAATGGAGGGAGACCCTCATTGTTATACAAAATTACATATAAGAGGTTGTGAGGGGAATGGGAAAATAAACAAGGAGAGATATGAATTACAGTGGATGGGGTAGAGAGAGAAGATGGGAGGGGAGGGAGGGGGGATGGTAGAGGATAGGAAAGGTAGCAGAATACAACAGTTACTAATAGGGCATTATGTAAAAATGTGGATGTGTAACCGATGTGATTCTGCAATCTGTATTTGGGGTAAAATTGGGAGTTCATAACCAACTTGAATCTAATGTATGAAATATGATATGTCAAGAGCTTTATAATGTTTTGAACAACCAATAAAAAAAATTAAAAAAAAAAAAAGTAAAGGGAAGGGATGAACTAATAGTTGTTCTTGCTGAGGTCAATTTTTGTTCCTGTCTATTTTTATGAGATTTCCCTATATCCTAATAATAAATTATCCCTATTTCCTTAGGCTAAAGTTGGTACTTTTTACTTAAAATCAAATCATTTCTTAGTTTTTGTCATAATAAATAAGAAAACTGATAAAGCAAAATAGAGCCTGGAAGGTATAATTAATTATACTCCCTTGTATCTATTTTGCTCTGTATCTGACAGCAATCTAAAATAGTGTTTTAATTATTTATTGATTAACTTTGTTTTATTAAATGCACCACAAAGAAAAATAATCCTATGTAAAAACACTGAGTAAATGCTGATGTATCCTTAAATAAACTGCTAGAAGTAGTATAGTGTTTTGTAATGTGAAGAAATTTTTCTTAATATCTGTTAAATTTCAGCATTAAAATATTTGTCTCATGGAAATGGAATGACATGTATATGTGTATGCAGTAAAAAATGACAACAATTCAGAGGCATCATTAAGCTTCAGAAACAACAATTTAAAGCACAATCACAATATGGAAATGATAAAATTTAAATATCAGTGTCTTGGATTTGAAAATCATAGGCTATAAATTTTGTCTTCTAAAATGCATCCATCAATAGCCAAAGAATTAGAAAATTCACATCTGAAAAAAAAATTGCTTTGTTATTTCAGAATCATTAATAAGGGAAGTAAATTTGAAAAATAATAATTTGTATCTCTCAGTTTATGTGATAAAGAATCCATGAGTAAATTAAGCAAGTAATGTTATTGTAGAAGCTGATTCTGATTCTGTTTTTTTTTTTTAAAAAAAAAACTATACAAGAACAACAACAACAAAAATATATAGAAACAGACTGTTGCATAGGTACAAAATTGTGCCTACCTAGATATCAAAAAGCTGAAATCTACATTTTCTTATTCATTATAAATAAATAAGGCATGCATTATATAAGTCAAGGTAAAAGTTTTGAATATATAATACTATCCAATATAAGTTTGTAAATATATCAAAATTAAATGACTTAAAATTTGGAAGACATTTTAATATGATTTTATGATAAAACATGAAAATGGAAAATCTAAATACATAAAACAGAAGTGGGATTTAGCATTTTCACCATATTTCTGATGGTGAAAATATGGTAGTTCTATGTATTATTGGGATGTTTTAAAATTTTCACTGAAATTTTTTTAATTCTTTATTTTGAAAAATCTGTGGGACTCCTATATAATTTATCCAAATTCCACCTGCTCTACCATCTAGAATTTTACCTTAGCCCAAATAACCAAAGAAATGTTAGAACAATCATTTTCAAATATTCATTAAGTAATCCATAATCATAAAATGGAGCTTATAAATTTCTTCAGAATATGTGAATATAATCTTAAATAATATAAAGGCAGAAAAGAGTTTAAGCTATCATATTTATAGTAAAAATATCACTAACCAATATTGGCTAACTGATAATAGCAAAAAGACAAAAGAACTAATCAACACTTCCTTTGACTGTCTTATTTATCTGCTGTGTAATTACTATTTTCTAATTTTAGTTTTACAGATTTCAATTTTCTTGTTCTATATTACCATCGTTACATGCTACTTCCAATAATATAACTTTTAAGTGGCTGGAATATAACATACTTATGTACGATTGAAAGCTATGAACCCCCTGAATATATTATGGTTTCTAGCTGTGTTTAATCAACATTTTAATAAATTTTAGTTATTTGTGTTGGGTTTTATTTATCTCCTCTTGATTGTTCCTTCCCTAAAAGGAAGCTACTTAATTTCCACCTGGTCTACAATAACAGCCTCTTGCATCCACCAGTGATGAAGATGTATTATATCCAAAGTCATTTCATCATGTTTTGGGACCATGCAACATTTTTCTTTTCAGAGTTTAACTACCACATAATGTACCCCTATTATGTTTTCTTATTCTTTATTTGCATAGACCAAAAAGCTTCAAAACACTAATACTGATTCAATTTGTGATCTCTTTACAGATGATATATTTATAACTTAATATTACCTTTCACACATGGAAAAGATCTATGAAGATAGACTAATATGGAAAATCCAAGTTTCTTGCATAAGGGAATGAATGCCACCATCCTTTTGTAAACCTTTAGTTTCTCCTGGAGTTTAATATAACATGGATGTCAGATTGTTGGCCTTCCAAAATACATGCTGAGATTTCTGATTCACTTCTCTGGTTCTTGTCTATTAATAAATTTTTGACAGCATCCTGCTGAGTAGCAAAATTCAGTGACAACTTTCAGATACTTGTTGCCAACAAGGTTTTGAGTACATGCAGTTTTCAACTGTTGCAATTTAAGATATGACCTTTGTTTATGTTTTATATTGTGGTAAAACACTTAACAGGAGATTTACCATCTTAAAAGATTTTAAGTGTATAATACAGAATTGTTTTGTACATCAGTGTAAAGCAAATGTTTTGTAGCAGATACAGAGGGCATATTTAATCATATATAACTGCAACATTATACCCTTTGATTATCAGCTCCTGGTAAATACCACTCTCCCCTGTTTCTATATTTGACTATTTTACATGAATGACATCATATTATTTGTCTTCTGTGACTGACCTTTCACTTAACAAAATGTCCTTGAGCCCCCTTTATATTGTGACATAATGCAGAATTTTGTTCTTTTTTAAGGCTAAATGATATTTTATTATATGTATATATCATGTTTTCATTATCTGTTTATATGTGTGCAGATACTTAGGTTGTTTCCACATTTTGGTTATTGTAAATAATGCTATAAACAGCATAAAAATGCAGATGTTTCTTTGTAATCCTGATTTCAATCACTTTGGTAATTACTTAGATGAATCATCTATGGGTTTCTGTTGAGAAACCTCCATACTTTTTGTCTATGGTTGCTGCAACATTTTATACTCCCACAATGTACAGGATTCCAATTTCCAGCATTTTGACTCTTTTTGTTTTTTAACTGTCATCTTCAAAGGTATGAAATGATATCTTCTTATTGCTTTGATTTGCATTTATTTGATGACTGGTTATTTTAAGCATCTTTATGTGAATCTATTGATCATTTTGTATGATCTTTGGAGAAATGTCTATCCAAGTCCTTAGACTATTTATTAATTGTGTTATTAGTATTTTTGCTATTGAATTATGTAAGCTACTTATATCGTTTGTACATTAACACTTTATCAGATATATGATTTGCAAATCTTTTCCCCCATTTTGTAGAATGCCTTTTACTCTGATTTCTTCCTTTACTGTACAGAAAAATTTTAGTTTAATGTAGCCATTCTTGTTTACTTCGCTTTTGTTGTCTGTTCTTTTGACAGTGTTTAAAAAAATATATTATAAAGACTAAAAAGACACAAAGTCCACGCAAAATCCAAAGAACACGCTGCACACTAGAATGTCACACAAGAGATTTATTGTTGGTAACAGGAGGCATACCAACAAGGCTGTCCCTCCAAGGAGAGCAGAAGCCTGTAGACTCCCACACAGCAGCTTTATAGCCTGCAAGAGGAATTTCATAAGCTGCTTAGGAGTTTAAACTGGGGTGGGGTTGATAGCAGGCACAAGTTGTTAAGAGAAGTTAAGCAGCTTTGCCTCAAAATCAAAACTTTGGAATCTCTAGATAAAATGGCTCCCTATCTAAAATGGTGAATCTGATGTCAAAATTGATTTGATGCCAATAAAGACCCCATGTCATAAAGCATCTCTCCTCCAATTTCATCTAGGAGCTTAACTATTTCAGGTCTTATGTTAAAATGTTAATCAATTTTGAATTGATTTTTGCATATAATATAAAATACATAACTAGTCCAATTTTTTTTCTTTGTGTGTGTTTGTGTTTGTGTGTACTGGGGATTGAAATCAGAGATACTTAATCATTGAGCCACATCTCCAGCCCTATTTTGTATTTTATTTAGAGACAACCTTTCACTGATTTTCTGAGGCTGGCTTTGAACTCATGATTCTCCTGACTTAGGCTCCTGAACTACTGGGATTACAGGCCATCTTTATTTTTTTGAACATGGCTGCTTAATTTTTTTAATATCATTTGTTGATGTGACTATTTATTCTCCATTGTTTATTCTTGATTCATTGACTCTCTATTTGTGGATTTAATTCTGGGTTTCCTCTTCTTTTCCATTAATCTAATAAAATCCCAAAGGAATCTCTCATAGAAATATTTAAAACAAATTCTAAAATTCATATAAAACCAAAGAAAATCCTGAAAAGTGTAAACAATCTTGAGAAAGAACATAAATGGCAGCAACCCATTTTCTGTTTTCAGAATATATGTCAGAGCTATAGTAGCTAAAAAAGCATAGTATAACTGGGAAGTTCTTCATCTTCCTTAGGCTGTCAATTAATCCATACCACTGGGGAGAAAAAAAAATCATCTACATGTTGTGTCTATCTTCTTTTTTGTTATTTTGGATACCAAACATCTGTAATTTATAGTAATGTTTATAAAATTTCCCTAAAATTATACACTGAAGCTGTTGAAGAGACAGCTTTATCCTATTTCCTAGGATAAAGAGCATATCAAATGAAAATTACAGAATATTTGCTCATTTCTGTTGTATGTTATATTATGGGGAAAAAAACATAAAAAAAACTTTCTCTTTCTTTGCTCCATTTTGTAAAGATCTAGGAGAAATATAATGCTTTTACTACCTGATTTCATTTATATGAAAGCACTTTTTAGAAACTGCGGGTAAAGAAAACTGGAGAGAAGAGAAGATCTATCTATATTTAAAAGGACAATGACCATTTATTAAAACTAAAAATTTAAAGATGGAAGGGTGAAGAATTAGGGAGAGTTGTAATGAATTCAGGAAATTTTAAGTTCCAGGAAGAGTTTGTTCTAAACCTTCTCTATGAATCAGCTTAGTTTATAATAACCTTAGAAATTAAATACTTTTATTTTACATTTTCAGAAATCAAAGTACAGCAAGATTAAATAAACTGTTGTTGATTATGCAATATTATAATTGGTGTTTAAATGTAGGCAAAATGCTTGTACCATTTCCATCCCACAAAATACTGAAATAAAACAGCATAGAGTTTCCTGAAAAGAGAAATAAATTATTTCACTATAATGTTGACTGTCTATTTCATGTTAATATTCAGGAGTGATGTTATATAATTGCCATATTATAGACAAAGTGAAATTATGATATGAACTTCTGGTTTATGAAATTGTGGATACATTAGTGTGTTAGGGCTTCCTGAAGAAAATATCATAAACTAAGTGTCTTCAACAATAATTTATTTCTCATATTTGTGGAGGCTGGAAGTCCAAGAGTAACTCATACGCCAGTGGTTTCTCCTGTTGTGTTTTTTTCCTTGGTATACAGAAGGCTGCCTTCTTGCTCCTCAAGCAAGGTCCTTGACCCAATGCCAATCCACTAACAAGGACACAGTTTTGAGAAAAAGTAAAATGAAGTTTTATTGCTTTACTAGCAAAGTAGAAACACAGGAGACTCCTGTATCAGAGGTGATGATTCTGCCCAACAAGGGGAGCAGGAGGGCTTTTAAAGAGGTGACTTAAAGGCCACATTCCACCATGTTCTGTCCAGAATTGCAACTCACCTATTCATTTGGTAATCATTTCTGAGATATTCTGTTGCCAAAAATTCCCCAAATCTGAATTACTTTATTCCTGTGGTGGGTGTGTGCTCAAGGACAGATAACACACAGCCTATGATGGGGAAAAAAAGGTAATCCTTTTCCCTTTGAAATTAGGGAGGGCAAGAGTTTAGAAAATAGCAGTGAGAGGACGATAAAAAAAAAAAAAAAACATTTAAAAATAAGTCACAGTGGCAGAGTGGGAAGGGCGTTATTCAAACCATAAAGTGGATCACTATTATACTCACATGGTGCTTCCTCTGCTCAAGAATCCCCTGATGGCTTTTCTTGTTGGGTTAGGGTGCTGTCTTTAGCAACTCATTAACCAGTCTCCTTTAAGACCCTGTCCCAAAATACAGAAGTAGAACTTCGAGATGTGTATTCTGTGTAAATACAAATGTGACCATTTGCATATAAATATTTTATTAATGCATGCATAATTATTATGCAAATATTACATGTATGGTATAGGTAGATACACATATGTATGTTTTATATATGTGATTATATAAACATACTGATTCTTATTTAATTTTTACTTGACTCTTGCGTTTCTGCTAAGTAAAAGGTGATCCCAGTCTTATGAAATATTTAATGATAATTTGGATTAAATAACTTTGAGAGCCCTTATAGATTTTCATCTGAAAGAATGTTTTTCTTTTTAAAGATCTCACAAATGTTCTATTTATCACATGCTCACTAATATGTATGTAATTTGATATCTTTAAATAAATATGGAAAGAGTGAAAATATCTTGTTAAATGGTAAGAAAATAGATCATGAGACAATATGATCCTGAGAACTTCGTCTTGGAAATGCATGCATTCCAGCATTCTATTCAGAGAGGAAGAGATTGACAAAAATCAGCCTGCAAAAGGATACTGCTCTGACCATAAAATCTGCAAGTATCTTAAAGGACAAGCAGAATATAATTTTCTTTTATACAGACATGCAAAAAGAATTAGAACCTTGTGTAGGGATATGGAATAAGCTGGTGGTATGATTAGTCAGTTGAGCAGAAAATGTATTTCCTTGAATGTATTTCTGCTTTTTCTCTGAAGTGTGGCTAGTAGAAAGAAGTTGTTTCTTATTCTATGCTGACTCAGACTGAGGTTTTTCAGTGTTCAAGACACTGTGGGAAGGAAAGAAGTTTATCTTTAGTTAAATCAAATATGCAAGTATTTGTTCAGTGAGTACAAACTGTTCCAATAATAATTTATGAAAAGCAAAGCATAGGAAATTAAGTGGTCTGTGATTAGCCTTGTTTTAGTCAAAGAAGAGTTTAATCTGAGCCCTATGGGAAAATTAGTTATTTTAAGTAAGCCATTTCTCAGAACACAAAAGGGTGGGGGAATTGTTTAACCTTGCTGTTTTCCAGGAGTATAGGCTCATGTATTTTAGAGTTGTTAATTGATGTACTTCAGGGGATAATTCCATGAATTATTGTTTGTCTTTTAATATTTAGATCTATCTTTTGGATACAACATTCTGTTAGATGGGACACTTTGTAACTAAAACTGTTAGTGACTTAACTTATCATCCATGTTAGCTAAAAAGGTACTTAGAAAGCAAACAAATGTCAATTCTTAGACCTGTTTCCAAGCAACATATAAGGACAAATTATAATGTCTGTAGCAGAATCAGAAGGGATTAATTACTTTGTAGATTCATCTCACTTTGCATGTGAGATTAAAAAGCACTGGATTGTCTTCCCTATATAAGGAGAGGAGCTGAGAAGTTTGTTAGGAGTGGTGAACATCTGTGTCTTTTATTTAATGGACATATGCATCAAGTCATACGGATTAAATATCATTTGACTGCTAGAAGAGGTCAATGGAACTATTGATAGCAGATTTTTGTCTCCCAGATCTTATGCTGGTTCACTTTCAATGGATGATGTAGTCTCCTTTCTACTTTTTTTTATGGTTCTGAGAGAGATGGAATCAAGATACTGTCACAGTCTTTTAAGATCAATACTAACAAGGGATTGCATTGACATTTTCCTAGAAAATTGTTTATCTTTGCTCCCTGTGCATACCTTTCATACAAAAGCATAAATATCAGCACATAGGGGGCCAAGCCTCCTTCTGTTGTTCTGCAAACATCAAAAAAATTGGTTCTATTTTTTTTTAGAAATGTAGGTTTGTGTGTTTATAAATCAAATTAAAGTATATATTTCAGTTTGAGAAGTACTTACTTGACAAGTTGATCTGTAAAATCAGATCTGTTTTAATGTACTTGAAGGTATTTTTTTCTTTAAATCTGTAATTTCCCCACAGAGTAAGATAATTTATAAGTGTTCCCATTATTAGAAGTTCATTGTAGTCTGAAATAATAAGGAGTTTTACTATTCTATGTTAAAATATTCTTTTCCTTGTCCCAAATCTATATTCTCTATAATAGATTGCAACAGATTTTGTAATTGAGCAAATAACTCTTTAAACATTTGGGAAATCACTAAATTCCCCCATTAAGGTTTTATTAAGTTATTATATATCGCATAAAATATTAATGTGATATTTGATTTATTATGTTTACTTAAAAGATTGAATTTACATATATATTCGTATTATATATGTATACAAATTACATAATATTTTTTCTCTGGAAAATGTGAATTTACTAATGTCTTCCAAGTACTAATTAAGGTAAATTCTTGACTTTCTTTCTGAACTCATAATACGAAGCTATTTGAAGCATTTGAATCACATTCAAACTCAGGTTCAATTATATTAATAGTCATTTTCAGTATAAGAAAATAAATGAGGTACATTGAATAAATATAATCATTAATATGAAGTAATAGCATAATTGTAAATATCTTGATACTTATTACATTCAAAACATAAATCTTTATTTCTGCTCTTTCACCACTACTTGTAGACTCTTCCTTCCCCATCCAATCCCTGGAAAATACCCAAAGCAAAGGAATTAGGAAAGTCCTAGTGAAATGTAATAGAATACAATTCAATAAAAGTTTAAGTGCTTGAGTGTGCTTGAGGCCTTTGCATGTTTCTCAGTATTCGTGCTGCTTATTCCAACATCAAAGCCCATTTGCCTATTCAAGGGATAATTCTGCATCTAAACCTTATAACATCACATGGAGATGAGGAATCGTGCTGCATTGTAATTTGCCCTCTGCATGGCGTTGAACCCAGCTTCTCACTGCCACCACTTGGAAGCTTGTGGCATCTATCACATTCCTCACAGTGTGGCAGATAGTGGTAATCTTACAACCAAAATTAAGTGGAATTCATATTTCCCAAAATATAGAAAATTTAAGCTAATTTGTTTTAACTTCAAATTTGAGAATCAAATTGGTGAACAGAAAACATTATAATGTTAAAAGTATTTTGAGAATTTGCATGCAGCTCTTAAAGTTGCTCAAAATGCAACTTTAAGAGCTGCAAACAAGGTTACTATCCTGCTTTCCTCGTTTCTTTGTTTTTGATTTTCTTGTTCTCCTTTGTCCTTCTTCTCCCTCTTTCTCGCTCCCTATCTTATCTTTCCCTATATGTCTCTCTGTCTCATTTTCATTTTTCATTTTAGTAAATTTAATGTGCATTATTTCTAAACCTCAAAGCTGGAGACAAACAATAAAATCATGGTTCATTTAGGAAGTACTTTTGTGCATAATTCATTTTTTAATATGAAATTTTTAGGGAAATCTTCATATACAAAGTTAGAGATATTTTTAAAGAAAAGTTTATTTTGTAGAAACAAGTTAAAAATCACTGAATGGGTACAAAAATTCTTCCTTTCTATGTTTTAGATCTACATATTTGAATAAATTCTCCAATTTAATTCTCCTTCTGTTATATTTTTTTTTCCATAGAAGAAATCACAATTTCCAGATAAACAGCTTCTTCATCAGGTTCTTCATTTAAGTTTTAAGTTACATTTTTCCCTTTGTAATTTCACATTTCAAACCCAGCATTCACATAAATTATTTTCTTATCTAGTTGAAGAGATTGAAAAAAAAAATATTATGTAACATTTAAAGATATATGTATGCACTATATAGCATGTCTAAAAGCATAAACAAATATAAGGATTTTCTTTCCATTTTCTACAAGATTTTAACAGTTTTTTTTTTTAAATTGGAATAAGATAAAACAAAAAGTGTATGTGTATCTAAATTAAAAATCTAGGGTTAATATGGATTTATTTTATGAAAATATGGACTGATCATTGTTTTGGAATTTAGAAAATAAGGAAGAAACAGCTTGAAGTCATTTTAAGTCACAGAAAAATAATACAAAGCAATATTATGCTTTCATTACTTTCCATAAGTTAAAACGTATTTTTGTAGTGTCAGAAATTTGAAAAATGACTACAAATTCACATTTGTCTTGTATAAGATAAATATATCCATGATATCATAGGTGCATTTTCTCTAAAACAATTTGTCATATGAATTATTATTCCATTACATGAAAGATTTATATAATATAATAAAGGGAAAGTGATATGTATGTGTTTGTGTGTGTGTGTGTGTATAATTGTATTTATGAACCAAATTAATAGATTTCTTCTAGCAATGGTAGGACAGAATAAATTTGACAATAATTCAAGGAATAAATAAATCAAAGAATGCAGATTATCTCTGTGTGCTTTTGTGTAGGGGAATAAGTCTGCTAGCCACTGATTTTGGTTTTCCTCAATTTTTTCACTTTCAGAGAAGATGTTCTACACATGTGCATTTCATACTTTTCTAGAATGGTTCAATTTTTCTTGCAGCATACTTTCCCATTCATTCAGATTCACAGTAATGTTGGGACCCGCGACTGAATAAGGGTCTTGAACTATCCTGTGATACAGGGAAGCCTCTCTTGGGAACTCTCAGTGCAAAGGCATTGATTTGAAACTTCCCAGTTGCTATGGTGACGCCTTGTTCATTTGGAGGTTCTTTGCCAGTCAGGGAGCTATTCAGTTCTTGAACTTAAGATTCAGATGCCAGATGCTCAAAGGTAGAAAGTTATGGGTGCAAACTGATAATCATAATTGGACTGCTCATAATCATGAGGTCGATTCTGCTTACTTTGAAAAAGCTTTCTCACAATAAATCCTTTGGTGTTTATACCTGTATAACAAAGGTGCTGAGCTTGTTGTGTGTCACTACCTTCCTACCAAGTAGTAGTCAACCATGGAAACCCAGTTTTTTCTCTATTTTTGTGTCCATTTGTCTCTTCTACATCCCCTCACCACCTGGTCCCAAAACCTGTATTGATGGCTGTGCACATCACAGCACAGCAATATTCATGAAGAACAAGCTATTTCCCAAAGTATGTCATATTCCTGTGTATGAGAGAAAGGAATATTTTTCATCAGCAAAGTAAATGCCTATGGGGGATGAATTCATTTTTTGGTAGTTTGATTTATTGGAATTATGTGTAGCATTTTATCTTATACTGACTGTAGCTATAAATAAACAAAAGCAATAAGTTGATTGTTAACTGTAAACATGATCAAGTTTTAGAAATAAGCTGAAACAGGCAACATCCATTTAGAAAAGTCTGATCCTTAATTTTATTTTCTTTCTAAAATATATTTATTTGTTTGTTTTTAGTTCTAGGTGGACACAATACCTTCATTTTATTTTTATGGGGTTCTGAGGATTGAACCCAGCATCTCATGCATGGTAGGAGAGCACTCTACCTCTGAGCCACAATTTCAACCCTTTTATTTGCTTTTCCTGAGGGGAGAATATTAAATATTCCTACTATTTAGCATTTTCTGAACAAAATACATTTTTTGAAATTAGTAGTTATGAATAAGTAGAATGAAATTAAATATTAATAGAATTGAACTAATAAACATTAAAGTCTCCAAATTACAAAAAAAGAAAAAGAAAGAATTAAGTGCCCTGGTCTATAGTGATAGTAATCCAGGTAAAAGAACTCTGAAATATTCTAAACACTCCCTTAGCAAAGTCATTACAGACTGGCCTGCTGCTTCATATAATTTCTGTGATAAGCTACTGAAAATTTAATTGGCTTCAGCTCTAAAATATTTCTTCATAAAGTAAGTACAACAGATGAATAAACCTCTTTGATTCATTTATTTATAGCAACTTAAGGAAGCTCATTAACACATTTCCTTTGCTGATATTTGTATTAACTAGGAATGTGCAATGAAATATTTCAAAGATCTTTAAGAATCACATTCTCTTCTATAAAATCATGTTTGTGGATGAAAAATTTGATTAAGTGAATTGAATATCCACTTAGTTTGCTGCCAGAAACAGCAAGTAGTCTATTTTTTTCTCTTATTGAGATATACTAGAGGTTGTTAATTAAATTTATATTTTTAAAATCTAAAAAATGCTCCTTATTATTCCTGATGTTGAATTTTTCTGTACAATCCTTTTAATATGAGAATTGACCATATGCCCATTTTTCAGTTTCTAAATTAATTTATTATTTTCCTTTATTGTGAGTTTCCTTGCTTGTGTTAAACAGTTCTTGTATATGAGTCATGTTTTATTAAATGAAACAGAGTTCTAGGAATAAACATCCCCAAATGTGCCTTTCAATTCAAACTCAGGTTGCATTCAGTCAAATGTAATCTACATTTACCAAAAAAATCATCTACTACCTTGAGTATATGCATGTCAAATACCCTGTGTCAACATATCTATTATATAGTTTATCTTCTGTTATCCTGAATCCATTCCTTTGTCTAGAACATACTTAAACACTCAGGAAACTACTGTGAATTTGTTCACCCTTAAGTCCTTATTCTCTGTGATTTTTTTTTTCTTTTCCTTGATTCTCCTTCCAATTACACGTGCAATTTATTTTTTCAGTGATGACACTTGCTTTTTAAAAAAAAAATGCTTTTATTATTTTTTTCACACATTCCTCACTATTTGAAACAATTTGATGGGATAAAAGGATATTTGCACTTACTTCAAACGTACACATATATAATAAATAATAAGGTGGGACATGTCTTTAAAATATGATTTGACCAGAAATGTGTTTGTGTGTGTGTGTGTTTAAAGAAGAAACAGCTTCTATGCTGTCTTACTTCTATCCCTTTATGCATCTGACTGAGAAACTTGGTATCTCTCCTTTCTTACAACTGCAGCTAAATTTCAATTATTGTGCACATGTCTGCTCTCCTTCAGGACCAAAGCACTGGACATTATGTGGGCTCTTCATGATATAGAGTCCAAACCTCTTAGCTGAGAATTTTAAAGATCCTTCATGTTATCCTTCCTCATCATTTCTCTAAAACTAGCATTTCTTATTTAATTCTCAAGTCCCTTTCAATATATTTGCCTCTGTTTTAATATTTCAGGTCTAATTCCATTTCTCTGTTATGTATATAATTAACAAAAGTCTTCAAACATTAATTAAAATAAATCAAGTAACATCAAAATATCTATAAAAGGTATAGTGTGAGTTGCTGATTAGTAAGTGTATGCATATTGGGTTTTATTTATTCTTTGAATATAGATATTCAAAAAAGGTATTTATAAATAAATTTTCTAAATTCTGGAATTTCTGAATGAGTTTTCATGCTTGAACTATAACATTCAATGTGAAATTTTGTACTAAAAAAATAATCCTAAAAAACCCTATTGGGGCAGTTATATACATTTCAGATTTTAAAATCCTGGGTTTAAACTTTTTTTTTGTTTTGTTTAAAGTCATCTAGATGACTTCCTTCCTTTCTTCCTTCTCCCTCTCCCCTCTACCACCCTATTTATTTATAATTCTTTAGGTAAAATACACCTAAATTCACCATCTTAGCCTTTCAAAGTATACAATTCAGTGCAACTTCCCATCCCATCTTTCCACCAAAAGATACAAACCTTCCAAAGACTTTAGAAGTCCAAAATAATCATACTATGCAGATTATGCCTAGTATATTCACAAAATTATAGTTGGTATGCAGGTATGCAATTATATTTCTTGTGTCTTATTTCATCCTTTTCCGAGAATACTCTCTACAGATTTTTGTATTATTTTTCTTCATTTCTCTCTTTTTTTGTGTGCTGTTAATTTTCTCCACTTTCCTCCACTGTATTGTGAGGACTGCCTGTTTTAATCTTCATCATTAATTATATTTTATTCATCAGCAGATTTACTGCTTTTTACCTCTACTATAGAAGATTCTCCAAACATTTAACATTTTTTATAAATATTTTATATGTAAAAATGAAAATACAACAATGTAATCTAATCAGTGTTTCTATAACCCAAACCCACTTGAAGAAATATGCTATAATGCAACTTTAGTTTCTCTTGTATTATTCCATAATCATATGCCTATTTCTTCCACCATTTTGAAGTAAAGTCCTGAATTTAGAGTGCTCAATGCCTATTTATATTTTAATATAATTGTATATTAAACAATATATTTAATTTATATTTGAAATGAAATTTTTATTAGAATCCCATATTGTCAGTATTAAAATCATGTTCTCAGAAATATATATTAATGAAGCATGAGGTTTCTTCTTAGTAAAAAAGGGCAACATTTATGTCACAAAACAGTATTTTCTATGATATTTTTTTACAATATTAGAAATTCTAGGCACTGTTGTGGATTTATACATATATTCTACTCTAATCCATCTGGTCAGGATTTTTTCCCTTTCTATTAAATTAATCAAAAAAAATTTAATGTAAAACTTCGGTAAATAGAAATCCTGTATTGTATATCTTTCTGTTTCTCATGAGACACAGCATTTCTTCTTGTTAAAGTTTTTTTTCCTCACTATTTCACAGTCTCAAGTCTTCTACTTCTAGTCAGAATATTCTGTTTATTGTTGGTCTGGAAATTGAGCTTAGTATCACAACAATGAATAAGAAAATAGCGAGGTTTACTACCTTTTTGTGCATACTACGAAGTTATGATTATAAGCATATTCTCCATCAAGCATTATGGAAACTGTGATTACTTTTATTTCTTTTGTCCAGCAAAATACTAATTATGCAAGTGCATATAACACAGTGCTTTCAAAAACTGTCAGTGTTAATGCAAGGCAAGATTCTGCTATTTGTATTCAGGTTTCCTTTTATCATCATCCCTTTATGCTGTCTCTCTCTCTGTCTCTCTCTCTCACACACACACACACACACACACACAAATATGTTACTTAACAAATACCTTACTTAATAAAATTATGAGATTATCACAAGGCTGTATCTTACTGATAATGACCAGATTCACTACTAATGAAATATAGAGGCTTTAACAAGAAGAGAAGCATATAGCATTTACACAATTGGCTATTCATGTCTATATTGTTTTTAAAAATCACAAGATTATACATTTGTATGTAAATATAATTTAACATTTCATTTAATTAATTATTCAGGCTGAGTTTATCTATGCTTATGCTTTTGGTAAAAAATGTGCTAACATGAAATTCACTGAAAAATACAATACTAAATGAAGTTTGAATATACAATACATTTTTCAAAATGCTTCTGTTGTAATCCTTTCTTAGATTAAAATCTTAAATGACCCAAACATTTATATTAACATTTAGCATTAAAGCTTTTAAAGGACTTCATATACTCAAAGGAACAATAACAACAACAACAAAAAAGCACTGACTAGATCATCAACCCAAGTCAATGACAAGATATCTCCTTTAAGTTTAGAATTTACCCAAGGAAGGGATGTCAATAAGCAGTGATGAATTCCACAAAGTAGGTGTATAACAGCAAACAGAACAATCACTCAAAATGACACATTTTAAACTCAAAGAAATAAGAGTCATGACAACTGACTTTAACTCATAACCTGTAGAAAATGGGCTTGAAAACTTTGTAAGGTAACTTTGTCTATAGGCGTAGCATTTTAACAAAATCAGACCTTTACAGATAATGAAAAATTTGAGAAACACTCAGGATATCCAAGTCTTAGACTTAACAAATACTAATCACACTGCATTATTGACTATGGTTGATTACTGCTGTATTCCAACAAAATCTATAATTGACATCATACAATAAATGGAAACCATGTTAATTCCACAAAAAATAAAGTTCCTAAAAAAAGCCATTATATTTTAAATGAACAGGCAATGTCAATCAAGATGCCCCACATTTTAATAATAGTTGAAATTTAAAATATTTATTAAACAAAATCTAGATAGTATAAATTATACAATAAATTATAAAATAGATCATCTAAGACCCAAAACTCCAAATGTCAGCTAATGTCTAGGGTTAGAATGGAAAAAAAGAAAAAAAGAAAGAATATAGGTGTCAGTTCTGAACATATTTTCAAGTTAGTAGTGGGTATTTAAATGCATTCTAGTATACTGTAAAAAGTAATAATAGGAAAAGTATGTGTATATTTAGAAGTATTTAAATATAAATACATTTATATGCATACATATGCATTTATAAATGGTTAATATAATTTTAACATAAAATATTATTATATAAGAGTGTGAGAAAATGCTGAATATTGGAAAGTAGCTTTCTATTTATGTTCTGAAGGTAGAAGGCTAATGTTTAATAAATGTAAAATGTATCTCATTCCTGGTTTTAGAAAGTGACATCTTTTCTATTCTTTCACTTTCTTTAAGCTTGTGAATTTTGAATAATACATCTGTTAAACTACTGAATGACAAGTAATTAACAACCTAGGTAGGACTCATCAGAGAACTAAAAACATGAAAATACACAATTCTGTCCCTTCCATTTAAAAAAAAAAATTCTGTGTGCTTTTGCAGCAAATTTCAATAGTAGTAGATCATTTCAGAACATATCTCAATTAAAGTGAATGGTAATTATATACTCAATAATATTGCTTTTTTTCAGAAAATTAATGTTGTTTAGATGCTCCAGAGAAGGTGTTCATTTTCATTGAAATTTTCATTAGCCTAAGTCAGGAAGATTTTTTTTTTATTGAAAGTTGCACACAATATATTTCTTTAACTGCAAAGAAAACAGGGTGCTTGTAATTGCACATAAATTAACACTTCAAATAGCTTTTTATTAAGGCGAAAAGTTTATTTTACTTAAGAAGGAAAACAGGAATCTTGCTTTAGATACAAAGACAACTTCCACTGCTTAATTGCAGGAAGTGATGAAACTGAGGCAAGCAGATTTTAGAAAACAGAGCAGTCCATAAACCCATCAATCATGAAAGTCAAATGAGATGTGGTAATCTTGATTTATTCAAAGTAGAAACTATCCCATGTAAAATATTTACCTTTAAGGAACATCGTCCAATATTCCATGATTAAATTTGGTAAAATTTTTTATAAAAATGAAATAAGCTAAACATTTCTTTTAAAAAAAGTTATAATGGATTTAAAAAAATCTGATCCAAAATCTAAGGACCAATTTCATTTCCTCTAGGAATTCAATGATTGAACTATCATTCTGCTTTTGTAGGATTGTTATACACCTTGTTGAAATATTTTTAAGTTAAAATACCTAGTCAAGATATGATTGGCTTTAAGCAATGTTAACTGTATTTGAAACTGAACTTATTTTACATGAACTATTTAGGAACTGATATTATTCATATGAGTTAAATAATTAATAGAATACCTAAAAGAGTCTAAACATTGAAGGTCTTTGGTGACATAATTTGTTTTATACCTAATAAGCAAAAGATATCATTAAAAATTCTTATCAGGAGAATTAAAATTTTACAATTGTATTTTAACATCATTAATCTGATTTGATCAACATGGATATGTGATTGCATATTCATCTATGAGCAATAATCTGAGTGTATATAAGTACAACTGCTTAATAAAGATTCTCCTAGAATCCAAACTGTTCTTGATGAAAACAAAATATCTTGATTTCTTCTAGTGATGGGAAAATAGGGAAATAGGGAAATAGACAGATGGATAGCTTAAATCTGAAAGAAATTGTTTTATTTTATTCAAGGATAAAAAGAATATATTTCTTTTCAAGTAATTACTTCAGACCAGTGGAATTATATGTGGAAAAAATATATTCATATAAATTTTTGTCACGTGGCCATAACTAGTTTTCAGTATTGACTTTCAGGATTTGTATGTGATAATAAGTCTCTCAGTATGCTCAACTGGATAATTCACTTTTTTTCTTGACAGTTCACACAAATAGCAATAAACTTATCTGATGCCTGCTGCTTTCTTTATGTCATTTGGAAATGAGTTACTGTTATACTTTCACAATAAATTGAATTCTGTTCTTTTAAACAAGGATTTGAGTGGTCTGGTACTTTAGTGTTTTTCTGTTATGTTAGAGAATATTATTAAGTCCATGGTGATACTCTCTGTAGGAATAGTGCCTTATAAATACTGCTGTTATTGTGGAATCTGGGATTTGTCTCCATGGACACTGAGCCGAGATAACACTCAGGGTTTCATAGCCTAACACTGACAACCAAGACTGTAGAACTAAGCAATCTTTATATAAAATGAGAGACAATAAACTAAGCAAATATTGTATTTACTACAAAAAGAAATGACAGAAACTTGCAGATTTTCTCAAAGCAGTAAAGATACTTCCTCTAACTTTATCATGTATAGATTTATATTTTTGATTCATATATAAGCAAATATACCTGATAATGAATTAAAATGCAAATAATAAGATGAATAATAACAAATCTATTAACCCAAAGTAAAATTAGAAACTGATATAATAAGCAACAGTATTAACTTTAAAATAATGAATATTCATTAGATATATTTCTGATCTACATTAAAAAATAAAAGAACAAATAGTGGAGTAGTAGTTGATGATTAACTTATATAAAAAGTATTAGGTTAATAAGACTTTTTCGGAATCCTTTTTTGAGGAATATAAACAGCTCTATAATCTAGATTGCTGTGAAAAACCTCAATGCAGATTTCTGTGTTTGGGGAAGAAAGGTGTCCTTAAATTTGGCATCTGCTTTTCTTACAGTCTTGCATGTATCATACTGTTTCTTCATTCTGGAGAACTTAATGATGGTTTGCTTAAATGTGGCAGAAAGCTTTATTCCATCAATGGTAGTTTGACCTTTACTTGTCATTTTCTTCTGGACTGCAATCAAATAAATCATAATCTACTAATAATATACCATAATTTTTGCCTAATTGCTAATTTAATACTCTTGTTACTATAGTAATCCTGCTTGACTTCCAATAAAACAGGATAATTCATGTAATGATTCTCATGTATTCTCATCATATAATAAATTTGTAAGAACTCTTATGCATATGCAACATGACAATCATAGGAGGTAATTTTTTAAAAATATATTTCTAATGGCTACTTATACAAGTTCATGGACTTGCAAAAACTCTTTTACACATGCACATAATTATAACATCCATACATTTATCAATATGTCATTTTGATTTTTTCTGATTTTTGCCTTCATTTGCCTGAGTGAATTTAATGACACACCATTATTCTAAGTAATATTGAATGTCTGTGAAAATATTGGACAAACTTGTTCCTTATATTATTTCAGTAAGCCCTTGTACCCATCCTGGGTTTAGTTTTCTGTTTCTCATGAGTATTGTGTGCTATACTCGTGGCACACTAACTCCACCTAAGATGGGAAAAAGAAAAAACAATGACTTTTAATAAAAAAAAAAAGAAAAAAGAGAAAAGCAAAACTTCTGAAGTTTCCTTACTTTTAAATAGAAACAACAATAATTATTGATATGTGTGTCAGAGTTTCAGTCAAGACTTGAAACAGAAGTAATCAAATGTGACAATGTAAAATGAAAATCTGTTGTCTTGCTATTTTCAGCCTTAGTAGCTGAAGAACATATTGGAAAATTTCATGTTGTAGAAGTGGAGGACACATTTAGAGCAGAATTTCTAGCTAAATCACCAGAAATCATCTGTTGCTTTGTTTAAAGCTCTATTGAAAAGTCCAACAGCCTGATAGCATGAGCTCATTTTTATTAAAATGGAGTAAAAATAATTGCTAATCTTTAGCAAGAAAATAAGTATGCTCCATTAATATACAGACTGATGTTGACATTGTTGAACACTATTAAAGACTAAAAGACACACATTAGAAATACGCTAACAAATTGCCAGTTCAATCGCACATATTGGTGATATAAAAATTGCTGTGGATAACTTTTAATGTCACTGCACATATTTTCCCTAAAATACAAAGTCATTTAACCATTTCTTTGTTCTACTTTGCTTATGATGCACAATCCAATGTGTTCCTTTATTCCACAGAATTAAACATGCCCCTAGTTACAGTCTCCTTGGTTAAAATTAGTTATTAACACAGTGTTTTCATTATATAACAAGCTAGTGAGGTCATAAAATGCAAGAGATGAGCACAGTGAAAGTAGTTTCTTTCAGGAAAAAACAAAGACAACACAACACAACAGATCAAAACCAACTTATCTAAAAATTAGTCAATTTAATGAGAGCCACATTAGAGAAACTCTTTTCCTTCCCTGAGCCAATCATATATGATGTTAATATAGGTAGATATTCAATTATCTTCTGAACAATAGCCAAGACATACCCAAGAAATCATAATTCTATCTTCTTGGCTCTGTTTTCAAACTGAAGAAGCATATAATCATCTGCTTTTTAAAATAAGGAGAATGGATAAACTACACTTACAGAATTGAAGGGAATGACACAGATTTAACTCAAACTCTGTGAGATAAATACCCAATATTTTTCATTTTATATGAGAAAAAATGGAGCTCAGAGTATTATGTCTAAGCTTATGTAGTGAGTAGTAATAAACTCAAAAGTAGGATAAGACTCAAAAACAGGGGCTTGACATGAAAGATAAATGTATATATTCTCATGATTTTTCACAGAGTGAAAGGGGGACACTAAGATGCTTCAACAGAAGTTATAAAGAAAGCACAACAAAAGCTATTGTATAGTAGAAAAATAATTTTAAAAGCATATTTTTAAAAGTTATAATTCAAGACTTGATTGTCTGGGCCATCTTTATCAAAGCTAGTATTACTCTGTTCACTGTGTTATTTTGCGTAATCTAATTCTTAAAGACAGAAAAGAATCTACTCAGGAAGTCAATATGTCTATGATGTGCTAATAAATGAACTATCATGGTGTAAGTAATGCAAGATTAACTAGGACTAGGAAGAATGGTTTTAAAATTATTACTACGTGGATTTTTTCAGATATTTTAAAAGGATACTAAATGATAAGAAAGTGTTAGAATAAAACCATATTACTACTTTTTCTAATGAAAAATTCCATTTTCCTTACCTTTGAATTTATCACCATATATACCCCTAAGAAATCTGTCAAAAATTAGTATGCTTATATATCTTATAAGCCATATGAAGATATTTTTAAAAACCCACTTTTAAATTTTATAATGTTCTTATTTTTAAGTTTTATAATGTTCTTATATAAATTTTTATAATGTTCTCATATAAAACAATGCTCATGTAGTTCAAGTCATATTGCTTTAGCAATAATCCACCAATTTGTTGCATCATTGATGATGGGAAAGGCAGCGGAGCACAACAGACACTAGTATGGCAATTTGTAAATCAATGGATGTGTAACTGATGTGAATCTGCAATCTGTGTATGGGGTGAAGGTGGGAGTTCATAACCCACTAGAATCAAAGTGTGGAATATGATATGTCAAGAAATTTGTAATGTTTTGAACAACCCACAATAAAAAATTAAAAAAAAAAAAAAAAAGTTTAAAATTTTAAAAATTAATTTAAGTAATTAAATGTGATAAAACTGAAATAGTGAGGTTCACAGTATTTTTGGTACCCTTATAAGACCTAAGCTGCTTTACCAAAGTTGCTTTGACTTTGGGTCAATAAAGTATAAAGAGTTTTCAGCATTCAATTTAAGATATTTTCATTAAAATTTTATCCAAATAGTATGTGATAATGATTAGAAATAAAAATGATGCCAGAATTTAAAATGAAAAGTCAATTTCAATAAATTTCTTCACCAACATTAGTTCAGCCTTTCAGAATCTATTTCTTTTTACTCTAAATTTATTTCTTCTAGTGTTTTCCTCAATAATTGCTAAAATAGTCATACTTATATCTTGACTTATAAAGTTTAGACAATATCTAATGGATATCATATAAATGCTGAGGATTTAGATGGTTTACACTATTCCTTTGCCTACTGTTTACTAAATAAGCCACTACTGCTTTTAGTTATACTTTTTGTGAGACTTGTAAACACATATTTTGATATTTCAATCATGTTTTTTAACAATAAATATTACATATATTCCTTAACTAAAAAACTTAGAATAAATGTGTGCCCTATATCTGACTCTACATTTTCTTCTTTAACATTAAACTTTCTTGACATTCATACTAATAATTTTATATGTTAGGCCACTAATGTTAAAATTTTCCAAAAATATATTAAAATGAAAGTGTAAGCTTTGAGATCAGTACTCCATTTCTAAGATATCTTAATGTTGCTATTGGAAAGTTTAATTTGGACTCACTATTTTTTTGTAAATGACATTTATGTATTTCTTTATTTTTAGTTGACCAATAAAATTATATATGTTTATAGTGTGCAATGTGTTGTTTCAAAATATGTATACACAGTGGAATGGCTAAATTTATAAATATTTGCATTATTGCCTTTACTTACATTTTTTTTGTAGTGAAAACACTAAAAATTGGCAATGTTGTTTTAAATTTCAGTGAGCTTTCAGGACTAATTTATACTTAGTATTTAAAATTTCATGAGTTTATTGATTTTAAAAATTTTTATAGTGGTCATTCAGTATAATCTTTAAATATACTATATTTCTTTCATCAACGAACATATTTTCTATTATTTCTTTAATGTTTTCTTCCCAGTATTTTATATTTTCTCTTTTGGAGCCTCATATTAATTAGAGTTTGGGAACTTTTAGCCATATTTCACATATTTTCCACCTTGAATATTTTAATTAACTTTAAAATAAGCTCTCTCAAATTTATTTATTACATCTATTTAAATTTTAACTCCATATATTCAATATATAAATATTATTATAGTCATATATATGTGTGTAATTAATGTCAATGTATACTAAATTTATATTGCAAAATTAGTAAAATGGTGAATTTTATGAGTTCCATATATACACATTATGTATACAGAAAAAAATTATATATACAGAAAATATTCCCTAAAGTAACATATGAATAAGCTTACTATAACAAAATATATCTAAACCATTATATTATCAGTACTTTCTATTTTTTCTACTCTTATATGGGAAAATGAAAATTAAACAAAGGGACAATATAACATTATAAATCATTATTTATTTTTCCAGTTTTAAACAGAAACAAAATATGCTAGATATTTTCCACTGAAAAATCAAATAAAAACCCATGGGAGGATATGGTAGGGAATCGTTAATAAAAAGAGAAAGTTCTTAATCTGTGAAGCTTGGATATGGGCATGGAAAAAAGAGCTATGGGAGGAATACTTTATTTGATGAATTTGATCCTTACAGTCACTAGATACTGGACTTCTTCCCCAGCCTGCTATGGTCATCACTGGATAATACACTGCATATATGATGGGCATCTACTTTGTTTGCAGACAGGAAGAATCTAATTAGCCCCCTTATTAGATTGCCTTATTTTCTTTTCTGTACTGCTTCTCTTCTGTCTTTTAGTATTTCTCTTTCTTCCTTCTTTGCCAAAGCCATTTGTATCCTCCCCTCATTAAAATGACAAAACCTTACAGGGTCATTCTTCAAAATATAGTTTTTATTTACATTTTTATTTGCATTTTAATCTTCTATTTTCTCACTATATTTCTAAATCTCAGATCGAACATCTTCCTACAACTTACTCCTTTCAACTTAATTTTTTATTCATTCTAAAAGTCAAGATATTTTTAAATTATGACATAAACATTATATATATTTATCAGTATCATGTGATATATATATATATATATATATATATATATATATATATATATATATATATATACTGTGTAATGTTTGAGTCAGAGAACATTATAAGTATCATGAAACATTTACCAATTTTTCATGATGAAAATATTCTTCTGGCTTTTTGAAACCTAACAGTAGATTATAGTTCTATTATCACCCTACTGGGCAACAGCATAACAGAACTTCTTACTCTATCTAAGGGCAACTCAAGTCCTTTGATCAGCCTTTCCTTTCCCTCCCTCCTCTCTACTCTTCCCAACATCTTACAATTAATATTCTACTTGCAACTTCTATAAGATAACCTGAAAAAGCCAAAATGCCTTGTAATTCCATGTTTACAAAAATTAGGTTTGACATGTTATCATCTTTTATTTTTTTTTCATCCCACAAAGAAGATAATGCTAAAACTATTTTGTCTAAAACCAAAAATATATTTATTGAACAGTGAAGATTGTCTTTTAAAGTGCTTCTCAGAAATTAAAGAAAATGCCAGAATCATTATGACAGTTGCTTATTTGACTTTTACCTAAGAATGCAAACTTAGATAAGGTTTATTAAGTATCCACTGAATTAAACTACAAATTCTATGATAGTATCATAGCAGAGGGCAGATATCACAGCAACAGAGTGTTTGAAGCCAGAATAAATAGGGTTAACTTCATACACTAGTGTTCTGTTTTGGAAGATCTTTTCTAATTTCCTTAATTTTTTAAAAAAGCAATTTAGGTTTAGCAGAAATACTATCTATGAAAACATTCTGTATTTAGGGGAAATAATTATTATTACACATTAATTTTGAAATTTGTTAGTTAGAATACAAAGATAGAATTTTGGGAGATTAAACTTTTTGCTGAGAATATCTGAAGAAATCCACTGCAATGAAAATGGAATTCATACAAAGGAGCAGGCTACAGAGCAAGACTTTTCCCAGTAAAACTGACATAAGTTTTATAGTCTCTTGTCATTTTCATTTTCTATCCTCAACCCTCAAAGAAATACAGGGATTTCAACTCTTCTACTGATAACAGGGTTGGTTGTGTCTAGTGAAATTAATTACTGCTTTGATTTTACACAGTTCCTTTTGACTCTGTTTGAGTTGTAGTCTTCTTGTCATGTCCATTTTTTCCCCCGTAGTCTAGATCACTCTGATCTGTACTTTGATTTTATATTCATTTCTTTGCTGACTCTTGCACACTACATAATGACAAGAATGTCTATCATGGCAAAGAATGAAATCTTTTTTTTTTTATAATCTTCTGTAAGGTAAGTGAATTTTGGGTTTTGAGGTTTTCAGAACACACAATAGAGCATAACAATAGTTTTGATTAAGTAGAAAAAGTAAAAGATACTAAAATGCATGAAGATAATAATTATCAAAGGAAAAATCAGAGACAAAGAAAAGAAAAAAAATGTACCATAGATAAAAGTCTTAAAGGACATTTTTCTTGGTGTTCTCTTTCCCTCAATGCTTAGAGAAAATATTGCAATAGATCTTAGATCTCATGGCCTACTAAGCATACATTGTAAAGTTGCCTGAAATTGTTTATTTCCATTCAAAAACACACACAATACCTTTATCTATGTGAAGTGTACCTCAATAATTCATCTTCATTAGAGTTTCAGAAAATTTAAGACAACTGAATGCATCATGACCCTTCCTGAGCAAGGTAAGATAATGGTTGTTTTAATACCTCAAGTTGATGAATTCCTATATGATAAGATTTTTCTTGAGTGTGATGAGGCAGTAAACACAATATTTTGAGCACTCCAGGAGTATTTCCAAGATTTTCCTAAAACTAGGGGATTTTATCATTTCAAACTTTACCAACACTTGGAGTTTTAAGTGTTCTGATTTGATAATAATTGAAGAATAAAACTATGTCCCAGTGTTGCTTTAATCTGCATTTCAAAAAGACAATTAGTTATGGCATTCCCTGAGATGCTGACTCTTTTGCTTTCTTATATTCTGTATGTATATATTCTGTATGTACATGCATATTATCTATTATGGGTTTTATATTATTTTGTCACTTTGAGGAAGTTTGTTTTATACTTCAGCTAAAGATCCGTTTTGTTATTGGATATCTCTAGTTCTATTGTCCACCTTAAATCCTTAAAAAATTCTATGCAATTTCAAGATTTTTTTTTTTAATTTTAAAGAGAACTTTTAATTGCTCTAAAATATAGGGAAGTAAAAATATTCACAAAAAAACTTAATCATTTTTCATGTTTTCATTAGTGCATCATAGTTATACATAATAGTAGGGTTTGTTTTGACATAATCATTATAGATGTAATATAACTTGGTCCATTTCAATATGCAGTACTTCCTTTTTCTCTTCCCTTCTTCCCTCTCCCTATTCCCTTTCTTCTACTGGCTGTCCCTTTATATATTTATTTTTTTAATCAAGGCAGTATAAATATATATAAAGGTGAAAATCACTATGGCATATTCACGTATGTACATAGCATATTTTGGTCAATTTTATTACACAGTTTAATATTTTAAAGAAAATTCAAGTAAGATGTGCTATATTATACAATTTTTGTTAATGTCTGGCTTCCACAAGAACACCCAGATGAAGCATTTCAAGGAAGACATCTCGTAACACACCATGTATACATGGTGTGTATATATGTATATGTATATATATATATATATGTATATATATGATTGTTTCATATCTAATAAAGTGATACCATGATTTATTCTAAATTGGAGAAAGATGGTGAATTTTAATAGAGTATTTGAGAAAACCTAGCTTTCTACATGCAGTTGGAGAAACTTAATTACACACAACATGTAAGGATGTATCCTGGGTGGAACGAATTTGCTAATGTTGATTACAGGGCAATTAATGACTTTTATTTATGAAAAAAATGACATCATTTAAAATGTAGCTATGGATACAAAATAAAAATATGTTTGTAAAAGTTTATAACAACAAAAATATGGCCTAAAGTTGTGCAAGAAATTTAGGTAAGGATAAATTCAATATTTGAATTTTTTGTTGTTGTTGTTGTTCAATTTCAGTCAGAAGATCCAGAGATCCAAGTTCATTCACAAGATTGTTAACTGTTGCTTGGAGACAGTTCCTTGTTATATGACACCTATCATAGAGTTACTCACAAAATAGTAGCTTACTTTTTCCAAAGTGAGGGCTCTGAGAGGAGAGGTAGAAACCACTGCCTTTTTGTATCTTAATAGTAGGGACATCCCATCCCTTATGTCATGGTATGCTCTGTTTTTTAAGAAGTGAGTCAATAATGCCTGGCTACATTTAAAGAGAGAGGAGTGTACAAGAACATGAATACTAGGAGTGGTAATCACTGGATCATTCTAGAGAATACTTTTCATAGTAAGCAAATTTATATTGGTAAAGGCTAAGAAGACGATAACAACAAAGCAAAAGAAATGCTTTACGGGAAAAAGTTTAAATTTTGGAAATGAAAAGAAGGGTACAATGACAAATTGAAATTTTAGAAAAATAAGGGAGGTAAATGACACATGTGAATAGGTGAGGTCAAGTCATTTCAGATAAATAAAATGGTAGCTAAAAATATCATGATGTGTAACAATGTAACAGGGATTTAGAAATGTGGCCTTAACTATAAAGCAGTAGCTCTTTACTGAGTCCTGCCAATGCCTGATGGATAACTAAAAGCAGGATAAAGCTTGGCATCCCTGCCTTCTTTTGGTGTTTGTTTTCAGGTCTATGGTTACATCTGCATGTAAGTGTGTAAATCTTTAAGGAGTGTTCCACTAAAAATAGTTAATATAAGGTTTATCAGCCCTAAATTTTCTGAGCGTATGTGTTCCCCTTCAAGACTAAAATAAGATTTGCTGGGACACTAACTGTCAGTTTTTACAACCTCAGACCCCTGGAGTGTTGACTAGAAGTCTCTAGTCCTTCTTCTAGAATCACAGATCTGATAGATAAACATTCTGAGCAAACATGTGGAAATTGTCCCCTTTAAGTGATAAAAATACTCTTCTGGAGTCACGTCACAGAAACTTCTTGAACAAATGAAAGAATGATCAACCAGAACACAACTTGATCAAAATCACTTAATTATGGATACTTCTCACCCCTGGCCATTTCTCTCTGTATTTAAGCCCAAAGCTCCTGTAAACACACTGACTGAGAGGCTGGGTCTCCCTTTGTGTTTCTGATATGGCCATATCAATTAGTCATATTCCTGCTTTTAACTATTATCTCTTCTGTTTGATTTTGGGGACCAGTGAACACACCTGGCTTGTTGAGAATCCCAGGGACAGGCCTATGGCCTAGGACTCTAGTAGCTTGTCAGTGATGAGAAAATAAAAATTAGCATATGCTGAGAAATTCAAATTGCCCTTCCTGTTCATTAAGCCAGGATAACAGACATAAGTAAGCAGCTCAAAGTTCAGATAAAACAACATGACCATAAATATATGCTGCAGCTTTAAAATGTCATAAGAAACTACTTTCAGCAGGGCACAGTGGTACATGCCTGTAATCACAGCTGCTTGGAAGGCTGAAACAGGAGGATCACAAGTTAAAGCCAGACTCAACAGTTTAGCGAGGCCCTAAGCAATTTAGCAAGAAGTTGCCTCAAAATAAAAAAAAAAAAAAGATAAAAAGGGCAGGGGATGTGGGTCAGTGGTTAAGAGCCCCTGGGTTCAATACCTGGTACCAAAAAGAAAAGGAAGGGAAAGAAGGAAACTAACTTCTTTAGTGACTAGTGATTTCTTAATCATTGCAAAGTTTTGTTTCTTAAAAAAAAAAAGTCATACCATCTGTAACATTGCTGTTAGAAAGCATATGAAGAAATGAAAGATCTTATTCTTGCCTGACTATAAGTCATATGGTAGATAGGAGCAGCTTCAGTCCAGGTACAGAGATGCAGATAATGGTTTTCAGAACACATCATTCCACACTTAGATTAACATTGTGGTTTCCATGGAAACAGGATCCTGCAGCCATGCTCCAACAAGACCTCATTTGACCCCTTTACACAAAGCCAAGCTTTGTTTACAGCTTCTGGGAACCCTGTTTCACTTAGATGTCACTTAAAATCTACCTCTCCCAAATCCTATAATAATATTCTATTTTCCTTTGTGAGGACACATCTCACGGTTCTTCCATTGTTCACTGTGTGCCTTTCTTGAGATAAATCCACCAACCTGACTAGATAGGACTGGTTTGTCCTCATTTGTCTTAGTTTGTAATAGTAATTATCATTCCATTTATTTGATTCCCCTATCTACTTCTCAATTGGTTGTGGGTTTGTGTGGGAACCATATTGTGGATTGACAATATTGCATTGACAAAACCCTAACAGTCACCTCGAACTACTGTCCCATTTTCCTAATTCTTATCTCACCCAAACATCTGGAAAATGTCATCTACATTTGTTGTTTCGACTTTCTCATTTTCTTGTCAACATATTTCAATTTGGCCTTCATCACCAAAATTCTACTAAACCTTTTTTCTAAACTTTACAGTTTCCCCCATTTTAAAATCTCTTACTCATAATCTTTATATTTGAGAGGATTGATCATTTTCTCCTTTGTGGTATATTTTCTTAACCTCTATACATTTCATTAACATATCTCAGTTTCTCTTAACTGATGTTTCATTCTTTCTTTACTCAACCTCTAAAATCTGATAACCTCAGATTTTGTGCTCAGTCCTTGTCTTGCACTATATACTCCTTTTAGTTTGTCTAGTCCTGTGGTCTTCAACTTAAATTTACCACACACACACACACACACACACACACACACAATGCTGATTTGTCCAGGAATGGTATTTTGCATTGTTTCCCTTAGTTGCAGATCAATTAAGCATTTATTTGCCACATTTATTTAAATAATTAAGAATCACATCATGTTTCTGACCTTCAAAATCCATCTCTATTCCCTCTGAAGATGCTAATAATTGTTTTCTCCATTGCAGTAAATGGCATACCAGTCCATCCAGATCTTCAATTTCCAACCTGAAAGTCATTTTTTTTTTCTTTTTTTTACTTGCCATCATGACCCATTACCCCAATGCAAATTTAAACCATTTGTAGATTCTAGCATTTCACTTTAAACTGTCATTTTGTCTCTCCTGGAAGAAATACATAATAAACTACTTTAAGACATCTCTTTAAAAATTACTTTTTGCTCCAAAAAATGCTAATTACTATATTCACATTTTCCTTATCATGACTCTAATGTAACTTGTTCTAACATCTGGTCTAATATAATCATGTTATTCCTATGGGTCTTTTAAGTATACCCATTTGTGTGTGTGTGTGTGTGTGTGTATTATATAAATCAGAGTGATTGGGTGGGCGGGGGGGCTTTTAGATACTTTTAGGAATGGATTTGAGTTTTCCTATTAGGGTCCAACTTTTCTTTCTGTCTTCACTTTCATTCACTACTCAGTTTGGAATGTATATTCCAGAAATACCATAATCTATTCTATCAACAGTATGTATCCCATCCCCCAATTCTGTCATCAATAAGTAACAAAAATGGATTTCTTTCTCAAAGTTAGAGACTAACTATGAAATCATTGTTACATCAGTTTGTGAATGTATACAGAGTGAAGCTTCATTATTATAAAAGAAGTGTGAAATAGTGCTATTTATTTTCTTTATATGCAAAATATTAAAATTAAACTGTTACTTAGTATCATGATAAATGTTACTAGGCATGTTATACCAGAATAAGGCACATAGATTTCCTAGAATTCATGAAATGCATGCGAGTATTATTATGCAATCATCATTATTAGTCCTTATAAAATTTCCAACTATGCCACTTGGTATGTAGCATAACATTGAATAAACAGACCCAATGCACTTTCTTTCCAAATTTGTCAGTCCTCAATTCAATTCAGCATATGCAGAAGCTGAACATCTTTAACTCATTACCTAATAAGACAGCTTAACTTACAAAACCGAGAGGAAAAACTTTGCAACACAAGGATGGGTTAGCATTCATAAAGTTGCACATACATGATTATGGTAATGAGATAAAATAAGAAAAACAAATAAATTATACATGTATACTTTTAAAAGTTTAATAATGGAAATATGATGCTCCAGGGAGAGCCAAAAGAAAAGAGAAAATCTGTATAGCTAGAAAGGCAAGTTTTTCCCCATGCATTAAATGGCCTGAGGGCTGCACTACACCATGTCACTTAACAAGTCACCTCAACTGCTTAAGCAGTGTCTTATTACTTAATCATGTAACCATCTCCATCTGGGTGGCACACAGACCACTGCCAAACAGTCTGAGACTCTTCAATTATGCCTTCGCCTTCCCATTTTCTGAGGTTCTTGGCTTTTCCTCTTAATATATTGTTTTACTTTAGCTCCAAAAACATACATACTGTTTCTTCCACATTATTTTCTGTAAAGCTTTATCTAAATATTTGTGAGGGGTAGTTTCAAGTTATTTTATAACATTTAGCTGAATTCGGAAGGAAAAAAAAAGTAGAAAACTCTTCTCCACAAGGATTTCATTCAGCCCACTTTTAAACTTGATCCATAATTTGATCGAATGCTCTTGGGCACTATTAAATAGTAATAATGAACTTCACCTAAAGCCCTTAGTAATTTTGTTCCACATTTCCTTCTCTAATTATCCACTATTCCCTATTTATTATTACTTCATTCCCTGCCTTGAGGCCGTCTAAAATTACTAAGAATGATAAATTAAACAATACATTTGGCACCAAGTTAACCTGTGGGGAGGGTTATAATTTAATGGGTTGTCTTCTGAATTAATTATTTCTGAATTATTTAATTGCAGTTCCTAAACAAATTTCTTTAGAAAATGTGACATTAGAATTTGTAGTATATTTCTAATAAAATTATTATGACAAACCTACAAGTCTGTCCTATCTACCTATTTGAGCTACATGTTACTGCAAATTTCCTATACCTCTGTAGAGATTTACTGGATACTTTTCTATTTTTATGACAAGCATTATCTTCCATTGAAGTTTAATAATATTTTCTTTAGTGTCTCACCAGTGCAGACATTAAATCTTGGCATTTTGAAGCCAATGCTTCTTTCCCCCCTAAGTAACAACAGTCATTGGCTTTTATTGACTTTTATATTAAAGTCTTATGAGTCTCACTACATGTATGGTTTTTAGATTAAGTACTACTTTAAGAGAATATGATAATGCATGCTACATTATTTACTTACCCTCACCAGTCTCATTAAAGCTCTGTGATAATCAATTTCTGTTTCTCTGAGGTAAAAAAATTTTTATCATTGTATGTGGAAAACTTGTCATTTGCAAGAATCCACTTTGCAAAATGTTAACAAAGCTATTGTGGTGTGAACTTTAACCCATAAGGCACGATTTTAGTTTTCTCTTGGAAAGGCAGCACTCTTATAGAACTTTTTAACAATGTCAACAAACAAAAACTTCTCAACCATTTATCAGCAGAAGCAGGTTCGGGAGAAATGGAACCTATCATCTGGTCTTAACCTCTGGAATTTTCCCAAATTAATTACCTACTACGTCCAGTCCACAAAAGCCTTCTCAGATTTCATGTATGAATGGCTTCAGTGGGGATCCAAAGCTCTTTACAACCTCCTTTAATTCTTGGAACTGCTGGACAGCTGCTTTTTATTGCTTTAAAAAGCTCCATGATAGAAAGAAAGTTTTCACTGAGTATTTGGATATTTTTTCAACCATAAAGTCTTAAATTTTCAAATGCATATTGAAATCTTTAATATATATTGTTCTTTTTTTACATTGTTAATCTTAATTACAGATAGTAGACTAAATTAATTATATGCTCCTAAGCATAAACTCGTCTGTATACCTAGTTCCTTTATCTTTCCTATAACCGGATCATATGACTCTCAATAAAAAACACAAAATATTTAGGAAAGTGACTTATTTCAAAGTGGAACTGAAATTCTTATACAAAACAGGGAAAACACATTGCTAACTGTACTTCAGAATACTATTTGACATTTTCTACAATTTAAAGAGTCATGCATTTAGATAACCTAGCAATTTCATTGATGTGTACCAATAGAATGGAACAAGAATATTTACAGAAACATTCTGTATAAAATGTTCAAAGCTATAACAAAGATTCAGAGTACACTGAAAAATATGAATTATTGTATGTACATATAATAGAATGCATTGTAAAAACAATATTAAAATAACTATAGTATGTATTTTTTTTCTTACAACTATATTGATTGAAATAAACCAAACACAAAATTGTATGCTAGTTCATTTATACAAATTCAGTAATCAGCAAATCAATCCAAGAGAAGGAATGATATGATTGGCTGTGGGGAGGGAATTTGGCAACATTAACTGACCAACAGTTGTTACACAAATTATTTTACTCTGGTCATGGTAATAACCCATGATTTGTGCACTCTTCTATGTATGTGTTGCCCTTTAATTGGTAAAGAAAACTTATACTTTGCATGTGATTAGAATATACTTAAAAATATTATTTTCTTGACCCTCAGTTGTATACCTTATAGAATTCAAGGTGATTCATTTCATTCCCACATTTCATAAACTTAAACTGTCATTAATACTTTATTTTTTTTATTTTGAAATATAAATATATTTATAATTTTCATTAAGGTGACCCAATTTGATTTTGATCCCCATTGGTAATTTCCTAATTGGGACTCTCTCTAGTTCAAACTCACGATGATTTTACTGACTTAAATTTACTTTAACTGACTTTAGATACTTTTTATGAACCACTGTACTTAGCATTACATATTTATGATTAACTAGTTTCTTTACTATTTTTTTTTCCTGTATCAGTGATTGAATCCACAGTCCTCAACCATTAAGCCACATCCCCAGCACTTTCTATTTTTTTTTTTTAATTTTGAAACAGTGTCTTCCTAAGTTGCTTAGGGCCTCACTAAGCTACTGAGGCTAACTTTGAACTTGTGATCCTCCTGCCTAGCCTTCTGAGCCACTGGGATTACAGGCATGTGCCACTGCACCCGGCTTTAAATACTTTCTTTAGTGACTGATAATCTACCAAAAAAATGTGTAAACTTATTTTTTATTACATCAGACCAAATGGTCATCCTTTTTTTTGTAATACTTCCATTATTATTATATGATGCATAACATAGTGATATTTTCACTTACTTGTAAATATTTCACTAATATTATGTTCTAGGGTCCACAACTAATAGTAAACATGGAGTCAGGTAGGAAAGTTCTATGCTTTGCCCTCAGAGTCACAGAGAAAGATAAGAAAACATATCACTAAGGAAACTAGAATAATAAAATTACAATATTTTGAATTTTCTAGGAGGCTAGGCTGACCTAGCAATTTCATTGATGTGTACCAATAGAATAGGTACACATTTTGTAGAACATAGAGGGCTTGCCAAATTTTGTAGAACATACAGGGCTTGACAGAGATGGCTTAATTCAAGTTCACTTTACCTTTTCACTCTCCCTGAAACTTTGATTTTCTGCCTATATATTTAGAGCAGTTCAAACCACATTCTCCCTCAAAAATTCTTCACGGGATCATTTTTCATTTCTATTAAATAGAGATAATAATCATATTCATATGTTCAGGATATATGATATTGGAAAGAAAACTGGTCTTTATATGAATCAGTTTAGAGAAAAATTAATTGTTAACAGTTAATTAAGTATTAACATACTAATGTTAGGACCAGCCAATGAATTGTGGATCTTTGAACTGCCCAGAGACAGAGGATGACTTGGGAATTTCTTGGTGCAAAGGCACCAAGAAAACAGTCCAGTTGTATGGTGATGCAGTGTTCAAAAGGAAATTCCGAGGTTGCCCTGGAGTTTATCAGTTCATGACCTAAGGTTCTGGCACTAGCCCCTGAATGGTGAATTGTGGGATCAAGCTCATGAGGATTTGGGCTATTCAAACTTTTGACCTCTGTTCTGTTTCAAAGTAACTTTCTCACAATGAATCTCTTTGATGTAAAAACCTATATAATAAACGTGGGGAGCCTGCTCATTGTCAGTCTCTCCTACCAGGAGGCAGGTAGTACCACCAGGTCTGCTTTTCTGTTTTTGTGTTTGTTCGTCTTTTTCTCCAATCCCCTCCTCAGCTGGGTTAGGGGGAAACTGAGAAAACATCCTCCTTGCTGGCCATAAGAATCTAAAAACAGCAAGTCCACCAGCACTTAATGTTGTCGGTGTGTTTATGGCTGACTTGGTCAATACATTTATTGTATTTTCTATTTAGATCGATATTAAAACTTTAGGATACAATACAAAGAGTAAGATTAGTGGTTCAAAGAGTTTCATTAATTCTCATCTATTTTTGTTTGACAACACTTACATAATTTCTTTAAAATCTGAAGCAAGGGTTTGCTAACTCCTGGACCTTAAAATGAATAATGAGGGGGGAAAAGTAAAGGTAAAGTCATAAAATCTGTGTGTTCAAGGTAAAGTCAACAGGTTCTTCTTGAAGAATTTTGGAAGAAGGTGTAGTTTGAAATGCACAAAATTTTATAGCAAGAGAGAACTGAAGAGATAAATGTCCTACATTAAGCTAAAAGATTTATAATTATATTTCCCTTGGGAGAAAATATTAATTATATATGAAGAAGCTGTCTTATTTTCTTGTTACATTCTATGAAAATATATAACTTATGTATTATAAAAATAGAAATGTCCTGCCAAGGTGGTGAAGCATACCTACAATCCCAGAGGCTCTGGAGGCTGTGGCAGGAGAATCTCAAGTTCAAAGCCAGCCTCAGCAACTTAGTGAGGCCCTAAACAACTTAGTGAGATCCTGTCTCAAAAAAAAAAAAAAAAAAGAAGAAGGAAAAGGGCTGGGGATGTGGCTCAGTGGTTGAGCTCTCCTGGGTTTGATCCCAGTTACAAAAAGAAAAAAAAAGAAAGAAATACAGAAAAGAAAAGAAAAAAGAAGAAAGAAAAAAAAGAAAAAAGGGAAACAGTATACTATACTATACTATACTATACTATACTTTAACTACAGAAATTGGTTAATTTGTTTTGGAAATGTGCTACTGTGCTGAACATATTTAAGAAACCCACAAAAGCTTTAATAAAATAAACACATAGCTAAATACACTGGATCATTTTTAATCAAAAAAGTAACACAACAGATCTTAATATGATATACATACCTAAGTGTCTTGCAGGATTTTTTTTTTTTTTATGACGGTGGAATTTGGAATCTCTGAAAGAAATTTTTAGGAGAAAATTTCAAAAAATTAATAGATTCTAACTTTACCTTTAAAGTCATTTTTTTTTTTTGTACTGGGAATTGAACTTAGGTATATTCAACCACTGAGCCACAATCACAGCCTTATTTTGTATTTTATTTAGAGACAGGGTCTCACTGAGTTGTTAAGCACCTCGCTGTTGCTGAGGTTGGCTGTGAACTTGCTGTCCTCCTGCCTCAGCCTCCCATACTGCTGGGATTATAGGCCTGTGTCACTGTGCCCAGCTCTTTAAAGACATTTTAAAATAAATAGTATTTATTTATTACTAAAAAGAACACTAAAGGCATTCCTATGCAAAAATTGCTTTCAAATTAAGTAAATGCATATAAATATCCTCCAGTTTGTAGAAATTTCTAATGTTCATTCCATTTTGTATAAATAATTTGAATTGCTTTTAAAAATAAGAAAATAATGAGGCATTTGTAGTTAACTATACTAAAGTTGTGTTGATTTTAAAAGCTATTCATAATACTTTTATGTTAATTGTGTTCTTATTAATACCCATGGAGTTACAGGTTTATATTTATGTATTGTACAATGATCCAACATTATTTTAAGTTATAGCACCTTGCATGTGAATTATGTCCTAAAATTTAAATCTATGGAAACAAATCACATTTCTAGTACTTTACTTATTTCTAAGTAGCATTCTATCTGCATGCATAATAAAAGTTGTTGCTTTTCCTCCTCAAATTAACAATTAACTCTATGAGTACACAGTTTCTAGTAGTTGTTTTGATACATTATTTTGCTTTCCATTTTATAATTCAATACTTTAAATATATTTAACTAATGCTCCTAAATAGCAAAATATAGTATTTTAGAAACATAATGTATGCTATAAGACTCAATTCTAAGGAAAAAGTTATGATTTACAAATAGTATTTCTCTTTAGTAGAGAAATGACAAAAAATAAATTTTCTTATACAATGGGTTCATTATATGAAAATTGGTTTAATGACCCTTTGTACTTCATTCTCATTTCAGCATCATGCCAGAAGGACTGCGGCATTTTCTTATTCAATATCAGCATTTTGTTTTCCTTTTCATGCATCAGGCATCTGACATTAATATCCAAATGGAATGAGTGATCCAGTCAATTGATTGTTTTTGTGAATTAGGCATTACATTCCTTTTAATGGGGAATTCAAAGCCACAGCAATTTTGTTATATTGATGTGCATTTTTAAAATATAAATATCTTCAATATATTAATAATGCTAATTACCTTATTTCTAAATAATAATTTTATTTACCTGTATTTGTCATAAACATAAAAAAATGAATATAAATGTTCTTTCTACTATCTATATATAAATGTGGAAAGCCACATTATAAACATACATAAATAAGTGTGTTCCATTTGGGCATAATATAAAAATCACATAAACATTAATGATGATTATATTCTCATTAAATTTGATGTGTGTTGTGTATCTGTGTAAAATTTTTCAAACTTTTATACTAGAATTTACATCTAAGCTTTGGCATTTGTCAGCAGGCTCAACTAGGAAATATGCTAACTCCCTCATCTTTAGTTGCTTAATCTGAAGAGTAAAACTAATGTTATTAGGATAATTCAGATCAAATTCACAAATTGCTATGCATGAGGTTGAATATATAATTATTGCTCAAAAAAGTTGTGCATCTCTCTATATATATATAAAATGTTAAAAATTTTTTAAAAAGTTAAAGCATGTCTCAGAACACAATATGGTGTATTTTAATTTGATATCTGTGCTAAATGTTTGATATTATACAACAAATAAAAACAAAACATATTTCTTTCAAATTAGTAAAGACACATAAATTTTAAGTTTGTCATATATGTATATGTGCATATGTGTGTATGTGTGTTTGTCCATTTATACTGCTGGAACAGATTGTGCAATTTATAAGGAACAAAAGTTTATTTTTTCACAGTTCTAAAGAATAGGAAGTCCGAGATCAAGGTGCCAACTTTTCATGTTGTAATCTAATGTGAAAGAAATATTAGTACATAAATATGAATATCTTAAAAGGAGACCAAAAATGTCTCATAAAGGATGACAAAAGAGAAATATTACAAAGAGTATGGTTTGAGAGAAAACATTATTGAGAAGTTTTCTGAGATTTTGAGTGATTCTAAATAAGGGTTGTTTCATTGTCTACCAAAAATATTTCAAATGTTTTATAACTACTTGTAAACATCCTTATAGGCCAATTTCACCTATAAAATTTAAGGCAACAATTGGTTTCAACCTTATATTTTTAACTACAGAAAAATCTTCATGTCAATTAATACAGTTTATTTCTTATATAAGAGTTAGTCATGGTATATCTATTAGGAAATGCAGAGAACTGTGCATTTTAAAAATATTATCCGATAATGTGATTGCTGGGTCATATGATAGACTGTACACTAAAAATAAACTATCCAAAAAAAGGATTTACAATAATTCCAAAAGTATAATATCATTAGGCATGGATTTAATAAGGAGGTGAATGACTGTGTATTTAAACTACAAAATACTGAGGAAAGAAGCTGAAAAAGACACATATAAGTTGATTGACACCTCATGTTCATTGGTTGGAAATATTATTCTTGATAAAATATCCTTACAGGACTGGGATAAAGCGTAGTTGGTGGAGTGCTTGCCTCACATGCACAAAGCCCTAGGTCCAATCCTCAGAACCACAAAAGAAAACAACAACAACAAAAACTAAAATATTCATACTATCCAAAGCAATTTATGATTCAGTGCAAGCCATCTCAAAATATGGATGATATTCTTCACAGAAAAAGCAGAAATAATTCTAAAATTTAAAAATATCCTAAATTGTCAAAGAAAAGTTGACTAAAAGAACAAAGCTAGAGGCATCATAGTACTTTCCTTTAAAGAACACTGTCATGTCATAGTCAACAAAACAGCATGGTACTGGCACAAAAATGTGCACATAAATAAATGGAACATAATGGAGAGCCATTTGTCATGTATACTTTAAATATTATCATCTTTTTTTGTGACAGATTTATAGAAAAAGGAATATGAAGTGGCAATAGAGAATAAGTCTTTAAAATGATGACTCCCAACAATGCTGAATTGTACCTGGGCCCTGTGATCATGGAAAACAGGAAAAATTTACAAATTCCCCTACCCCCTTTGACTTCTGGAAAGTATCAATGTACAAGGAACTATCTTTTCCTTTGTGATTTAGGTAAGACTCTAGAAAGCTTTACTTATCGATAACCTTACCTATTGTGTAAACTTTTTGTTGTGGTGACCAAAATACCTAACAAGAACAACTTAGATGAGGAAAAATTTATTTGGGGCTCATAGATTTAGAGGTCTCAATCCATATTTGGCAACCTATATTGCTCTGGGCCCAAAGTGGTAGGGTAGAGTAAAACTGCTCACTGCAAGGCAGCTGGAAAGCAAAGAGAGATGAAGGGCCACAGCAAAGATGTTCCGAGGCACACCTCCAGTGACCCACTTCCTCCAGCCATGCTCCACCTGCCCAGTTAGTCCACTGAAACTAGTATGAACTGATTAGGTTAAACAGCTCTCATAGTCCAATCATTTTACCTCTGAATATTTCTGTATTAACATAGGAACTTTGGGGATACACCAAATAATCAAACCATAACAACTATTAATACATGAGTTAGAAATTTTAAATATTTTCTTTCTTTGCTTTATACATGATGAGCAGAATTGCTTATTTCTATTGATCAATCAGTATAAAATGTTGATTAACCCATTAAGTCCTAAGATTTCATTTCTGCAAATATTTCAATGAAATTTACACTGGTGCATTACAGTAGGTTTGAAATAATAATCTATATATAATTAGTAATATTATATATAATCATATTAATTATATAATTACATTATTATAATTATATATAATCTATATGTAATTATATTAATACCAATTCATATTATTATAATTATAGCATAATTTTTTTCCTTTTATCACTATCCAATATATTTACATGTTATATAATTATACATATGTTTAAGTTTTTGTAAGTGTTTCACATCTAGGACAATGGGACAAATGGGTTAATCAAACATTGGTTAAGCCTCTTTGCTTGCTCCAAGTACATAAACATAGGCAAACCCTCAGCATGAGTCAACATACATCCTCCTGATATTCTGTAGATGATCTTAGACAAATTTTCTTTGGATATACTATCAGATCAAGTCACCCTTTTATTCTAACTAATTCTTTGCATCTGACTCTTTTTAGCTTCGATTTCTACTGTCTCCTTAAGACAACATTAACAAAAACTCTTTTTTTTGTCTCACCCTTAGACATTTACCTTAGAGCTCTTATGATTACAGCCTTACCTATTTCCCTTTTTTGGTACTGGGAATTCAACCTGGAGGAACTTTACCAGCAAGCTAAATTCCCAGAACTTTTTTATTGATTTTGAGACAAGGTCTTGCTAAGTTGTTGAGATCTCATTAAGTTGCTGAAACTGACCTTGAACTTGCCATCCTCCTGCCTTTGTTTCCTGACAGGCTTGAGCCACTGCATAGGGTTCTTTCCCTATTTTTTAATATCCTTTTTGAATAATATTTCCAAACTGAGGCTTTATTTGACACCCAGTTTGAATGAGATCAAATATTGCTCAGGAAAATATTCACATAGAAGAAGCCATCAATATTTCGTTATGTTACACTTTTATCTTTGATGTCTAATTTTTTTGAAGATCTAAAAGAGAGAAAATATTTAGAAGATCAATATCTTGAAGAAATAAAAATTTTATGCTATAAATAAAATAATATGTAAAAGAGTTAATTATATTAAAGCCCTACATACACATAACCTTTCTTTGCATTTAAGTGGAAATATTGACTATTAGGAAAAGAAGCACTTATCTGGTCCTACATATACAATCACAAGGCACAAGATAAAAGTAATATACCCAGACACAAATCCACAACCAAGATCATACTAGAGGGGAAAATATGAAAATGGTTCCTTTAAAATAAGGAACAAAAAATAAGTCGACTTTCATTCACTGTTATACAACACAGTACTAGAAATCTTAGCCTGAGAAATTAGGAGAGAAAGAAATAAAAGACATCCAAGTACAAAAGAAGGGATCCAAATAATCCCTGATTTGATTTTATAAGAACTAACTAAAACACCAGTAAAAACTGATACATTACTTTTGTAAAATTGCAGGATAAAATACACATATGAAAAATCAGTAGCACTTTCAACCACCAATAACTTGATGAACATGAAGTGAAACAAGCAATGCCATTCACAAGAAATTAAACAAAATCATGGAATTTGCAGGGAAATGGATGGCATTAGAGCAGATTATGCTAAGTGAAGCTAGCCAATCCCTAAAAAACAAATGCCAAATGTCTTCTTTGATATAAGGAGAGCAACTAAGAACAGAGCAGGGAGGAAGAGCATGAAGAAAAGATTAACATTAAACAGAGACGAGTGGTGGGAGGGAAAGGGAGAGAGAAGGGAAATTGCATGGAAATGGAAGGAGACCCTCATTGTAACACAAAATTACATATAAGAGGTTGTGAGGGGAAAGGGGAAAAAAAAACAACAAGGGAGAGAATCGAATAACAGCAGATGGGGTAGAGAGAGAAGATGGGAGGGGAGGGGAGGGGGGATAGTAGGGGATAGGAAAGGTAGCAGAATACAACAGTCACTAATATGGCATTATGTAAAAATGTGGATGTGTAACCGATGTGATTCTGCAATTTGTATTTGGGGTAAAAATGGGAGTTCATAACCCACATGAATCAAATGTATGAAAGATGATATGTCATGAGCTTTGTAATGTTTTGAACAACCAATTAAAAATAAATAAATAAATAAAAAAGAAAAAGAAAAAAAATAAATAAAAACACAATAATCTGCTTAAAAATGAACAAATAATCTGAATAAATATTTTTTCAAAGACGTTTAAATGACAACAACATCACTATCATCAAGGAAATGCAAATCAAAATCACCATGGGAGTGTTGCTTATTTGCAGGACACTTAACCAGCATGCTCAGGGTGCTTGGTTCAAACTGTGTCTTGCAAACACACACACACACACACACACACACACACAGTAATATATCTATCATCCTAGTTTCCTACTTAGAATGGCTATAATCAAAAAGAAAAAAAAAATGTAGATAAAAAGGGATTCTTATATACTCTTGGTGAGAATGAAAGTTAGTACAGACACTATGTTTTCTTTGAGTCTGAAAGTTCCTCAGAAAATTAAAACTATGGCATGATTCAGCTATTCCATTTCTGGTTATATATCTAAAAGAAATGAAATCAGTACATCAAAAAGATATCTGCAGTCACTCCCATATTTACTGAAGAAATCTTCAAAATACCCAAGACATGGAATCAATCTAATTTTACTTTGATAAATGAGCGAGTAAAGAAAAAGTGTTATATCTACAAGAAGGAATAGTATATAGCCATTGAATGGATTAAATCTTGTCTATTGCAGTAAAATGGATGAAAATGGATAACATTATGTTAAATGAAATAAAACAGTACAGACAGACAAATACCACTCTTATGTTGAGGCTAAAAAAAAAAGTTGGTTGCACAGAAGTACAGAGTATTAGTGGTATCCTGAGTCTAGGAAGGGGAACAGGGAGGGAGATAGAGGGAAACTGGATAAAGAGTACCAAAATACTGTTATATAGGAGGAGTAAATTCTAGGGTTTTACAGCATAGTAGAATGACCATAGTTTCCAACCCTTTATAATATATTTTAATAAAAAACTGATGAGAGGAATTTGAAGATTCTCAACACAAAGAAATAAAATGCTTAAGAATGTGGATATGCCAATTACCCTGATTTGATCATTTCACATTGTATAAATGTACCAATGATCACACTCTACTCCCCCAATATATGCAATTATCATATATCAATGTGCATAATGGAATATAAAAGTATAACTTCAATGTAGATTAATAAGCAATAGTAAATTTGAAATGTATCTACATAAAGTAAAAATAAAGATTCAAGCTTATCATGAAAGAAGTGGTGTATTAGATGCCATGAGACCATCAGATTTTAATAGAAAAATTAATCAAACTATATATGGTCTAAAATTAGAATGAAATAACTTTGCCTCGGTAAATTTTGATGCCTTAAAATAAAACTACAATACTCTATTCAAAGTTTTCTTGGTTGCTATTGCTATTTTAATACTAAGATTCACCACTGGTATCTTAAGACTAAGGAAGAAAAAATAACAAATGTTGGTAATTTATTTTATGGCTTAGTTTTCTTTAATCAAACAGTCTTCTGAGTATATTTTCAGAACTTATCTTTCTGTTTTTTCACTGCATATCCTCTATAAAAATTAGTTACATTACCAAGGGACTTGAATTAGTTTAGTGGAATGCTGATTTAGAAAAGAATGGATATAATCAATTTCTAAAAATTGCAATATTTGCACTCCTCTTATTCAGTTTTGCTAGGGTTAGCCAAGTAATCAGCATAGTATTTTGTTTCGGCAGCTAGGGGTTCTAAATTAATCATGGAATTGTAAGGCTGTATGTTGCTACTTTAGAGGAAGAATGGAAAAATAAGATATTCTTTATGTTGTAAAGTCAGAGTGGATAAACCTCAGAGCAAAGAGCAGGTGCTTCCTATTGCTTGAGCTTTCCTGCTGCACATTCTATGCAAAATATTCACAGGGAGGCCAAGGATCTGTTGCTCACAGACGGTACATTGAAGACTGCTACTATGATTGACTTATACATAAATATGGGTTATAATCTACTCCACAAATTCCTCTATGTCTGAAACTTTTTCTGTTCCTCAAAATAAAAGATTTCTGCTGTGTATTATTTTTTCAGATTGGAGTGTTAGAATATTGTGTTCTATAGCTACCAACATTTAAAAATAACCTTGTATTCGATTGTGTCCCGTAATTATTCATCTGCAAATGTTGAAACTATTATAGTTACTTAACAACGCTTTTGTGAAAATTCACAAAACTAATTTCCCCTGAGCATAATGTAAATACAGGTGAAGAACATATAATGAAAAATTTCACGGTAAATTTATTACTATATTATTGCTAGGAATCCACACCAGCTCATCAGTTGATTCTAAGGATTGTTACTAAACTTCACATGCAAAATCATTTCTCCCTTTACTTCTTCACTATTTCGTTGTTTCCATGCTAACAGGCTATGATTTCATTTCCCATAGAACTAAATCTTGTTCTGGGGAGCTTCCCAAACTCCAGAAAGCCTCATCAGAAAACTGATAATCAATGAGGTGTATACACATAACAATCTCTAAAGGATTTCAATAATACAGTGCCTTTTTTACAGCTTGCCTGTCTTGAGAAAGGCTTTACAAAGGCAGCCAATTGCTTTCTCCACTGGGAGTTCTAGAAGGTAGAGATCAAGCAAGAGGCTAATATTTACCATTTCACAAATTAAAGACTACATGGTAAGTTTAGTGTCAGAAAGCTTTAATTATTTTCCCCTGCTTTGTAATTTGAATAGTTTAATCCAGGTTTCCCTGAAGTCAACAATTTGGAATAAAAATATAAGCAGAAAGACAGCATTTGCTGGAGCAGATAATGTAGCTCAAAAATGCAAGCACTATTTTCCAGGATGCAATACAATGTTTTGCATTCCTTTAACCACACAACTCAGTAAAAACTCCAATGTTTTTCTAATGCAGAGAACATGGGCAATGATACAAAATTGATTAAGATAGAAAAAACATAAAAAATCTCTTGACAAAAATGTACAAATATGTACAATATTTGTTAAAATTATTATTATAAAATTATAATTTATGCAGAATTTACAGCATATAAAATAATTTATGCATATTTTGAATGCAATGTTTAGGAAAAACATTTTGAAGAGGCAACTTGTTTGCATATCACATTTAACTTATCAACTCTCATCTATTATTTTCACGATAATCTTTCACAAATAATATTGTAGACAGTTTGGGAAATAAGATAATTTAGATGGCACTGATTTGACACTAACAAAGGTAGTTTTAAAAGCTTATAAGTGTGATGGAGTGTTGTAAATTCCTAAGTGTAGAGGCCTAAGAAAGCTGAAATCAGCCCCATTAGGGCTACACCATTCCTATAGCAGAGGAAAATTGTAAGAAGGTGCTTGGAGTAGAATTTAGTTTTCGTGTCTTTCTCTATCAGTCTCTAATGAGTTGTAAGTTAGATTCATGATCTCCTAAGTTCATTCTGTGTTTTTTAAAACATATATTCTTACTAATTAAAAGTTTTTCTTGAGCCTCCATAGTCACTTGAGGATATTTATTTCTTACTGAAGCTCCTGTACCTATTACAATATACTTCTTTCGGCATGTACCCAGTGATTCATTCGTTTATTTATCAATTCATCAGACACAGGTCATCTTTTGGTAATCTAATTTTCTCATGCTACATTTAAGACCTTGAGAATTCAAATACAAATTAAATTCATCCATGACTCTAGAGAAGCTGCTTGTGAAATAATTGCAACTAATCTCAATCTTCTTCCTGATTTACTTTCAGAACATACTTAGACTTTAAGAAGATGGTGCATTAGTCAGCTGTGCTGTAGTCAAAACTCTGTCTTGTGAGAAGGAGGGCGTATATCTTGCTCATGCAACAGGATGTAAAAATTAACAAAGAGTAAATTGTAGATCATTATTACTATTATATTATTATTATTTTGCTATGTTGGTTGGGAATAAGTCCTGTACTACTACATCTAATTATTACAAGGATCATTACACATATTAAATATTTAAACTATGCCGTTATATAAAGTGTTGATAGGTAAAATGCTGAAGTCTTTTTAAAATAAAATATTTACATATATATATATATATATATATATATATATATATATATATATATATATACTTCTGTATATGAATAACTTTATTCAGTGAAAAATTTAGAGTTTCTGTCTCAAAGAAGCTTATCATCTGTATTCCTCTCAGCTAGTTAGAAGCCTAAGGAAGAGAAAAATCCTATTAACAGAATGTTTTAGGTGAAGTACAGCTGCAGGGTTGAAATTTCATTATGATTCTATTCTATTTCCATTGCCCCACAGGAGCACATATACTTAATTCATCAGAGCCCCCTTATTATCTGTGCAACACCCCCAACATCCACAGCCAACCCCAAACCATTAATATGGCCTGCTATAGCATTTACAAAGTGAATCTAGCTTTGAAATAGAACAGTGCTGGCAGCATGCCCCACATGCTTCTAAAACATACACACAAAAAAGTACACAGCATGATGTTTCTCCAAAGAATAACAATAGTCTCTTCATATACCTAAAATAATAAACCTATGTTCATGCTGATATGGTTAGATGGATTCAATTCCCATTCATAAGGTGATGTATTGATTTAAAGATGAAATATATAACAAGTTTCTCATTTGGAAGAAGTCAACTCCACTGCCAGCAATTGTAAAATACACTACCTCTTGTAGGTAGAATCCAGTCATTCAAAACCTATTCCAAATTAGCTTAGAAAAAATGCAATATGGGCAAAATTTTATGCTCCATTGTACAGTCTCTTGACAGTAACCTACATACATATATTTTCTTTTTTTCCCTGTCTTGAATTTTCAAATATTCAGAAAGTAACATGTTTGTCTCTCTGGTGAAGTAATAATAGATAATATTAATTTTATTTTACAAGCCCATTTATGATTCCATGTTTGTCTTCTTCTATTTTCTCTCTGTTTGAAAATTCCATCTTGAAAACCCTCTTCTATTTTCTTCTTACATGATACATCTGATATTATTTTCTGATTTCTTTTTTTCCCATCATTGAATTTTCCCCTTGTTTGTATTCCTACTTCTCTGTGATTACTGCCACCTATATTTGTTCTTTAAATTTTATTATAAAACAAATATTATCTTTACTTGGCAAAGTTTATCTACAGTAATGCTAATAGCAGTATTAAGTGGTAATGTTCATAGAACATGTGCTTTGGATTTGGTCCTTTCCAGTGCTTTTGACAGGTAATGACACATTTTAATTATCCACATTAATTTCAAAATGTAGAAACAAATATTTACACAAAAGGGAGAAAAAATATTAATTGACTTGCCCAAAGACATTCATCTAGATAAAGGGAGCTAGGATTCCAACCTAAGAAGCTTAATTCCAGGAATAAGTTATTAAGCGCCACATGACTATATCCTCACATTGCAAGTTTCTTGTGTGAACATATTCTGATGTGACAGAGTCCCAAATCTATGATTTTATCTAAGATTATTTCATTTGAGTTCAGATTCATATGTCTAACTCATTATAAAAAATATACACTTACAAAAACATCTGAAATTCAGAAGGGTGAATAACAATTTGACCGATTTCCCTATTCAGTAGGTTGTCTGGGGTTTTTTATCTCAGAGTCATGCTACTTTTCCTCCAAGAGTTCTAGCCAGAGACCTGCTGTTGTTTCACTCATTATTTTTAATCCCAAACCCATTTCTATTAATGAGGCTTCTCAAATAAATTTTAAATAATCCACATCTCTTTGTGTCTATGACTATCACTGCTTTCTTGTTGGGATCGAAAATATAGTCATTTACCTATATTAAGTGCATTTAATAATTCCTCCCAATTCAATTAGAGCAATATTGTAGAAGTTCAGAACCATGTCATTTCACTACTTCACCATTTTCCACAGCTTTTTTCCCCCTATATATAAGATCCAAATGTATTACTGTAGTGTCCACCTTCTTACGCTCCCAGTACTTTCTCTTGTCACACTCACAGGCCCACAGTCTAACAATCACACGAACTGAAACCTGTTTCCTCCTCTGAGCATCCTCCCTCTTACTCTATCTCTGGCTCAGCTGGCTGCCAACAATGAATCTTTCAGGTTTCATTCTATGGAACTTCCTCTGAGAAAACTTCATGGAGTATACCATCTAAGATCAGTTCGTGGACTTTCTTAAATTATTATCTTGCTTTTAATGATATGCATATATAATTTGAATTTTTAAAATATTTATAGTGAAGAGCAGTAGTGTCCTGTCCAAATATTTCCCACTCCCATTCCTGCCCTTATAAGAAAGGAAAGTTTAACCACTTAGTTATTTTACTTGGCCTTAGACACTGAACTCAATAATATGTTGATGCTGTGATTTATTTTGGTTATTGGCTTTAGAATTTATTTTTACTGTTATTTTTATCGAATATTTGCTACAAAATATGATATTTAAATTAATATATCCTTTCCCCAAATAATTTCCTTACATAAAATGGTATTAACACTCTTTATAGGGACTTTTCCCCTGCTGAAAATAATTTATATGACAGCATGTACTTGTATGTACTTACAGATAACTATTTTTAATTTTAATTCAATTTATTCTTATAAGAGTTGTAAGGATATGAAAATCAAAAAACCCATGTATCTTAAATATGATTCATTTGTTAACATTTTATTCATTTACTTAATTATTTTTTCTCACTCTCATTTATATGAAAGTAAGATACATACCTCATTTCTTTATTTCTGAGTGTCTAATCATATCTGTCACTTTAGAGTGAATTATATGGATCATGGCTTCCTAATACTTCATTGTGTGTTTCATAATGGAAATATATCTCACAAAGCCACAGTACCATCAACTTTTTAATTAAGATTAATAAAATTATATATAAATATCTTTCTAATTTATCCATATTCTACTTTTATCAATCAATTCCAAAAATACTTTATACCATCTATCCTCTAATATAAAACGCGGTCTGACACTAGCAGGTACAAGACCCTGCATTTCATTCCCTGTAACCACCTCCCACCAAGGGAATACAACCTCTGGTGAAGTACTGAATTTCATAGTCAAAATATTTGCCTTCTTTAATCTGGATCACCTGTAAAATTTTATTTGTCCCTTAGGATACTTTTGCTTTTGGAAGAAAATAACTCTCTGGCTTGATATTTTCTCAGGATTAGAATTGAACTATGCATTTTTAAATAAATGCTTCATAATAAATGCTGTTGCTTTTGAGGGTAACCCATATGGGTACACACAATGTCCCCCAAATTATGGTGGTTGTTATACTTTAGAACTAGATTGACTCCCAGAGGCTCATGTATTGAAGGCATGGTCACCAATACAGCAATGTTCAATAGTGGGGCTTTCAGGAAATGATGGGTTCATGGAGCTCTAAACTCATCAGGGAGTTAATTCAATGATGGATCTCATAATTTGAATGGACTATTTCTAAAACTGTAGGAAGTAGAATCTAGTGGAAGGGAGTAGGTCCTTGGGGGCATGCCCTTAAGGACTATATCTTGTCCCCAGCCCCCTGTTCTCCTTGCTTTGTAGCTGCAATGCTGTGAGCAGCTTTCCTCTGTCATGACCTCTCTGCCTTAATGCCCCACTTCACCTTAGCCCCAGAAACAATGCAGGAAGTTGACCACAGACAGTAACCTCTGAAACCATGGGCTAAAAAAGTTTTTTCTTCGTTAAATTGTTTTTCTGGGGTATTTTTTCAAAGTGATGAAAAGTTAACTAACATAGTTGGTGATGCTAATTTTGATTATTGCATCACAGTTTATTCACTGTGAATGAAACTCATCAACAAATTTATGAGCATTGTGGGAGGAGATATTTAAAGATCATTATAATATACTGCTCCTCATGAAATCTCCCTGCTAGATTTCACATACTTCATTCTTTTTTGTCAGATTTTTTTTTCAGTATGTAGTAGGCCTCTCTTATTCATGCTTTCTCCTTCTATGGTTTCAGTTACCCATGGTCAACTGGAGTCCAAAAATATTAAATAGAAATTTCCAGAAATAAACAATTCATAAGTTTTAAATCGCATGCCATTGTGAGTAGCTTGGTGAAATCTCACTAGCTCCATCCCACCTAGGATTTGAATCATTCATTTGTCCAACATATCTATCCTCTATTCCTACTTTTCTGTGAGTCAATGAGTGGCCATCTTGTTTATCAGATGGACTTTCATATTGTTACAGTATTTGTGTTCAAGTAAAGTTTATTTCTCTTAATACTGGCACAAAAGCACAAGGGTAGTAATAAAAAGGAGACATAAGTTTAGAAAACATGGAAATACAGGTTAATGTAGGTACTATGTTCAAATATTACAGGGCGCATATATCAGGTTTGGTACTATTCATGCCTTTAGACATCTACTGTGGGTCTTGGAATGTAAAGGGTCTCTACTATAATTGCCTACACTGATTGCTGAATCAAATATTCGATTCACATTTGACAGCATTTGGCATTGCAAAAGAAAATTTCCTTCCTTATTCTCATTCATTAATAAAGTCACTCTCATATTTATTTATTATTTCTGCTATGGTTTAGATATGAGATGTCCCCCAAAAGCTCATGTGTGCAACAATATAAGAAAGTTTAAAGGTGAAATAATTGGGTTATGAGAGCTTAACCTAATCAGTGCATTAATTCCCTGATAGGGACTAACTGGGTGGTACTGTAGGCAGGTAGATTTTATGAATTACCAGTTTTATAATACCCATGATTTTATGAATTACCAGTTTTATAATACCCATGTTCCTGGAGAGAAAGTAGGTTATTGAGGGGGAGACTTTGGAGAATATATTTTGTATCTTGCAAGTGGACTCTCTTTGTCTGTCTGCTTCCTGATCATGTTCTCAGCTACTTTCTTCTACCACACTCTTCCACCATGATGTTCTGCCCTACCTTAAGCCCCCAAAGAAAAAGTCGGATGTCTGTGGACTGAGACATCTAAAATCAAGACCCCCAAATAATCTTTTCCTCCTCTACAATTGTTCTTGTCAGGTCTTTTGGTTGCAGCAGTGAAAAAGCTGACTAAAACAATTTGATATTACATATTACCTTTCTACACCTATTTATTATGGCTCCTGATTTTGATTTGTCTTTCTCTGATTGCTGAAATTTTTGAATATTTTGTTCACATATTTGTTGGCCATTTGTATTTCTATGACATCTTTTAGATTGTTTACATCTTTTTCCCATTTATTGATTTTTGGTTTTAATTTTTAATTCTTTATATATTCTGAATTTCAATTTCATCAGAAGAGTGGCTGAAAAATATTTTTCTTCCATTCTGTAGGGTCCCTTTTCATATTCTGAATTGTCTCCTTTGATGTACAGTTTTTTTTTAATTTTATGCCATCACATTTAATGATTGAAGGTTTTATTTCTTGAGATTTAGGAACCTTGTTAGAAATGTTGGTGCCTGAGCCAAAATGTTGGAGTGTTGACTCTGTGTTTTCTCATAGCACTAGAAGTGTTTCCGATCTAATTTCTATATCTTTGATCCACTTTGAATTGAATTTTGTGCTAAGAGACAGAATTCTAGTTTCATTCTTTTACATAAGAACTTCTATTTTTTTTCTGCAATATTTGTTAAAACACATTTTTTCTTCTCCACTGTAAGTAAATGGCAAAGACAAGGGAAAAATTATCCCTGAGGGCTTTGACCACTGAGCATACATATATGCATGTAGTCTTCCTCAAAAATAAATTATTCTGATCATCAGAAAAACATGATAAACGTGAAGGAGATCTACAGAATAGGAGAAAATATTCACATTATAGATATCTAGCAAAAGACTCATATCCAAAATATATAAGTAACTAAATAAATAAGCAATTTATTGAACTAGGTAAAGTACTTGAACAAATAAGTCTAAATGGGTATTATAAAACTGGTAATTCATAAAATCACACTTAGGGTCATTATTCACTTGGGAGCAATGAGATTCCATATCATAACCACTGAGTAGCTTAAAATTAAGACACAAAACATGAAATACCAGCAAGGATGTAGAGAAACTAAATATATTTTCTTTAATATATTGCTGATAAGATTTAAAAATTCTCCAACTGCTTTGGGGAGGAAATCTTTTTTTCCTTTTATACTTAACCCATAATTATCCTATCCCATTGCATTTCTGGTTATATACCTAGAAGAAATAAAATAGATATCCCCAAATTACTGGCATGTTAAGTTCCCTAAAAGCTTTACGAGTACTAGACAAAAACAGAAAATAACCCATATGTTCATCAGTAGAGAGAGGTGGTGGGACTAGCCCATGACCCACAATTCCTGTGATTCATGCCCTTATAAACTCCTCTCCTTTGAAGTTGAGTAGTTCTTCTCATTTGCTTTTGATTTTAATTGACAGACTACTTTAATTATGAAACATATTGAGTTTTAATATGAGTTAAAATGTCTAGAGGCATTCACTTTGGTCTTTAGGAGAATTGCCTTTTCATCAATTTATTGTAGAACCTTACCTCAATACTATAAAATAGATTTGTCATATGGAAGAGCTTTGTGTGGGCACATAGGTTGATAGTACCTGCTAAAAAGCCAGTGAACATCCAGAATGTTGTTCATGTGATTGAGTGGTAGGATATCTAAGTCTAGCTTCATTCTGAGTGTAAGTGTAGGACAAACCCTTAGTGACCATGGCCGAGTGAACCCTTACACCATAAGAGGTCATAGTTGTTGTTTGCAATAGTTTGCTAGATAAAAAGAGAAAATTTAAATAGCTCACAATTACCCTAAATAGAAATCCCTTTCAACCATTAATTTTTCTTGCAAAATTTTATTTATTCATATCTTTATTCACTCCATCATTTTACTGGTAATTTTAAAATTCCGTACTAGGTGCTATGAATTTCCCAGTATGGGACAAATTCTGGAGACTCAGAAATAAGATGTGGAGTCTCTATCCCAAGAATTTTAGAATTTATCATTGCAGACAGTGATTATTCAGAAAGTTATTGTATAATTTGATGAGTTTTGTACTAGTGAAGGCACTGAGAAGAAAAGAAGAATTATGAAAGTATATTAAGTCTGACAGGAGCTCTTAGGGAAAGCTTCTCTAAGAACTTAATGAGAATTGATACTTAAATGAATAGGAAGTAGTCAAGTAAAGGAAAGTGAGAGATCATATGTAGTTGGTGATTCAGTAAGAGTAATGAATAAAAGTATATGCTAAGTTAAATTAAATAATACCCTTTTTTGTGGTAAGGTGGAATGAAGAATCAGAGACAATGTATCAAAAGAGCTATCTAATGGGGAAATATTACATTTTAACTATGAACACACTATAGAATCATTCAAAACACTACAATAATGGCAAGAGCTCTCTTTTATAAATTTTAGAGTAGAAATCTGGGAAGAAAAGTTAGTATTTATGAGAATAATAGATTCATGATAGTGCCTTAGATTGTTAAGTTCGCTGCTGAAGTATTTTAGAAGAAGGAATACAGAGAATTTGTGACTGATTCAATAAAGAAAATTGGAAAACAATGTCCAGAAAAATGATAAAGATTGACATAGTGACATGTGGCTGCAGTCTCAGTTCTTTGGGAAGCTGAAAGTGGAAATACCACTTGAACCCAGGAGTTTCGGACCAACCTGGGCAACATAGCAAGATGCCCATCTAAAAAAAAAAAAAAGGAAAAAGATGATTTTTTGTGGATTGAAGGACCTGTTATTTGCTATTAAATGACATTATTAAATATGGGATTCTATACAAGAACAGGAATAGGAGTTATGCAAAAGAAATTAATTTTATTTGAAGAACAGATTATATGTTAGTCTGGAACTCAGAAAATACTTGTTTGAATAATCTGGCTTAATAATTTAAACAGGAAACATAATTGGCTTCCAGTTACTATTAATGTAAAATTATACAAAACACTAATATTTTATCAGGGGAAATAATTAGCACAATTTCAGAGCAACCTGGGTAGTACTTTGCTATTTAGATCTGCATATGCAAAGACTTTAATAATCCCCTGTGTTGATAGAGATCAGACTTCCCTTTCTTTCATTCTTTTCTCCCTTTCTTGTGTCTATACTTTTGTTTAAATTTCCTTTTTCCTATATAGGATCAGAATCTAGAATGTCAATGAAGAGTTGTATTATGAAAACTATATTTTACTACATTATTTTTCAAAGTTCTAATTTCATAATGTTTTAAATTGGTTTCAAAAATAATATATCTTTAGCCAAAATAAATTATTTCACTTAGTGTAGTCTTTGCTTTTCTGGTTTAGATAATTGTTTATAATGGTCAGGCACAAAAACATCATGCACTTTAAATTGTAATTGTTATGACCTTTCAATGTTGTTTCAAATTATAGGTAAATAGATATTATAGGTCAATTATATTACATAGATAGATAAATGCATATACATATATTATTTCTTCAGATTTAAGAACAAATTCTGTATGTTCATATGTGGAATTCAGTTAATATTATACTCTTAAACAGTGTCCTGAGACACTGTGGTTGAAAGTTTCTTGTTCATGTAACAATGTAATTTACATTCTCAAATATGTTTACCTAAATATTTCAATCTTTTTTAAAAAAACAATATTTGTGTAGGTAGAGCTATGAAAAATTTGACTAAAAATCACTGAAATAAACAATGCCTCTTGAGACAAAGTGAAAACAAGAATAGTTACAGATATAAAGGTGAAAATTTAATACTACTGTGAACAAAATGGTACTAGATTCATATAAGATGTGGAGAAAAACATTTATTAGCAAACTGTCATAGGAGTTAAAGAAAGAGAAATAGGAAACATGTAAGTCTGATGCACATGTTTTAATTCCTAGAAATGTTTTTCTTCAAAATTTTTAGTATATTTCTTTCTTGAGCTTCATGGTTGTTTGAAGGAATTTTTGATGAAAATGCCAATAATTTCCCTGGAGAAACTGATGAGAAATTTGAATTGCATGATAATGTTGTTTATTATTCCAGTCTTCCAGTGTATATGGGTTTCATGTTTTTCAGATTATACATCTATGACAAATAAACCTGAAATGTTCCACACTCTTTGCTTAGTGCTTATAGTTATTCTTTCATTTAATTAATGTGGATGTGCTGGTCAGAATCAGTCTCCAAACATGCTACCATAAATTTGATCATTATAACTTACAAGTAAATACCCAAAGCTTCCACCAGCAAAAACAATTATTATTATGAGGGAATTTGAAAATATTGTTACATCCTAAAGATATATGGATGTCCAATGCCTAACTTTGATGATGTTAGTGATAAAGACATGCACATGGTTATACAGGAGAACACATTTTGTGCATGTAACATGATTTAGGTTGTCAGGAAATTCTTGCATGAAAAATCTTTCATAGCTAGTATGACAAGTAGTCACTTATTTAAAGAATAAAAATAGAAGAATATATGAACAAAAGAGCTTGAATTTTTATTTATTTAATTTAGAAAACATAAGTGTAACAAAATTCATCTTCATTTGTATAAGTACAAAATTATCTTGCACATAATAGAGATAATAATCTGTGATTATCCACAATGGTCTTTTCATTTTTGAAATTATGATTAGCTCTTGGATATTAATATCTTTTGATGAATGACAACTTATAATAGATATTACCAGAAGACTAAAATTTAGACTCTACAAGGAATACTTAAAGGGTCAAAAGGTGCTGAATTGATAATATGGAAAGTATTATTAATATATTACAGCTACCTTTAATTGTAATATTATAATATTTATTAGAATGACCTAGTAACACAGTATAGCCCCTAATAAATTGCCTAGGGCCAACTATTGTCTATTTTTATGTCAGCTTAGTGAAAATATTTAGGTACATTCATATATAGTGAATACATATCTTAAGGGTATAAGTGAATAATTTTGAAATACACACACAAACACACACACACACACACACACACACACACACATATATATATATATATATATATATATATACACACTCATGTAGCAAACACACTAATCAATATTTATAATATTTTTATCACATCAGGAAGCTATTCTATGACACTTTCTTTCAAGTCTTAGTTAACACTGACTTCCTCTTTTGTGATTTCTATAACTGTAGATGAGTTTATTTATTTAACTTGATATTATTGGAATCATACATCATGTGCTTTTTTGTGTAGAGCATCACATGACATGAGTATATGTTGTTTTATTTATCATTTGACCATATATCTGTTGAATAATTACCAACTTAATATAAGAGAAAGAGAAAGGTTAACATTACTAGGCCTGGTACTTAGAGTAACTTATCATCAGGGGCTTTGTCAATTCAATATGGAAAAAATAGATGATTAAAAGCTAAATGAAATGACTGACAGTCCTGTGGGGCTACATTGACAAGGAACTGGAATTCAGCACCAAAGAAAGGAATCTGTAACCCTGTACCCTGGAAGTGATGGAACATCATAGATATTTCAGGGAGTTAGCAGTCAGCTTCAATTCATACCAATTTCCAAAATTAAAATAGCTTGATTCTATAACAAAGAGGTTGAATTGTTTTAGGAGACTTCAATGTAAGTCTATTCTGGAGAAACATAGCATCCTGTGCCCAGAGCCCACGAATAGTGAAAACAGAAATTTCATGAAATACAAACAGGCTAACAGGATGCCTTCATATTTCAGAGTTAGCAAAATAGTATTTTTGAGAAAATGTTTATTATATTGAAAAGGCAAAATAATTAAAATAGTATTAGGATGTATAAACATCAAATGCTTGAATAAAATGATGATATAAACTAAAAGGAGAAATAAAATTGTTTTTGATGACAGTTGAAAATTATTAAAGTAAAAGGTAGATTATATTTAAAAGATCAAAATGTATTAGAGAAATTTTTTCATATATTTGTTGATTGATTGTATATCTTCTTCTCAGAAGTGTCTGTTCAGTTCCTTGGCCTATATATTGATTGGGTTATATGTTTTCTTGGTGTTAAATTTTTTTAGTTCTTTATAATATTCTAGAGATTATTGCTCTATCTGACGTGTGTGTGGTAAGAATTTGTTCCCAATTAGTAGGTTCTCTACTCACCTCACTGATTGTTTCTATTGCTGAGAAGAAGATTTTTAGTTTGAATCCATCCATTTATTGATTCTTGATATTAATTCTTGTACTATAATAGGTTTATTGAGGAAGTTGGGGCCTAATCCCACATGATGGAGATTTGGGCCTACTGCTTCTTCTAATAGATGCAATGTCTCTGGTTTAATTCCTAGGTCCTTGATCCACTTTGAGTTAAGATTTGTGCATGGTGAGAAATAGGCTCTAGAAATTAGAGAAATGCAAATCCAAACTACTCTAAGATTTCATCTCACTCCAGTTAGAATGGCAGCTATTAAGAATACAAACAACAATAAGTGTTGGTGAGGATGTGGGGAAAAAGGCACACTCATACATATCAGATGGGACTGCAAATTGGTACAGCCAATCTGGAATGTAGTATGGAGATTCCTTGGAAATCTAGGAAGGGAACCACCATTTGACCCAGCTATCCCACTCCTCGGTCTATGCCCAAAGAACTTAAAAACACCATACTACAGGGACACAGTCACATCAGTGTTTATAGCAGCACAATTCACAATAGCTAAACTGTGGAACCAACCTAGATGCCCTTTAGTTGATGAATGGATAAAGAAAATGTGGTATATATACACAATGGAATATTTTTCAGCAATAAAAGAGAATAAAATCATGGTGTTTGCAGGTACATTGATGGAGTTGGAGAATATAATGTTAGGTGAAGTTAGCCAATCCCCAAAAAACAAATGCTGAATGATTTCTCTGATTTAAGGTTGCTGATCCATAATATGCTGTGGGGGTGGGAATGGGAGGATTAAATTAACTTTAGGTAGGGCAAAAGGGAAAAGGGGAGGGAGAGAAATGGAGGGGGTAAAGGGGTAGGAAAGATGGTGGAGTGTGATGGTCATCATTACCCTAAGTACATGTAAGAAAACACAAAGGATGTGACTCTACTTTCTGTACAACCAGAGATATGAAAAATTGTGCTGTATATGTATAATTTGAATTGTAATGCTTTCTGTTGTCATACATTACAAATCAAAATTTAAAAAAATAAAAAATACATTATAGAAAATAATATAATGGGAAAAACATTACAGATTCACAAAGAAATCAGGAAGGTGGAAAACATTTTTAATTTAAGTCTCAGGGAAGAAGAGTAAAAGAAACGATCAATTAAAAGTAAAAGTAATCAATAATAAGAGAATACAATAAATAGATAACATCATAAATGAAAATAAGGATGTAACTAAAATTCTATATAAATTAAACATATCAAAATAGGATGTTAATAAAAATTTTTTCTAGGAAATTGGAAAGTTTAAGAGAAATAATCAAATCTTTAAAATATCTGTAGTATATGAAACTGACAGGAGAAGAAATTGCAAATGTGAATATTGTAAAACTGAATCAAGTTGAGTTTGCAATTAAATTTCACCCTACAATCAAACTCTATGACTAGATGATATTTTATCAAATATTCCAGGAAGTTGTACCAATTATAAATAAATGTGGTAAAGAAAAGTAAAACACTGGCACTGTGTTTATTTAAACAGGCCAACGTTGCTTTGATATTAAACTTTGGAAGGGCATTACAGGTTTGAAAACCAAAATCAAGTACTAATACAACTAAGATAAACATTCTGAACACTATAGAGAGAATTAAAATACTAAACAATCGGAGGTGTGCTTCAGGTGATGGGTGTAATCTCATATGGAAGTGCAGGAACAAAGGGAAAATGAAGAACCATAAAAAATATTGATTGGTACACAATTGGTACAGGCAAATCATCCCAACAAACCCCTGTTAGAGAAACTAATTACAACATATATATCAAAATACAAAGGCTCAACAAAACCACCATGAGTAAAGACACTAAAATATAGATAGAATTTTGTGTTTTGTGTGTGTGTGTGTGTGGTGCTGGGTATTGAACCGAGGGCCTTGTGCATGTGAGACTAGCTATATCCCCAGCCCATTAGATTCAATAATTAACAGTGTGATATTGGCTCAATGATTGACAATTGAATAATCAATTCAAAAAGGAATCCATAAACACAACTTGATGTATAATTAATCTTGAATTACAGTAGAGTAAAGGACAAGGAAATAGTCTTTTCAACAATTGATGCTAATTCAACTGATAAACATACATAATGATGAAACTTTATTTTTACCTTCATACTAAAAAATAAATACAAATTATAGATCATAATATAAAGTTTAAAAGTGAAAATTATACAAGGAAACATAAATTACATCATGACTTTGGGCTAGAAATTTTTAAGCATTATACAAATATGTAAAAATTGATTGCTTTTCTCTATTAAAATTAAGAACATATGTTCATGAAATATGCCAGTAAGAGAGAGACAAACTAAGCCATAAAATGGCAAAAGATACTTGAAATTTAAATATACAGTAAGATTTGTAGCAAAAAAGAATCCCTCAAAATTGCAAAAATTAAAATGATAGCAACAAAATAAAAAATCTGGCACAAGGATGAAAAAGAGAGTTTAGTAAAGATAATTTCTAAGAAATCTATAGAGTAATAAAACACAGGTCCAACCTCAATAATTATCAAATAATTATAAATTAAAGCCACAGTTCATACAGCTACCTAGCTGCCAAAATATATAATGTTAAAAAAGAGTTTCGTAAATAGCAATCATGGGGACACAAGCAATGGGAACACTCATACAAATTTAATGGAAAGGTAAATTAATAGTACTACCACATCTCTACTAAGTTGAATATTATCATATTTTAAAACCCACCTATGTTTCTTCATGCTATATACCTAAGAGAACATTTGTGCATATGTATACTACAATATAACTGCAAAGATGTTCAGAGTATCATTGTTTGCAATAGTCTCAATTGGAAGCAAATGAAATGCCCATCGAGAATAAAATGGAGGAATAAATGGTACTATAGTAATTCAGCAATATACATTTTAATAAGGAAAAGGAACAAACTATGGTTTCATAAAACAATGACAACCCTCAAAAAGATCATTTTAAGCAAAGTAGCAAGAAGCAAGTCATAGTAAATACGTGATTTAATTCATGGAAGTTTGAAACAGGCATTCATATAAGTTAAAACTTTAGCATTAGTTTGAATAGTTAATATATAATAGCTCACATTATTAGGTAGTTAATATCTCTGGGAAACAAATAAAAAGTGGCAAATTGTTAAACAATGAGGAAATTTTTCTGGAGTCCTGACAAGGACTCTTAGTACAGAAATAGGTGCATATAGGGAAATTCATTTGGTGATAATTCTTCAGTTTTAATACTGATTATTTATAAATTTTCCTTTGTAATTCAGGCTTCAGTAAAAATCCATTTTTAATTCATGACTTAATTCTTAGAATGACCAATAAAACAACAGTATAAAAGCTTAAAGCCTTCAAATTTATAAAGGGGTAAATGAAATTAGAAATTTTTTAATGAAAAAGATGTTCAGAAAGGACAGAAAAAATAAAGTGAGATAGGAGAAATAAAAAAAATACTTAATAATATGGTGGAATTATTTTTAAAACAATACTATTTAAAAAGTATCAGATTAGGTAAAGAAATTAAACACTTACTCCTCAACCTGTGTTGTTTAGAAGGCATATGTACAGCATATAAAACTACAGACTAAAGAGAAGCAGTCAAATTTTGTCATGCAAATGAAAAAGCTAGTCACAATTAAATTAATATTATTTGAAAAAAGCTTAATATGAAATGTGCTCAAATAAAACAAGCATTGAAACTTAATAAAAGAATTATGTTATATACATATTTTCTCTCTCTCTCTCTCCTCTTTCTCTCTCCCTTTCTTTTGGTAAAGGAAGATAGAATAATTGCAATTTTGGGGCATCTAATAAGATCTTATTTTCAGTACCTGAGGTATGAAATTTCTCTAGCATCTGACTCCTACAGCATGGTACTATCCTGAAACTTCCTCTAGGGATGCCTCATTACTCTAACTCTTCTCAAAATTTACAACAATGTCTAGAATATTAGAAGGCACTTAATATTGAGTGAACATAAAAATAAGTATTTTGTTGATTACTTAATATTTTAATTAATCTATCAAAATTATCTTTTAAAATAAAGTGGTAGCTTTAGAGCATAAGGTATTCATGGTTATATTCGGTTTACATTAGAAATGATTGACTTTATCAAGGCATGGGAAGATACTCATAATTTAAATATCTCTACCATATGATCCCATTATACCACTCCTTGGTATGTATTTAAAATAATTAAAGCAGCATGCTTTAAAAATGGATGCATACCCTATTTATTGTAGCACAATTCAGAATAGCCAAGTTATGGAATTAGCCTAAATGTCCATCAACAGATGAAGAGATGAAGAAAATATGGTATATGAACACAATGGAATTTTATTTAGTCATAAAGAAGAACAAAATGAAATCATTTGCAAGAAAATGAATGGAACTAGGGACCATAATTTTGGACAAAATTAGACTCAGGAAGAAAACTATCATATATTTTCTCTCCTATGTGGAAGCTAGGTAGACAATACTAAAAATAGAAGTGATAAAAAAAAGTGATAAGGTGATCCAGGCATGGTGGTGCACACCTGTAATCCCAGCAGCTCAGGAGGATGAGACAGGAGAATCATGAGTTCAAAGCCAGCCTCAGCAAATGCAAGGCACTAAGCAACTCAGTGAGACCCTCCCTGTCTATGAGTAAAATACAAAATAGGTCTGGGAATGTGGCTCAGTAGTTGAGAGCTCCTGAATTCAATCCCCAGTACTAAAAAACAAGTGATACTGAATGTTGAAGGGAGACTATGAGTGCAGAAGAAGAGAAACAGGGGTTAGGAGTAGGGAAGCAAGAAGGAGGTATTGGGGAGTAAAATTGATAAAATTAAGTTTTTGTGTATATATAAATACATCACAATTAATCCCACCATTTTGTATAATTATTTTGTACCAATAAAAAAATCTAATTATCTTCCGATTTTTCAACTGATTGCTCTATATATTAAATGCAACTTATTTTATTTTGGGATGAAAATTACATTTAGCAATATTGGCAGAATTTCCATTTAGTTAGTGTCAAAACACCAATTTTGATCCAGATCAAGGAGCTGTGAGTATTTCAGGCTGCATATACTAAGTTGCTAAGGCAAAATGATAAATAAGCCTACAGGAATAAACCAAGCTAATTTTTTTGTATTTATTGAGTATTTGCTCCATGTACAATCATTGCCGAAACCTGAAGGATAAATGATTCATGAGTCTCTTTTCTCAATACACTCATCATTTAATTCTGTCTAGCTATTATGCATTTTAGAACTGACAGGTCAAATTATCTTAGTGAATTGATTATTAGCCTGCAATAAACCAGATAAATTTGGCATAATAAATTATTCTATGAATTAATTTCTCCTTTTTTCAAACTATTTTGTAGACTTGTGTATAAGCAAAATAAAAATGATCTACTTTGAGACAAATAATTCAATTATAGAAATTTCCTTCTGTAAAATTTTGTGTGCATATTAAGTGATGGGTACTATAATGGAGATACTTCAATAAGCAAGTCATGGAGCTTACCATTTTTGTCACGGTGGATGGACTAAAATAGACATTTAAAATAACCAGAAAAAAAATTTGTATTGATTATACTGAAGAATTAGCTCATATGTTTCCTCCTCCCTCATGTCCCTCATGTGGTTCTAACCCAGTTTACTAGGAATGTGATTCAGAATATCCAGGTTTGGCTAGTTACACAAAAAGTGTCAAGAGAAAGTAGAGATTTGATTCATAAGAAACAAATAATTAAATAATTAAGTTTCAAAATGATGCTTTTTGAAGTGGTGAAAGAGGGCATCCCTGTCTTGTTCCAGTTTTTAGAGAGAATGCTTTCAATTTTGTCCATTTAGAATGATGTTGGGGCTTAACATAGATAGCCTTCACAAAGTTGAGGTATGTTCCTGTAATCCCTAGTTTTTCTAGTGTTTTAAACATGAAAGAATGTTGTATTTTATCAAATGCTTCCCTAACATCTACTGAAATGATCATATGATTTTTATCTTTGAGTCTATTGATATGATGAATTACTTTATTGATTCCTGTATGTTGAAACAACCTTCCATCCCTGGGATAAACCCTACTTGATCATGATGCACGATCTTTTTGATATATTTTTGTATTTGATTTGCCAGAATTTTATTGAGAATTTTTGCATCTGTATTCATTAGAGATATTGGTCTGAAGTTTTCTTTGATGTGTATTTAGTCTTGGAATCAGGGTGATATTCACCTCATAGAATGTGTTTGGATGTGTTCTCTCTTTTCCTAGTTCATGAAATAGTTTGAGAAGTACTGGTGTTAGTTCTTCTTTAAAGATCTTGTAGAACTCAATTGTGTATCCATCTGGTCCTGGGCTTTTCTTGGTTGGTAGGCTTCTGATTATATCCTCTATTTTCTTGCTTAAAACTGATCTGTTTAAATTGTGTATATCATCCTGATTTAGTTTGGGCATATCATATGGCTCTGGAAATTTGTCAATGCTTTCAATATTTTCTATTTTATTGGAGTACAAATTTTCAAGATAATTTCTAATTATCGTCTGTATTTCTGTAGTTTCTGTCACAATATTTCCTTTTTCATCACAGATGATAGTAATTTGATTTTCATTTTCCTTCTCTTCATTAGGGCTAATGGTTTATCAACTTATTTATTTTTTCAAAGAACCAACTTTTTGTTTTGTATATTTTTTTCAATTTCATTAATTTCAGCTCTGATTTTAATTATTTCCTGTCTCCTACTGCTTTAGGGTTGATTTTTTCTGTTTTTTTTTTCTTTCTAGGGGTTTGAGATGTAATGTTAGGTCAGTTATTTTATGAATTTTTCTTCTTTGAAGGAATGAACTTCATGTGATGAACTTTCCTCTTAGAATGGACTTCATAGTGTCCAAGAGATTTTGATATGTTGTATTGGTATTCTTGTTTACCTCTATTTGAATCTCCTCCTTGATATCTTTTGCAACCTATTGTTCATTCAATATGTATTGGAATTGAAACTCCAGCCAGAGCAATCAAACAGATGAAATAAATTAAAGTGATATGGATAGAAAAAGAAGGACTCAAAATATCACTATTTGAAGACAATATGATTCTACACCTAGAAGACCCAAAAAATTCCACTAGAAATCTCCTAGAACTAATAAATGAATTCAGCAAAGTAGCCGAATATAAAATCAACACTTATAAATCAAAGGCATTTCTGTACATCAGTGAGAAATCCGGTAAAAGAGAAACTAGGAAAACCAACCCATTTACAGTAGCCTCAAACAAAACAAAACAAAACAAACAAACAAAAAAACTTGGAAATAAATTTAATGAAAGAGGTGAGAATTACAGCATGCTAAAGAAAGAAAATAAAGAAGACCTTAGAAAATGAAAAGATCTACCTTGTTCTTGAATAGGTAGAATTAATATTGTCAAAATGACTGTACTACCAAAAGTATTACACAGATTCAGTGCAATACCAATCAAAATCTCAATGGTATTCCTTATAAATAGAAAAATCAATCATGAAATTCATCTAGAAAAATAAGAGACCCAGAGAGCCAAAGCAATTTTTAGCAAGAAGAGTAAAGCTGGTGGCATTACTATACCAGACCTTAAACTATACTACAGAAAAATAGCAACAAAAACAGCTTGGTATTGGCACCAAAATAGATCAGTAGACCAGGGGTACAGAATAGAGGACACAGAGTCTAACCTCCATAATTACAGTTATCTTATATCACACAAAGGCACCAAAAATGTACATTGGAGAAAAGATTGCCTCTTCAACAAATGATGCTGGGGAAACTGGAAATTCACATGTAACCAAAATGAAATTAAACCTCTATATCTGACCATGCACAAAACTCAACTCAAAGTGGATTAAGGACCTATGAATTAAACCAGATACCCTGTGTCTAAGAAGAAAAAGTATCCCCAAATCTCCATCATTTCTCAGCAAAAAGAAATAATCAGTGAGGTGAATAGAGAGCCTATATTTGGAAACAAATTTTTACCACATGAACATCAGATAAAACACTAATCTCCAAGATATATAAAGAACTCAAAAATCTTAACATCAAAAAGACAAATAACCCAATCAATATATGAAAAAAAAAAGTTCAACATCTCTTGCAATTAGAGAAATGCAAACTACTCTATCATTTCATCTCACTCCAGTCAGAATGGCAGATATCAAGAATACAAACAACAATAAGTGTTGGCGAGAATGTGGGGAAAAAGGCACACTCATACATTGCTGGTGGGACTGCAAATTGGTGCATCCAATCTGGAAAGCAGGATGGAGAATCCTTGGAGAACTTGGAATAAAACCACAATTTGACCCACTCTCTCACTCCTCAGCCTATACTCAAAGGACTTAAAAACAGCATACTACAGGAACACAGCCATATCAATGTCTATAGCAGTATAATTCACAATAGCTAAATTGTGGAACCAACCCCGATGGCCTTCAGTGGATGAATGGATAGGTAAACTTTGGTATATGTACAAAACAGAACATTAATCAGCATTAAAAGAGAATACAATCATGACATTTGCAGTTAATGGATGGAGATGGAGAATATAATATTAGGTGAAGCAAGCCAATCCCCCAAATCCAAAGGATGAATGTTTTCTTTGATATGAGAGTGTTGACTCATAATGGGAATAGGGGAGTGGAGCATGGGAGGACTGGAGGAACTTTAGATAGGGAAAAGGGAAGGGAGGGGAAAAGAGGGGGCAAAGGGCTAGAAATGATGGTGGAATGAGTTAGACATCATTACCCTAAGTACATATATGAAGACATGAATGGTGTGAAAATACTTTGTGTACAAGCAGTGACTTGAAAAATTGTGCTCTATATGTGTAATATGGATGAATTGCATTCTTCCATCATGTATAACCAATTAGAATAAATAAATATTTTTTTAAAATGATGCTTTTAATATGTGTAATAGAAATCAGAGTTTAAGAATGAAAACTTTCTTAGTTTCCAAAGGGAAAATTTTCAAATGCCAAATTCTGAAAGTCTCAGGGACTAAAATTATAAAATAGAGTTTAAAATACAAATATATATATATATATATATATATATATATATATATATATATATATATATGATAATGTCAATCAGTTTGTCTAAAATAAGCTAAAGAAAACAAAATCAATTGGAAACATGAAGAAGAAATTCAGAAAAGCATATGAGTTAAGAGCAATTTATGAAGTTTGGGGGATAAAAAAAATTTCCTAGTACTTAAAGTGGGGTAATAGAGCATGAGAAATGTTCCATGTGCTACCTTTCAAGGGCATCCCCTTATCCAGGAACTCTAGGTTATTTATGGCTTCTTCCTATAAATCTTCAGAAATTGAGATAACACCCTGGGAAGAAAGAAAATAGGAAATATGCTCACTGACTCAGAAAGCCCCCCAAAATGCCTTGGTTTGCCCTTGACTACATTAAAAATTTCTATATTGAGCACAATGATGCTTGAGCTAGAAATTAAGTAGTAATTACTGGACAAAGGTACCTCTCAGGAACAGCTAAGCTTATAGTCTGTGAAATTTATACTTGGTTAACATTTAATAGTTAAAGAAATGTAGGCATTGCTTTCCAAGAAATAGACTGGATACAGGAGTCTTATTTTAGCTAGACTTTTAGGCAGGGTATGTGCTCAGGTGTAAGCAATAGCAGCTGACTCTGACTGAATAAATACAAAAATGTTATTGACTGACTAAGAATTCTTGGAAAGTGTTGAAGTACTAGGTTGAGACCAAGTGTCCAGAAACAAAACAAAACATAACAAAGAAAGATGGCAAAAGAGGTCTGAAGAGGAAATTGAGAATGCCAAGTAGATGTAAGCCAAGAAGTAAACTTGACTACTTAAACTTAAGCATCAAAGAATTTCTGTGCCACAAACAATAGTTGAGAAACCTGCTGCTTAAAGAAATTGGGCACCTCAGTGACAATCTGTAATGCAAACAAAAGAAACAAAGCCCAAAGAAATAACAAGATTCTGAGCAGCAGCTTTTGCATTCTCATTTTGAATATTTCTAAACTGAAGAATATTAATAAGCATGGAGACACCAGCTGCTCCAACAAAGATGCAAATGCAACAAAAGCTTTAACAGTGAAGTTTCTTATAGGCATAGCAGCCTGAGTGCAAGTTGGCTTGGACCAACATACAGCTACGTGGTTTTAAGAGACCAAAACTCCTTCTTTCTTGCACTCTGGTTTCAATATAGGGCTTGAGAAGCATGTCTGCCAGTTGAAAGACTCATGGAATATAGGAAAGGGTGACATTTTTGTTTCCTTAAAGGGTACTTCTTATAGACCATTGATCATAATCTAAACACATGGCTTTGATTTATATAAGGGACTGTGGAGTGTCTAGTGACCAGATATACAGTGCCATGTGCTCAGGCATCTTTGTTATTATGGAGGAAAGAGAGAACAGAGACACAAAGGGAAAAGCATTTCGATATGAAGTCTTAAATAGGTACATTAAACTAGTGGAATTGGGCCATTTACCTGTAATATCTATTAGGGAGCTGGAGGGGAAAAAAAATGGTTTTGGGTTTCTTCATCAAAAAAGTGGGAATCACAAGTAGGAAATTCTCCATCCAGAAGTGTGTTCCAAAAATTCTGAACAGACAGAAATGTGACAAATAAGTACTAGGGAAGAAATTCTGAGGAGAAAACATTTGTGATGAGACTAAGAGGACCAAATTAAAGGATTTTGAAAACTGGTGTGAAGAATGTTACAAAAAAATGATTCATCAAGAACAATTGACATAGGTAGGAAAATAGCTTGATATTTTCAATTAATACCATGTATCAATAGAGCTCAATCAGTAATGTACACAATAACAGAAAATGAAGTTGGAGAGGTAGGCTGGAGCTTTTGGGCTTGTATAAGAAATACAAACTTGTTTTAAAATAAATTTCAAATCAGTGAAGGTTTTGATAGGGGCTAACATGATCATACTTGTTTTCTAAAATAATCACTCTGATTTGTGGGCCATAAATTCATTACTCAGGGGCAGAGAAAATGTAGAAAAATTAGGGGGAGTGTTATTGCACTGATCTTACCGAGATGGGATATTACCTTGGATTTTAGGAAGTGGGTGATATGGGTCAACAATAAAATACAAACATGTCTTAACATAGAATGTGGAGGAGATGAGCATATTATGATGATGAAAACTTGATCTTTATTATCATAAATTGTATAACTCTAGGATTAAAAGAGATTATCTAAAGAAGATAGAGGTGAGAACAAAGAGAAGACCTTAAAACAAGTATTTAGATACATAGCCCCTGCAGTTTAGAGAGAAAAGTATCAGTAAGGGAAGGAGATTCACTGTAGATCAATATTATATACCAAAAAAAAAAATCAAAAGTGTCTGATATCCTAGCAGTAAGAGATATTCCTAACCTAATAATGCATTTAGATAATTATATCAGTCAGCCTTTCATCACTGTAATAAAATACCTGAGAAAAACTGCCGCAGTCTGTCTGGGCACAATTCACGAGCCACTGAAGCCGGAACAAACTTTATTTTTGAATTGCAGGAAAACACTTCACACAGCTCCCGGGGAATCCTCCCGAACGCCACGCAGCTTGTCCAGGAACCCCAGCCGGAAATCTCTCTCCCGGAAATCCCTCCTCCTGCACTTCCCCAACCAATGGGAACTCTCGGGGAATCCCTGGAAATCCCCATGAGAACTCCAAAATAGTGCAAGAACTCAAAAGTTGCTGCAGAGGCAGATAGTAATGCCTCGCCTGTCAATCAATACTGTTGGCAAAATGCCAGGGGCCATACAGACTCGGCCGTGGCTCTCAGCATCTCCCCGTTTTTGTTTAATTAAACAACAAGCAATGTGGCTTAGGGACCGTGCCTGTTAGGTAGTCCAATTCAACATATGGTCCTTACCCGTCATCAGATGAACTGACCTCTAGGCGTCAGCCTCCTGTCTTAGGTTGGTACCACTGCAATTGGATCATACCCGTCACTGACTACTGTTCCAGCATACAGCCATACTTGTGGATAGGCCTTTGCACCAGTGGGGGGGTGAGGTTCTTTGCCTCACATCTGTTGGCCCCCAAATTTTAGACCATCACTAGTAGAAGGGAGGAGGATGCAAAATGCCATGACACTAAGCCAATTGAGGGCTCCTTTGAAAAATTGTACCACCGGTGACACCATCAGCAAAAATACTCCAGCACTACCACAATTCGCTGCACCAACAGATAGTTCACAATGAATACAAGTGATACATAGTCCAGGCAAGTTCTGCAAGCAGTTCAAAGCAGAGGAATCTGTCAATATGTCCATTTCCTCCCAAAGTAAATCGACTCCTTGATTGAGCATTACTTGTTGAGCTATTATTCATTGATGCATCAGTTTATACAGTTTGTTGTGATAACTATCGAAGAAGCTGTAGTTTGGTTTTATCTTTGTCTTCACTGGCACTGGGATGAAGATAGGAATTCTGGCAATGATGCTAAGAAAAAAAATTATGTAACATTCCAACAGGCACTAAGAAAACAATTTTTTGAACAATTTACATTATCCTGAACAGAATTATTAAATATAATGAAAAGGAAAGGTGAAAGTAAACAAACAGATCTGTTAACCTCCTTATTTGTTCACATATTAAAACAATTTTCAACAGCTGTTTACCCAATCTAAATTAAACCATTAAAATCACGTGAATAAAAAAAAATTCAGATCCATTTATTCATGAGCGCTCCTCATATATGATATATGGACATACGCACATACAGACATACAACACAAAACAGAAATGTGCACACATAACATACAACACATAGACAATAGTAAAGGCCTTGTAGCTTTACCTAGGTGAAATCTCCATTGCAATGTTTAAAAACTCCACAGTCAAAAAATAAAACTGATCAGAAAAACATTAACCTATGTTGAGAGCCACAGCCGAAGGGGCCCCAGCAAACTTCCAGCTGCCAGCAGATGATTGGCTCACAGCGGCCCCAGCAACATCTAGCTGATTGGCTCCTCTGTGGTGATGCTCATTGGGCTATTTCCCTGCCCTTTCAGACCACGGAGCTGCTCATTGGGGGACTGTTTTTGGCTCCGCCCATGTGACCCAGCCAATCGGCCTCAAGAGCAGGAGGATTGTGGGAGGTGGAGAGAGGCTTGTGTGGGAGAGAGAGGCTTGTGGGAAGCCGGTGGTGGCAGTTGAGGCTCTGAGGGTTTTTCCTGAGAGGCTGTTTTGTTTGGCGTGTGTGGTTCTAAAAATAAAGTTAGTTTCTTTTGACAAGTGGCTCCTGATTGTGCCCAGCCAGACTGTGGCAAACCTAGGTCTGTATGAGCTCAAAAATAAAATAGAACATTATGATGTGGGAAAAGGCAAATAATAAAATAAATATTGAAAAAAGCATCCTGGTTAATCACTGTCACAGATGTAAGAATAGCCAAACTGGAGCTCTGGATATCAGCTGTTATGGATTTGAGTCAAATCACCTTTTATTTATTTATTTTTTTTGGTCCGTAGAATTCGCTTTGGTTAGTTTCTCTGGAATCCAAATCGGCTGTTGTTCTCCCTGTGGAAACACACAAAGAGAACCCCGACTCCAGACAATCACTGGGTCAGGACCTTTCCATTGTCCTGTTAGAATATCCTTCCAAAGTACCTTAGGCTTATGTACATTTTTTGGACACATATGCCTTTCCACAGCACTAAGCCCTGATGAATCCAAATTTAAAAAGTTTAGAGTAAAAAGGGTTATTTTAAGCTTATCTTTGGGTGATATATACCCCTTTCCAATTCCCTCTTTTTGCTTTAATAAATACATTTTAATAGTTTGATGAGCTCTTTCAACTATGCCTTGTCCCTGAGGATTGTATGGGATTCCTGTTATGTGAGTAATGCCAAATGATGAGCAAAATTGTTTAAAAGAGGTAGAAGTATAACCAGGACCATTATCTGTTTTTAACTGTTTTGGAACGCCCACAGTGGCAAAATTTTGTAAGCAATGAGCTATAACATCTTTAGTTTTTTCTCCAGAATGAAGGGAGCCCATCAAAAATCTGGAAGCAGTATCAACTGTAACATGCAAATATTTTAATTTTCCAAATTCTGGCAAGTGTGTGACGTCCATCTGCCAAATATGGTTAGGTATCAGTCCTCTAGGATTGACTCCAAGATTAACTTGTGGTAAAAAGGTCACACAATTTTGACATTGTTTTATTATTTGTCTAGCTTGTTCCTTAGTTATTTTAAAACACCTTTGTAAAGTATTAGCATTGACATGGAACCTTTTATGAAAATTTGTAGCTTCTTCTAGTGTAGAGAAAATATGTATGTCATGTGTAGTTTTATCTGCTAAATCGTTGCCCAAACTAAGGGCTCCAGGCAATCCTGTATGTGCTCTGATATGTCCTATAAAGAATGGATCTTTTCTGTCCCAGATTAGACTTTGTATAGGAGAAAACAGTAGAGGAAGGGGAAATCCTACCAGCATCTTCAAGGGATACTATAGCATTAACTATATACTGACTATCAGAAAATAAATTAAATACAGAATCTTTAAACATCACAAAAGCTTGTAAAACTGCATTAAGCTCTACCTTTTGAGCTGATTGTTTGGGTGCTAAAAATGTAAAAGTTTGATCAGGGGTAACTACTGCTGCTGTACCATTATTTGACCCATCAGTGAATACATTTGGAGCATTCATGATAGGGGTCTTTCTTGTCATTTTTGGAAAAACTACAGGATGCGAAGACCAAAAAGACAACAAAGGATTAGATGGTAAGTGATTATCAAATGAAACATTAGATTTACACATGATTATTGCCCAAGTATTTAACTCATTAGCTAACTCATCAATTTGATCCATAGTATATGGAGTAATAATTTTATTGGGAGAAATTCCAAACACTCCCTTTGCTGCTTTTATTCCTTTGAGTATTAATTGTCCTACAGCCTCAGGATACCTAGTAAGAATAGTGTTAGGAGAATAAGATAAATGTATCCACAATAATGGACCTTCTTGCCAAAATACTCCTGTAGGAATATTTTTTGTTGGTATTACAATAAATAATAAAGGCAAAGTTATATCAATTCTATCCAAATGCATATTTTCCATATATGTTTCAATAATTTTTAATGCCTTTCTTGCTTCAGGCGTTAACATGCGGGGTGAATTTGGATCTGATGGACCTTTTAGGATATCAAATAAAGGTCCCAACTCTCCTGTTGGTATGCCTAGATAAGGCCTTATCCAATTTATGTCTCCTAATAACTTTTGAAAGTCGTTAAGTGATTTGAGTTGATCTACTCGTATTTGAATTTTTGGTGGACGGACCATGGTTGAGGATAATAGAACTCCTAAATAATTAATTGGAAAATTTAATTGTACTTTATCTATTGCTATCTCTAGATTATAATTTTTTAATAAATTTGTAAGTGTGGCATAACATTCTAGCAATGTGTTTTTATCTTTGTGTGCTAACAATACATCATCCATATAGTGAAATATTTGTAGTTCAGGATTTTGATTTCTAAGTGGCTGGATTGCTTTGTTAACATAAATTTGACACATAGTTGGGCTGTTAGCCATCCCTTGAGGGAGTACTTTCCATTCATATCATTGATCAGGACCTTCATGATTCAGTGCAGGGATAGTAAATGCAAAATGTGGACTATCCTCAGGATGAATTGGAATTGAAAAAAAACAATCTTTAATATCTATAGCTAAAACGTACCAGGTTTTTGGCAAAGCAGACAATTGAGGAATCCCCGATAGAGCAGGTCCCATAATAACCATCTCATTATTAATGGCTCTTAAATCTTGCAACAATCTCCATTTACCAGATTTCTTTTTAATGACAAAAATGGGAGTATTGTAAGGAGATATGGAAGGTTGTATATGTCCCTCCGCTAATTGTTGTTTGACCAGGTCATGGGCTGCTTGTATCTTTTCTTTAGTCAGGGGCCACTGAGGAACCCATACTGGTCTATCTGATTTCCAAGTAATTTTTATTGCCTCAGTGACCCCTTCTGAAAACCCAGTCCATGTCTATTTATTCCTTGATCTATTTGAATTGGTGCTGCTATGCCTTGTTCTCCTAATCTTTTTTCTTTCCTGAAACCTTGTCTAGCCCTAATAGTGGGCGCATTTGGATTGATGTTATTTGTTAATGTCAAACCTAATTGATCTAGGACATCTCGTCCCCATAAATTTATAGGAAGATGATCCAATACATATGGCTGTATAGTTCCTTCACATCCTTCAGGATCCTTCCAATCTAATACCATTGCACTTCTATGGGGATTAGTTGCCACTCCTAGGCCTCGAAGCGTTTGAGTGGCTTGTTGTAATGGCCAATGTTTTGGCCATTCTTGACGAGAGATGATGCTAAGGTCTGCACCTGTATCCAGTAGCCCATTAAATTCATGTACTTGAATATTTAGTTTTAGCATGGGGCGAGAATCTAAATTCAAAGACAGCATAGCCCAATCTACACCTGTGGAGCCTAATCCCCTGGAACCTCTTCTATACTACTACTGGAAAATTTATCATGTAGGCTGGGTATTATTAATAACTGTGCTATTCTATCTCCTGGTGAAATTACTGATATACCCTTTGGAGAACTAGCTATAATTTTTATTTCACCTTCATAATCGGGATCAATTACCCCGGGACTTATCATAAGTCCTTTTAGCGTAGAAGAACTGCGTCCTAACAATAAGCCTACTGTTCCTTTGGGAAGAGGTCCTTTTACTCCTGTGGGAATGATTTGAACTCCCATCTCTGGAGTTAGTACTGCTCTGGCAGAGGCGCAGATGTCCAACCCTGCACTCCCTCTGGTTCGTCTGATGAGAGATCTGATGGATAATGTGTCCTGGGCACTACCCTGATGGTGTTGCTGGGTTCCTCCATGGTGTTTCTGGGTTCCTCCAGTGCCCCGTACATTTGTAGTCTTGGGCCCCAGAGCATTGGGCCCCCCTGTCCGTTTTTTGGCAATGGAGCCCTATGCCTTTCTCCACGATATCGTAGGTAAACACCTGGTCCTTGTCCATTTTTTGATAACTGAGTACCCTCTATGGTGGTTTGAGAATGGCATTCACTAGCCCAATGTCTCCCTCTACGGCATCGTGGGCAAATACCCGGTATTCTGTTCCTTTGATATCTAGCTTTGTTAAACCCTCCTCCTATGGGGCAACTCCTTTTAAAATGTTCTGTTTGTTCACAATTGTAGCATGTTTTTGGCCTGGCTTCTAAAGCCTGTTGTACTGCTGCCAAGACTTGTCCTTGTTCATTAATGTCTCTACATAATTTAATATATGTGTTTAAATCTTCATGTCTCCATGGTCTAATGACCTCTCTGCAGCAACGATTTGCTTGGTCATAAGCCAGTTGTTTTATAAATGGCATTGCTTGTTCTGTATCCCCAAAAATTCTGGAAGCTGCTTGAATAAGCCTATCTACAAATTCAGTGTAAGGTTCATTAGTTCCTTGTATTACCTTAGATAATTGACCTTGTAAATCTCCATGCCCCTGTAAAGTTTTCCATGCCCTAACCGCATCTACAGCAATTTGTGCGTATACGCCAGGATCATATTCAATTTGTTGCCATTGACCCTCATAAGGTCCTTTTCCTAACAACATATCTAGATTTCTTTGAGGGTAACCGGCTGCTGCATTTCGCCTAGCTGTCTCCCTGCAAAATTCCTCATTGGCAACCTTCCATAACAAATATTGTCCTCCATTTAGCACAGATTTACACATACTAGCCCAATCTGCTGGCGTCATGTCCAAGTTGGTAATGGATTCGACCATGCTTACAGTGAACGGTGCTTGAGGACCATAGGTTGTTACAGCCTCCTTTAACTGCTTCACTGTTTTGAAATCTAAAGCACGGTGAATTCGCTGCCCTCCTGCCTGTTCAAGTACAGGGCATGCTAATCTTTGAGGTCCTGTCTCAGGATCCCATCTATCAACTACGGGGGTTGAGGGCCACTCAGCTATCTCCATAGGGGGAGCTGTTGGTTGAATTACGCCCTCTGGTGATAGAACAGTGTTAGTAGCAGCCTCCTGTTGTAGCTTTTTCCCTAATAGCTGTTTCTCCTCTAAGCTTTCTTCCTTTAAATTTTCTTCCTCTGTCTGACTAGCTTGAGAGACCTTCTCTTTTGCTTGATCTAAAATGTCTTTCTCCATGGTCTGAACCTCTAACAACTTACTTAACACTCTTTCAGTTTGTTTTTTACTAATTTCTAATCTGTTATAAAGATAACGCAACCCAATAAGATAACACAAAACAAAACCGAAACAGAATGAAACAAAAACGGAACAAAAAATTGTTGTATCAATTTTCCTATTTTCTTGACATGTGCATTTGTGGTCTATTTCTATCTCTTCCTCAGGGGCGAACAACTTCAAACCTTGAGCCAACCATTTTTCCCAATCTGCCTGAGAAAATTCTAGGGATAGGCAGCTTGAAACAAACACAAAACAAATCAAAACAAGAACACATTGTTTTATAAAATGGTCACCCATTCTCTCGCCTTCCCTTAGGGGCAAGCAATTTCACTTACCCCGAAGCTTCAGACGTTCCCCGCATGGGCCACCAATTGTCGCAGTCTGGCTGGGCACAAATCACGAGCCACTGAAGCAGGAACAAACTTTATTTTTGAACTGCAGGAAAACACTTCACACAGCTCCCGGGGAATCCTCCCGAACGCCACGCCGCTTGTCAAGGAACCCCCAGCCGGAAATATCTCTCCCGGAAATCCCTCCTCCTGCACTTCCCCAACCAATGGGAACTCTCGGGGAATCCCCGGAAATCCCCATGAGAACTCCAAAATAGTGCGAGAACTCAAAAGTTGTTGCAGAGGCGGATAGTAATGCCTTGCCTGTCAATCAATACTGTTGGCAAAATGCCAGGGGCCATACAAACTCGGCCATGGCTCTCAGCAAAAAACAACTTAAAGAAAGGAAAATTTATTATAGTTCACAATTTCTGAGATTTCAGTGCATAATTGATTGGCTCCATCACTTTGGGCTTGCGACAGACAAAACACCATAATGGAGACTGCATCATGATAGAGTGAAGTATTCATGGCAGCCAGAAAGAAAAAAAAAAAGATGTTAGTGATTCAGGATGCCCATATCCATTTCAAGAACATGCCCCTCAATAATCTGACTTTCCTCTACCAGAATCCACCTTCTAAAATTTCCACCACCTCCCCACACCACTATAGACCTTCAACATATGGACTTTCAGGAACATTTGAGACCCAAACGATAACTACAGGAATAATACTGATGTGGAAAAAGAATAAATTGATTTGCTATATTCATCTTAGGGATGACCTACACATGCTTTTGCATTAAAGTAATGAAAATCATCACAAATATGAAGAGAAGAATGGAGATATGGCTCAATGGTAGAATACTTGCTTAGCATGTGCAAGGCCATGGATTCAATCCCCAAAACCTGCCCCTCATGCACACAATATAGAAGAGATGATTATAACAAAAATAACATCCTATAAAAGGTAAACCTAATACACTTCTGGTAAGTTTCCAAATTATAGACTGCAAATGAATAATTTCATTGTGCTTAAAAATGTAATTATTATACCTATTTGTGAAAATAATCTCAGTGTAATTTTGGTAATACATATCCTGAATCCAAAAATTTCAAAATTCTTAAATAAATAATCACCAATATTCATGAAATTGCACTTAGAGGAATTTTGGTATATAACAAATTACCTTTCTCAATCAAGCCATGTTTTAGATACCTGTAGCAGTGCAACCAATCACTTTTGAATCACTGCAGATCTAAAGAGCAAACATTTTATTGCCACTGTTTCTTGGCATCAGGAATAGGTCATGATATAGCTGGTCTGTAGTTGAGTGTCTCGGCATAGGCTGTAGTCAGGCTTGCAGCTGAGATATTAGCTAAGGCATTAGTAATGTAAAGGCTTAACTGGAGGAGGCTCACTGAAATGTGCCTGGCTGAGACACCACTTCCCAACTGTGTGATGCTGCCAACTGTATAGCTCACAATCTGTCAGTGGGGTTCCCTCAGAATTTGCAAGGGAGACAGTCAAAAAGAGGAAGACAACAAAAGTCCTGGAAGACCCAGCAATTCTCTGCAACTCTCAGGGAAGCATTCGAATTATTTTGTATAAAGAACAACTGTTATCTGTTTGTTTACATGAAAAGAAGTGTTCAGGAAAGTCAGAATCAGCATTAAGACTGACCACTGGAAGATGGCCGTGAATAGAGTGCATCACACCTCGTGTACTGCACCACTGTGCAGGTGAATAACAAGTTTATTTTGTTAGGAACTTACAGCAAAATGGGGGTGCACCGAAACCTAGAGAAATGATTTCCAGCACCGAGGTCCGGTAATTGAGTCTCAAACAGGAGCCAACTGTGCAACCAGAGATCCGGGCTGACTGATCCACGCGGCCCGCCCCGCGGCTACAGAAGGCGGGGCACCGCCAAGAAGCGATCAGCAATCAGGGAGAAACATTGCTGCGGATTCTGTGGAATCCTGCTGGCTGAGCCCTCACTGAGCCCCGGGCTGAGTTCGGGATTTCAGACGGGGAAGGAAGCGGTACAGTTCTATCCCCCACAATGGAAACTCCACCAAGGAATCCAGCGGCCACCATCTTGAAGAGCTGAAGTAACCACTGCCACTCTCCGACAGATTGCAACAATAAAACAGGTGTGTGTTACTCAGCTCATCTCCCATACAGCAGGTAATTCGCATAAAATCTCTGCTAGGCTTTCCGGGGGAGGAATTATCAGAGCGAGCCTGCATAAAGACGCGGGGAAAACTAGATACACCTGACCTTCAACTCCCCCTCCCATCAGCAAGGAAAACGAAACCTGTCTTGCCAGAGCTGGGGGAGGGGCAAGCGGAATAAATCAAAACAATAGATTGCTGGGGTTCCCAATAGCCACCCTCCACACCCAACAAATGGCAGGCCCAGAGTATAGTTTGAACTGCCGAGAGGCATCACTCAGGGGAAATCTGGTCTAGCAGGAGAAACCAGGACTAGCAGGAGAAACCAGGGGACTAGAGGCCAGGCCCTCGCGACTGGGCGGCTGGAGACTGCCCGCCCGCCTGCGACAGCCCACCTGCTGCCTGTGTGACTGGACGGCTGGAGACCACCCGCCCACCGGCGACTGACCGCGTGACTGGGTGGCTAGAGATCGCCCGCCCGCCGGCGACAGCTGGCCTGCTGCCCGTGCGACTGGGTGACTGAAGACCGCACACCCGCCAGCGACCGATCACCCGCCCGCTGCCCGCGCAACTGGGCGGCTGGGGTCCGCCTGCCCGCCAGCCACCGGGAGCTGAAACCAACCAGAGACAGTCCAGTCCCACCCCCCCATTCGGACACCCCAGCAAGGAGCCTGGGGCCCACCATAGCAGAGAGGTGACGTCACTGGAGCTCGGCAGTCAGAATTCCTTCCCAGCGGAATCCACTTTAGCAGGCAACACAACGGAGAGACAACAGAGATATACAAAACCAAAACAAATCTATAGAAGAGAGCAGAAACACAGCAATCAAATACAGTTGGAAAGTAACATGAACATCATGAAAAAACAAGGGAAAAAAGGAGTACAAACAATGCAGGACAACTTAAATCTACAGGAGGACCTAGAAGCATCAGAAACATGGATAGGGAAAGAACTCATGGCATACCTAACTCAGATGGAAAGGAATATTAGAGAAGTCATGAGACAGCAAGTCCAAGCAATAAAAGTATATTTTGAAAATGAATTAAACAAACAAATTCAAATGGCAAAGAACGAGCTTTACAGGAGATAGAGATCTTAAAAAAATCAAACAGTAATCCTAGAAATGCAGGAAACTATAAACCAAATTAAAAACTCAAACGAGAATATTACAAATAGACTAGATCAAGTAGAAGTCAGAACATCAGATAATGAAGACAAAGTTTATCATCTTGAAACGAATATATCAACACAGAAAAGATGCTTAAATCCCACGAGCAATCTATTCAAGAGATATGGGATGTCATAAAAAAAACAAATTTGAGAGTCATCGGGATAGAAGAAGGCATAGAGATTCAAACCAAAGGAATGGACAACATATTAAATGAAATAATTCTAGAAAACTTCCCAGAGATGAAAGATGGAATGGATTGCCAAATCCTGGAAGCCTACAGGACCCCAAACATTCAAAACCGTAATAGACCAACTCCAAGACATATAATTATGAAGATAGCCAACATAAAGAACAAGGAGAGAATATTAAAAAGCTTGAGAAAGGAGGCAGATTACATTCAGGGGTAAACTAATTAGGTTAACGACGGATTTTTCATCACAGACTTTGAAAGCAAGAAGATCATGGAACAATGTATTTCAAATGCTGAAAAATAATGGATTTCAACCAAGAATACTGTATCCAGCAAAATTAAGCTTCAGATTTGACAATGAAATTAAAATCTTTCACGATAAACAAAAGCTAAAAGAATTCGCAGCCAGAAAACCAGCACTGCAAAGCATTTTGAGCAAAATACTACAAGAAGAGGAATTGAAAAATAGTGCCCAAAACTAACAGCGGGAGCTATCTCAGTAAAGGGGGAGAAAAATAACCAAAGAGGAAAAACTAGCCAAACTCAAATAAATAAATAAATAAACATGACTGGAAGTACAAATCATATTTCAATTGTAACCTTAAATGTTAATGGCCTAAACTCACCAATCAAGACACATAGGCTAGTAACCTGGATCAAAAAACAAATCCAACAATATGATGCCTTCAGGAGACTCATATGATAGGAAAAGACATACACAGGCTGAAGGTAAAAGGTTGGGAAAAATCATACCACTCACATGGCCCTCGGAAGCAAGCAGGAGTGGCCATACTCATATCGAATAAAATCAACTTCAAACCTAAGTTAATCAAAAGGGATAAAGAAGGACACTATATACTGTTAAAAGGAACCATCCACCAACAAGACATTACAATTATCAATTTGTATGCCCCAAACAATGGAGCTGCAACATTCATAAAACAAACTCTCCTCAAGTTCAAGAGTCAAATAGACTACAACACAATAAATATGGGTGACTTCAACACACCGCTCTCACCATTAGACAGATCTTCTAGACAAAAGCTGAATAAAGAAACTATAGAACTCAACAGCACAATCAATAACCTAGACTTAACTGACATATATAGAATATATCAACCATCATCAAGTGGATACATGTTCTTCTCAGCAGCACATGGATCCTACTAAAAGATAGACCATATATTATGCCATAGGGCAACTCTTAGTAATATAAAGGCTTGGAGATAATACCATGCACCATATCTGATCATAATGGAATGAAACTGGAAAATAATCAATGATAAAAGAAGGAAGGAAAAATCCTACATCACATGGAAAATGAACAATATGTTACTGAATGATCAATGGGTTACAGAAGCCATAAAGGAGGAGATAAAAAATTCTTAGAGACAAATGACAATATAGACACAAGATACCAGAATCTATGGGACATAATGAAAGCAGTTTTAAGAGGGAAATTCATTTCTTGGAGTTCTTTCCTCAAAAAAAGAAAAAAAACAACAAATAAATGAACTCACACTACACCTCAAAAACCTAGAAAAGGAAGAGCAAAACAACAGCAAATGTAGTAGAAGACAAGAAATAATTAAAATCAGAGCAGAAATCAACGAAATTGAAACAAAAAAAGACATTGAAAAAATTGATAAAACTAAAAGTTGGTTCTTTGAAAAAATAAATAAGATCGACAGGCCCTTAGCCATGCTAAAGAAGAGAAGAAGAGAGAGAACTCAAATTACTAATATATGGGATGAAAAAGGCAATATCACAACAGACACTGCAGAAATAAAGAAGATAAATAGAAAGTATTTTGAAACCCTATATATTCCAATAAAATAGAAGATAGTGAAGATATCGATAAATTTCTTAAGTCATATGATCTGCCCAGATTGAGTCAGGAAGACACACACAATTTAAACAGACCAATAAAAAAGGAAGAAATAGAAGAAGCCATCAAAAGACTACCAACCAAAAAAAGCCCTGGACTGGATGGGTATACAGCGGGAGTTTTACAAAACCTTCAAAGAAGAATTAATACCAATACTTTTCAAGCTATTTCAAGAAATAGAAAAAGAAGGAGCTCTTCCAAATTCATTCTATGAGGCCAACATCACCCTGATCCCGAAACCAGACAAAGACACTTCAAAGAAAGAAAACTACAGACCAATATCTCTAATGAACTTCGATGCAAAAATTCTCAATAAAATCCTGGTGAATCGAATACAAAAACATATCAAAAAAAATGTGCAACATGATCAAGTAGGATTCATCCCTGGGATGCAAGGCTGGTTCAATAAACGGAAATCAATAAATGCTATTCACCACATCAATAGACTTAAAGACAAGAACCATATGATCATCTCGATAGATGCAGAAAAAGCATTCAACAAAGTACAGCATCCCTTTATGTTCAAAACACTAGAAAAACTAGGGATAACAGGGACTTACCTCAACATTGTAAAAGCTATATATGCTAAACCTCAGGCTAGCATCATCCTAAATGGAGAACAACTGAAGGCATTCCCTCTAAAATCTGGAACAAGACAGGGATGCCCTCTATCACCACTTCTATTCAATTTAGTTCTTGAAATACTATCCAGAGCAATTAGACAGACAAAAGAAATTAAAGGCATAAAAATAGGAAAAGAAGAACTTAAATTATCGCTATCTGCGGATGACATGATAATATATTTAACAGACCCAAAAGGGTATACAAAGAAACTGCTAGAGTTAATAAATGAATTCAGCAAAGTGGCAGGATATAAAATCAGCATACATAAATCAAAGGCATTCCTGTATATCAGCAACAAAACTTCTGAAATGGAAATGAGGAAAACCACTCCATTCACTATATCCTCAAAGAAAATAAGATTCTTGGGAATCAACCTAACAAAAGAGGTGAAAGATTTATACAATGAAAACTACAGAACCCTAAAGAGAGACATAGAAGAAGATCTTAGAACATGGAAAAATGTACCCTGTTCATGGACAGGCAGAACTAACATCATCAAAATGGCGATATTACTCAAAGTTCTCTACAGGTTTAATGTGATGCCAATCAAAATCCCAACGGCATTTCTTATAGAAATAGAGAAAGCAATCATGAAATTCATATGGAAAAACAAAAGACCCAGAATAGCAAAAGCAATTCTAAGCAGGAAGTGTGAATCTGGAGGTATAGCGATACCAGAGTTCAAACTGTACTACAAAGCAATAGTAACAAAAACAGCATGGTACTGGTACCAAAACAGGCAGGTGGACCAATGGTACAGAATAGAGGACACAGAAACCAATCCACAAAATTACAACTTTCTTATATTTGATAAAGGGGCTAAAAGCATGCAATGGAGGAAGGATAGCATCTTCAACAAATGGTGCTGGGAAAATTGGAAATCCATATGCAACAAAATGAAACTGAATCCCTTTCTCTCGCCATGCACAAAAGTTAACTCAAAATGAATAAAGGAGCTAGATATCAAATCAGAGACACTGCGTCTGATAGAAGAAAAAGTTGGCTACGATCTACATACTGTGGGGTCGGGCTCCAAATTCCTTAATAGGAAGCCCATAGCCCAAGAGTTAACAAATGAATAAACAAGAATAAACAAATGGGACTTACTGAACAGACACTTCACAGAGGAGGACATACAATCAATCAACAAGTACATGAAAAAATGCTCACCATCTCTAGCAGTCAGAGAAATGCAAATCAAAACCACCCTAAGATACCATCTCACTCCAGTAAGATTGGCAGCCATTATGAAGTCAAACAACCATAAGTGTTGGCGAGGATGTGGGGAAAAGGGTACACTTGTACACTGCTGGTGGGACTGCAAATTGGTGCAGCCAATTTGGAAAGCAGTATGGAGATTCCTGGGAAAGCTTGGAATGGATCCACCATTTGACCCAGCTATCGCCCTTCTAGGACTATTCCCTGAGGAACTTAAAAGAGCGTACTATAGGGATACTGCCACATCAATGATCATAGCGGCACAATTCACAATAGCTAGACTGTGGAACCAACCTAGATGCCCTTCAATAGATGAATGGATAAAAAAAAAGTGGCATCTATACACAATGGTGTATTATGCAGCACTAAAAAATGACAAAATCATAGAATTTGCAGGGAAATGGATGGCATTAGAGCAGATTATGCTAAGTGAAGCTAGCCAATCCCTAAAAAACAAATGCCAAATGTCTTCTTTGATACAAAGAGAGCAACTAAGAACAGAACAGGGAGGAAAAGATTAACATTAAACAAAGACAAGTGGGGGGAGAGAAAGGGAGAGAGAAGGGAAAGCATATGGAAATGGTAGGAGACCCTCATTGTTACACAAAATTACATATAATTGGTTGTGAGGGGAAAGGGGGGGGGAACAAGGGAGAGAATTGAACAACAGCAGATGAGGTAGAGAGGGAAGATGGGAGGGGAGGGGAGGGGAGGGGGGATAGTAGGGGATAGGAAATGTAGCAGAATACAACAGTCACTAATATGCCATTATGTAAAAATGTGAGTGTGTAACCGATGTGATTCTGCAATTTGTATTTGGGGTAAAAATGGGAGTTCATAACCCAATTGAGTCAAATGTATGAAAGATGATATATCATGAGCTTTATAATGTTTTGAACAACCAATAAAAAAAAAAAAAGAGGAAGAAAGGATTTTTTGTAATCTAATCTTATCTTTTTGTAATATAACCTTGAAACTATCTTTTAATTCCTTTTACTATATATACTACTTGCTACATGGGAGTCACAGAAGGGGAGACTACCCAAGGGCCTGGACATCAGGTGGCAGGAGTATTTGGGAGCCATTGTAGAAGCTTCCTGCCATAGGGCACTACTTCATCTGGTTAGGTATCTTGTTACTGTTTGTGTTATTGTCATTGTTGTTAAGTGATTCCTTGTTGTGGTCCCTTATTTCCAATGGATTTATTCAACTAGTATTTTATTTTAAAGGAAAAAAAAATTATTTTTCTATCCTATCATCTCAAGTACGATTTTGCCTTATTTTATAATGTTCCAAGTGGGTAAGTTTTAATATACAAATAGAACATACAAAAATGTTAAGTATTTAAAAAATTAACTTAATTCTAAATTAAAAATCATAGATCTTAAAATATAAAACATACATGCCTGGTGCAATGTATAAATAATGTAAGATGGGAATAATAATCTGCATGCAATTTACAGATGGATATACTTATATAAACTTTACTTGGAGATGTGACAATTTCACAGTCCTCAACTATTTATGAGGAAAGGTAATCCATGGAAGCATGCTGGGAAATCCTGAGGTCTGCTTATCAGGAACAAATCAGTTCCTACTGACTCTAATTCTAAACATTTTACATTCTCAAATATGATGTTTTGAAACATATGTGCTTGAGTGATTAAACATTCAGCTTCTTTTCTGACTAGCAATAACTTCAAAAAACATATTTCTTCATTTTATAAGGTCTTTTATTTTTACTGCATGGATTGAAAATCAAGTTCAACTTAGCTCTTTACTGCATTGTTTAAGAACCTGCTGCCTTTTTTATATGTGTCTTTGTAAATCATTTAGTTATTTTCTGAGTAGGGAGAAGGCACCCTGTCTTCCTAGATAAGTGTGTCCTAAACTGTAATCAGTGTTTGAGATGTTGATGGTATTTCTGAGAAGAATAGATAATGAAATTCTAACTTTTGGGTTATGTTGCTGGACACAATTTTCAGATACGCATTCAGTAGCCTCTGAAATTCATCTGCACACTATTTCATAGCAATTCTTCACTTGCACTGACTAGACTGCTAAAGAAAGAAAATGTAAATAAACGCTTATAAAATTAAGTACCTGGAATTTTAAACAAAATGCTATTTTTGGTGTCCACAGTTAAAATAAGACGAAGGGTTTCTATATTTAAAACATATTTACTTCACAGAGACATGGTGTACATTGTCTAAAGGAAAATGTTGGAGCTAGAATGTGCATCAAATTAGAAGAAAAAAAATTGTTGACCTGTAATCACTTTTTATATAACTAATTTCCTTCAATTATTTAACTCAGAATTATTATTACTATGAGCAGATGTTACATTTTGTGGTTTTTATTTTACTTTGTTGCCTGCGACAGGAACTTTCTAACTAAACTATTATTCTAAATATGGAAAATAATAGTAACTAGATTAATGGCATATTAATAAAAAGTTTCAAGAGGAGAACCTATTGGCTGATAGCTATAGATAAATGCAAAAAAATTCACTTAATGTTTATTTTATCTTAGGTACTATCAGTCAAATTATACTATTTTATACTGGAATATCATTATAATATTTCTATGTTTGGCTTAAAGCAAATGGAATAAAACAAACAAACAAAAAAACCCAAAGTTTGCACTAAGTCTTTTAGTTATGGGGGGTTTAGTCAGTATTTGACTAACATGTATAATTCAAGATCAAATTAATCAAAGAATTCAACATCAAATTAATTTTCTTCAAGTGCAATTTTTTTTCCCAGGGAAAAAAAAAAAAACATATCTTATTGACACCACTAATTTGTAGAAGTTAGTATCTCAGTTTCTTCCCAACTTCTAATTAGCAATGATTATTATCAATAATTTCATAATTTTTAATAAAAATAAAATATAATAAAAATATGAAATACTTCATGATTTTTTGTGAATTTTAATTTTAATACTTTCACATTAAACCAGTATTATAGGAATTGTTTTCTGAATTGTAGACTAAAAGATGTGTGTGAGTGATTAAGAACAGAAAGACTGTGAAAGAGAGTTCAGTATCTGCTTCTCTTTCATAAAATAAACAATAAAGAGAGAAGATGTATGAGTTAATTCAGAGTGTCTGGTTTATGTCTCACAAAAGTGTACAATGATTTGCAAAAAAAAAGCAAATATTTACTAGTCATATGAATTATCACCTTTATACAGTTTCTACATTGTTGTATTAATTTAACAAAGCTTTACTGATTGTCTTGTGCATGAAGACAGTGAGAAAACAAGCAAAATTCAAGGAAACAAATAATAAGCCATCAAATGAATTAAGACCTAATTAGAATTAAGAATTCAAATTAAGGAAAAAATAAGGCTGCATAATTTACTATAGAACAAAATAAAACATGTCTCACTGGGATGGACATTCTAAATTTTCTTGTCTGAAATTCCACTGTTAGATGGCAATTAATTAAAATCCCCAAATATGAGATTCTTTTTAAAAATTCTAAAGGAAGAGTATTTCAGATGCTGGGAAAGTACTTATAAGGCCACACAAGAGGGAATGTGTTGAGCAAGATTGAGAAACAGCACGAGGACGCAGGTGGCTGGAAAACAGGGAGGATCACAGTCACTGAAGATGAGCATGGAGAATTCAGAGAATTGAGAACATATTGAAGAAAAAAATTGAATTTTGTTCCTGTTTTATTAGAAATGCTTTGGCAAGCCTTAAGCAGAAGAGTAACTGATGTGATTTATGTTTTTAAATGTACACTCTGGCTGCTACATCAAGTGTGAAAGCCGGGAAACATCTTAAAAGGCTACTGGAATTGTCCCAGAAAGCAGAGACAGTAACAAGAGGCTGGCCCAGTGAACTTGAGATTGTCCTGGGAAAGTCGGTACAAGAAACATCTTTGGTCCTAGAGGGGGTCATGGGTTGGGCACAAGGAGGATTCAGTTGAGATGGTCCATACCAAAAATTATTTTGACTGAACATATTAAAAATTATGTAATTGGCTATTTTCAATGACTGAAATAATTGTGAATGGTTTAATGTCATTTTAAATACAAACTAAGCAGGTATTCTTGGCAAAAACCTTATCAACTTTAAAGCACAGTCTCACCACAAGCTATTCACAATACATGAACATTCATGTTACTCCTTCCAAACATTTCTTCAACTAAATGTACAAAAATGACAAATACATAATCTCCAATAGGACTCTAATCCTTTGCCCTACTGTCATATGAGGCATTAGCCTATTATATTCTTGAAATAGAATTCTCATCAGTGCCAAAGGCTGTCAGGTTTAATTCAGCGTATCAATTCTACACAACTAAATAGAGGTCAGAGAAAGTATTTTTAAAATATAATACAAATCTCTTTGCATTTGTATTTGTACTCTCCATGTTAATGTGAAAGATCTTTTGATTCACAATGTTCAGCTCAAATGATTGTATTTTGAGCTTCTAAATTCAGAGTTAAGATTAAACCCAAAAGGATTTATCCTTTGCTGAAAATTACATATTTAATATGATATTCAAAGAAAATTTGCTTGGTTGCATTGATTTTGAATGCTTTTGGCTGCACAAATCGTGTTTTTGTTCAGAAACTAGTGTACAATTGAATAACACATAAGAACACTAAGATAGTTTCATTTTTTGAAATATGAAAAACTATACCTGCTATACAAATACAATAATAAGTCTACTGGAAATTTTTAAGTTATTCTAATCCTTCATGTATTTCAAAATTTACAATATATAATAATTCTACGGTATGTTTTGTTTTGTGATTTTCATGCTTTGTAAATATTCCTGCTTTAACTTTCTCTAAAAAAATTAAAACCATCAATTGAGTTAATTGAAAAATATAAATGAAAACAAAAACAAATCATTTAATATCCCTAATTTTGCCAGGGGAGATGGCACTTGCCTCGAGTCCCAGTAATTCAGGAGACTGAGGCAAGGGGATCACAACTTTGAGGCCAGCTTGAGCAATTTAATGTGAATCTGTCTCAGAATAAAAAATAAAAATAAACAGTTGAAGTAAAGTGTATGTCTGTGGTAAATCAACCCTGGGTTCACTTCCCAGTATCGCACGCGCGAGCGCACACACACACACACACACACACAATAAAGTAAAATAAATAAATAAATAGATAAATCTCTATTGGGACTGTTTGAGACAGTTTTATGGACACCATTCCAATAAATGATGTGAGTTATCATGTTCTGAGGGCATGAGGGGAATGTTACAAATAATGTAAGACAAAAATTTGCAAATTTATCAGAATATTTCAAATTAAGTATCATGATAATAATAATTTTTCATAATTTTACAACATTCTTGTTTGCTTGTGTGCCTTATATCTGTATTTCTTAATACATGTATTTCTGTTTTACTTACTATTCATGATTACATTTTACCTTACTTCACCTATCACTTTCTTTATGAAATCTTCCTCATTTCTGAAAATAAAACTATCTTTTCTATAGTACTCCTCAATAATATGTATCTTTTGTATTCTAAAACTTTTAATATTTAGCTACATCTGCTTAATCATATGTCTTTCTTCAATTAAACTGTGATCTCCCTGAGGGCAAGGCACACAACTGATTCTTCCATCTGGTAGATGACCACTGAATTATCAAAACTCTTAGATTTATATATCTTAGTTATTGTGACCCTGCACAAAATGTGCATTAAAGGGGTGGTAATTTTTATGATTTCATAAGTGTCAGTAAATGATAGACAAAGGAAACTTGAAATAATTTTTATAAATGAGGTATTGTATTTTTTGTATATATCAGTCATAATTCCTACTATCCAGAAAATCTCCACTACTAAAACCTTTCAAGATTCAAAAAAGTAAAAATACTTTCTTGCTTGACCATTGTGATCATGGATTAAGTGATTTGGGGATTTAAGGAATGCATGAGATATCTATATCTGTATCTATATCTATATACATATGTATGGATATATATATTTAAGGAACTCATGGATTATATATATTTATTTAGTTGATATTTATTGATTTAGTTAGATATGTAAGTGTCGTAATTAATTAAACGTTTTTTTTTTCTTGCTTTGAAAACTATGAACATAATACTATTATTTTATTTAGATAAATAGGCTAACTGTGCCATGCTGTGGTTATACATACATAATCTGTTAAGCCTGAAATAAAGTTTTTAAAATATTTAGTTCTTTAACACATTGGAATTCATTATGAAGATACAATATATTTTAATAATATTGTTTGAATTTGACTAGAAATTATTGTTATGTCCTGAGGAATCATACCACACGTATTGTGTAGCTTGTGACATATTACTTTCTAAACTTAATCTCTTAGGGTTCAAGAAGAGACATTATCATTATCATGACATGATCATAATAACATCTTGAGGGATACTGAGGCATTTAAGAAAAGTGATAATTTTTATACTAATTGTCTTTTTTCTTTGTTCTATGCTTTGAAGTTTTTCTTTCCCTTTTATCTTCCTAATAGAATATTTTTGTGTGAGTAGTAATTGCAAAATAATTTTCAACATTATTTTTTATAAACTGCATCATAATGCTTTAATGAATTACTCTGATAAATTTTAAATTAATACTATAATTTTCACAAAATATTTATGTTCTGTATTATAGAAGGTTATCACCTTTTAAAAGAAAATATTATTTCATAAGATAGTTTCATAAATAGTTTGTTACAGCTTTAAGAGTCTTATTAATGAAACCTTTGTTATTTTTTCATTTGTAATTAATATTCAGTAGCAATTTATCTTGTGTCCTTACTTCATCAAAGTTGTTTACATGTATCATTTATTTTGTCCCATGAAACAAATATAAAACCTCTATAACTATGTCCTATTATTAATATTAATTTTACATGTAAAGAAATTGAAGCATAGATGAATAAAGTTCTTTCCAATCTTACAAAGAAAACATATAGAAAGCTAAAACTTTAAACCAGATTGAATTCAGAGGAGACAGTGAATTGGTTAAAGTGTTTCTGCCATAAACAGAAAACTGTTTTTCAGTGGACATCTATAGAAATTTCAGCAACTGAGTTATATTTTTAAAGAAGTATCACAGGATTAATGGACTAATAATAAATTATTCAAGTTTTTAGACAGGAAATGTTTTCAATAAATACATAATGTATCCCAGGTATTACAGATTTATACATTTGAAGCAGCCAATTTCTGTTTTTCAAACATAAAAATCCCTCTTCTTCTCTCAAATCATCCAAATGCAACATAAAAACAACACCTTTAACAGGAAACCAAAATATTCTGAAAGCATCATCTGAAGAAAGTCCACCAAGTACAACCAAATGAGGTAGAGTAGGGAAGTGCCCTCTCACGCCTGAAGTTAACGTGGCAGGGAGAAAAGCCATAGGTCTCTACCAGTAATTCCCTAGGATTGCTGTTATAACTCAGCAAAGCTGTTTTTACTTAGAGTTGTGTTTATTACAGGAAGACTTCTAACTAAAATCAGCAAAGCTTTCGGACCAATAGGAACCATTGATGAGAAGACATCATCCTCTCCATTGAGATCCTATTGACAGGCTTAATTCCCAATAGTTATGTGCAATGACAAACATGCTAAAAACAATCAAGGAAGCAAAACATGTGTCCTGCTTTTTTTTTTTTTTTAATTGGGGTTTTTTGTCATATAAGCATTTAGTGCTTATGTTACTGACCCTACTTCCTCAATTCTCAACTCCCAGTGTCTCAAGAGGTCAAACAGATACAGCATGATGCATTGGCCCCACTGTAAATCATATTGCTATCATAAACTGTCATATTCCAAGGCCATAGGTGTGCAAACATACTTGTTAAGCAGGGTATTTTAAGGCCTTAAAAGTTATCTCCCAGAGGTAGGTCAAGGAATGATCTTTCTTTGGAATGTGCAAGGTTTGAACATCTCACGCCTGCTGAGTCAGTACTTTATTGCACAGCAGGGAAAAACCAATAATCCCTATTTTGCAATAAATTAATAACTCATTTGCATGTTACAGAAGGCACCTTGACACTTATTTTTGACATAATAAAGGACGCCAGAACCTTGACTGAATTAAGATAAATCAAGCAGATGCAGTAAAAGAAAATGCAGGCTTTTGATGCACTGAAGTAAGGAGATTCTAGGGTGGAAAAACAGCTAAATGTGGTCTAGGAGCTTGAGAGAAGTCTATTGGAGGTGATCTAGCATGCAGGAGCACACACACACACACCACACACATATGCACAACACACCACACACACCACACACATATGCACAACACAATTATACTCCTACGTTAAATTGCTGAAAATTAATTTTTCATGAAACAGCATAACCTTGATCTTCCAGCTATTTAAAATTTTATTGTCTTCACTCACCATGCAAGTATTTCCTCATGCCTTCTTCTAAACATAAACACTACAAGATTTCCCTTAAAACAAATAATAAAAAATAGGCATATAATAACATTTAAAGAGTGTAAGAGGGAAATGAAAATCCTAAATAATCATGAAAGAATACAAAACACACCATTATGCATGTGTTGAATGAACACACACATAGACACCCAAAAGTCATGTACAAATACACACCAGACATAAAATGACAGAACAGTAAGAATCATAAACAAATATTTTAAAATATAATTATTAAATTCAAAAAAGCATTTTTCATGTCATAAAATTTTAACAATTAAAGCTCTAGAATGAAATGGTAACTCAAGAAAAGAAGAGAGTAACTGAAGAGGCAGAACTAAAATAAGAGAGAAATTAAGGTCAGAGAAATTAAAGTCACACTGGATGAATATGATAGGAAAATAGACATAGACTTAACAAAAGCTGTTATATGTATGACAGTTGTGAGAAAACAGAGCATACTAAAAATAAAAAGAGCAGATGGTTTATGAAAAAAATTAGAAATAAATTAATAGATACTGAAGAACAAAAATGAGCCAAAATATGAATATTAAACATCCCCCCAAAAGAGGACAAATGAAAAAAAGCAGTCAAATGCATAATTCAACATGATATTTCTACAATGGAGAAAAACAAATCTTTGGACTGAAAGTTTAAAAAAAATACAGATACAGTTCAATCAATACTGACATACTGCCTGGGGCAGTTAATTGACTTGAAAGATAAAGAATCCCAAAAGCAGCCTGGCAGATCTTCAAGTCAACTACAAGCAGGATAAACCTGGCTTAGTTCTGACTTCTTCATAGTAACATTGTGTACAAGAAGACAACCAGAGCAAATATCAACAAGGTTTTCTGGAAACAAAATGTGACCAAAAATTTAAAATTTAGTTCAAGTGTTAAGTTTTGCACATTTATGAGATCAATAGATAAGACAAAGAACATAAGATTCCAAACATATATTTTTATAAGACACAAATGATGTCTCTAGAATACACAGTAACCAGGTAAGATTCTACAAATGCAAAGCCTTTCTGACATTTGTAGTAATAGCACATGAATAGGGATATAATCTTTATTTTCATGAAATTCAAAGGCATGAACCAACAGAATTATAAAACTGATATGCTACCACATTCAGTGTTTCTCGACCAACTCACAATTAATAAAATGCTATTGATACATTAGCCTTCAAACTCTGTACTTATGGGTAATACTCAGATTTTAATCCACGATATCAATTAAGAAGGATTCATTAAAGCCCTCTCAATCATGAAGCTTCCCCTCCCTAATGAAACTTTATTGATTTCTTATTTTGTATTATAGAGCAAAAGTAGCTTCCCAAATTTCTATCATTTCTTGTTCCCCAAATTTATATATATTTATATATACACGAATAATAAAAGCAAAAATAACTTTGTTCTGAAATATTTAAATTGACTATCTTTGGTGTAAAATTTGATATCTTTTCTGGTTTCACAATTGTGACAACACCCAGAGAAACTTTCAGAGTTGAAAATGCAGTATTTTATAGCCAAGAAATCTCAAAGAATAAATGCTATGCAAACATATCCATGATTTCAAACAGATTGTTAAGAGTCAGAAAATTAACATGGATTGCCATTATAATGCTTATTGTCCAAATGGGATTTTAAGAGTGGGTTAAGATCTAACATTTTTGGAGAACACTAGGATATGTGGTTAACCTATCTGTAAACCATGTGTACCAGCCTTCCATTATTGTAACAGAAAATGTGAGATAATCAGCTTATGAAAAGAAAAAAAAATATTTTGGCAATTATTTTGGAATTTCGGTTGTGTTGAATTAGATCTACTGCTTTTAGGCCTCTACTGGGAATGGCTACATATAATGGGGAGAGTGTGTGGTAGGGTAGACCATTCAATTAGTGACCAGAATAAAAGGGAAAAAGAAAGAGCCTAGCTTCCCACAATCCACTCAAGGGCATGATCTTGGCCTCCCATAGTTCCCCCTGCCTTCTAATAGCTCCAAGCTGAGGACCAAGACTTTTAATACATGTGCATTTGGAAGGCAGTCCAGATAAAAACTATTGCACTGTGTTAGATATGAAATATTAATTTGCACAATAATCTTATGAATATGATATTATTACCATTCAATTAATGATAATATTGAGTCTTAAGGTAAATTTGTTAAATTGTAGTCAATGGTGCAGACAGAATTTCAATCCAGAACTAACAGGTCCTAGAATTTGTACCCTTCAAAATACTCTTACGTAGAGCAAATTCATTCAAGGCAACAGGATTACAAAAAGTGTCATAGTGGTCTGACACAAATTTTTTATATTTATCTTTAATTTTTCTCAATGTTATAAATTTGTATAAAGAAATGTTGCATTGTTTCTTTTTCCCAAAAGTAATAAAACAAATGTATGTGTAAGTATTATAATTTAGGTATTTGCAGTTACATAGTGTGTTATTCAGGGAAAATTGCTAATAAAAAATGTTTCATGGAAGATTAGTTGTTTAGATTTGTAATGTGAAGTACCAAATGTAAAGTACAAGGTTCTTATTTGTTTTCTATCATTTCAGCTTAAATAAGTGAAGTCCCTGATTGTTCCTAGAGTGCTCGGCTCTTACTTGTTTAGCAGTTTCTGCCCCTTCTGCTGAGAAGAACTCAAATGGAAAAAAAGGGAGGGGAATAGAAAAGAAAAGTAGAGGAAAGAATGTTTAAGTTCAATTCACCAAGGAAGGAAAAGGGAAGAAGAGCTTCTTTGCTTCTTCAGTGTGGCTGAAAGTGAGATTTGAAATTGGTCAATAATTGCTGGCTTTTTTTTTTTTTCAGGAGAATATACTCGAGACTGTTTGCTTTTGAAGTGTTCTATTCAATTAAGACACTTCATTCCTTCTCTGCAGCCTTCCTCTGTCATCATCAGATTAACTGTCTACCTTGTAATTCTGTAGCTATATAAACAAGACAACTATTCTAAACAGCAATATCTACCAACATCACCAGATCTACAGAATGTCTTAGAAAAGCAGAGATGGAATCAACTTATTTCTTTTTTTTTATTGGTTGTTCAAAACATTACAAAGCTCATGATATATCATCTTTCATACATTTGACTCAATTGGGAATCAACTTATTTCTTGTTCTGATTCCTCACACAGCAGGATACCAGTCTGAAAATAAGTTATTGTAGAGTAATGCTTCCAGACCAAACAAAAAACAAAAAACATTTCTTCATAAAATCAGGACACCAAAAATATTTCAGATTGTTTCAGATCTATGTGAGATGGAGTGTTAACATAGAGGGGAAAAAAACTAGTATTAAAGGATCGCCTTGCATTGAAATATTTTTATCTCTAACCCAGCTCTTTACACTTACAATGGCATCTACTAAATTCTCATCCCAACACATATGGTTGATCCACTTGTAACAAACAGCAGTAATTGATAAAGTATAACAATAGATAACAATAACATATATGAATGTCCTAAAAAGAAGGAACATCTTTGAGTAATAGAAAGTTCCTAGAAACTCAAAGCAAAGTACATTACTCTCTGTGGGCCAGCTGAGCTCCCAATCCAGAGAGAGACTGGTGAACAGGAGTCCAAAAGTAGCATAATAATAAAGACTAAATATTTTTGAACTCATGCTATGCTCACAAACTTATTGACTTTTTTCAATTTTTAATATACTTCTTTTTTTGCCAAAACAGAAAACAAAAATGTATATATGTGTGTATCACATTATTTTTTTATCATGCATGTATTGTATAATGTTCAAATGAGGCTAAGCACATTTATCTCCTCAAATATTTTTCAGTTCTTTATGGTGAAAATTTTCAAAATAATTTCTTCCATTTTTTTGGAGACCTACAGTTTACCTACAATTACCATCTCGTATAATAGATCACCAGAGTTGTTTTTCATCTTGTATAATATATCACCAGAGTTTCTTGCTGCCCCCACCAAACTCTCCCTTAGCCTCGATAACTACCATTTTACTCTCAACTCCTATTATATCAGCTGTTTTAGATACTACATAAGAGAGAGATCATGTAGTGATTGTCTTTCTGTCCTTAGTTTATTTCACCTGAAATGATTATCTCCAGTTCCATCCATGTTACTGAAAATTACAAGATTGCATTTTTATGGGTGAACAGTATTCCATTGTAACATATATCACAAAGTCACTTCTTGAAGCCAATAATTAGAAAACACAAAGGAAGCTGAGGTATATCTATTGCTAGATTTATGGCTTTTTTTTTTGAGGTAGGGTAGTTACTGGGAATTGAATTCTGGGGCACTTGACCACTGAACCACATTTCCAGCCCTTTTTGTATTGTATTTAGAGACAGGATCTCAATGAGTTGCTTAGCACCTCACTGTTGCTGAGACTAGCTTAGAAATTGTGATCCTCCTGCATCAGCCTCCCATGGCATTTTGAAAAACTGTGGCAAAGAGGCAGAAGAAAATTGAAAGTTATGGAGCCAAAGCAACCTTTCCATCAGTAACTACATCTGTAACATCCTCAAAGTCATCTTGAGTCAAAGACCAAAATACTTAGAATCTGGAGCCAGTGTAAAATGTTTGGCAAAAAAAAAATAGTTGCTTCAGAAAACTGCTGCATAAGGAGAGAGAGAGAGGGGAGGGGAGAGGGAGGGAAGGGGAGGGAGGGAGGGGGAGGGAGGGAGGGAGGGAGGGGGAGGGAGGGAGGGAGGGAGGGAGGGAGGGAGGAAATATGAAACAAAACAAAAATTACTGACTCAAAATTGTCCAGCCTACAATAAGTAGAGGACAAATCAGAAAATAAAGAAAGCTGAGTTAAGAAAATTCACCAACAAACAAACATACAGAACTGGAATACATCTGAATGAAGTTATACTTGTGAAACTAACACTGCCTTTAAAATGACCATGTTTAGAGCTGGGTGTGATGACTCATGCCTGTGATCCCAGACTGAGACAAGAGGATCACAAGTTCAAAGCCAGCCTCAGCAAAAAGCAGGTGCTAAACAATGCAGTGAAACCCTGTGTCTAAATAAAATACCAAATTGAGTGTTGGGGCTGTCAAGTGCCCCTGAGTTAAATCACCAGGACCAGCCCCCCCCCCAAAAAAAAAAATCACCATGTTTAGGATCCTCAAAGAAATTTAAGTAAAGATAATACAAGATAGATTCCACATGTTGGCAATCCTAGCCTCCTGCTACTGCCTTCCTGTAGAGTTATGAAAATTTAAAATATTACCCAGATTCCTTTGTGGCCAGATGAATGTAGGTGCATTCCATCAAGGGCATTTGCACAAGCTTGAGTCTAATATTGAGGTAGGTTGCAGAGGCAGCTCTGGAAGCCTCCTTTTTGCTAATGTATAATGTGGCAGGTGCAATGTATCTCCGGATTGTAAATTCAGGTGGTGGTTAACAGCCTTTGATCAAACATAAGGTGATTATTCCTTAAGCCACAGATTTTAACCATTTCTTGATTCCTTATCAACATTGAACTAATGTGTTTCCAAGGCAAATAACACCTGGGAATGTGCTGTCCTGATTATTTGAGAGAGGTTAGGAGTCTGATTCTCTGTAGATCTCTTCTTTCCAACCCTTCTTTAAAACCAACTGAACACAGACACTCCACCACATACCCACACACAAACAATAATGTCAAAGTAAAGATTTAAAAAGAAAACCAAGAATATTTATTTCTCTGTTGTTACCATTATAAAATAAATATTAAAAGGTAAGGCAAACAGAGATGAGACGAACAGCTCAGAACACAAAGGACAGGGAATAACCGCTTCCCCACAAAAAGAGAAAAAAATGTAAGAATTTTTTAATAGATTGGCTATGAAAAACAGTGGGTGATAAATTTGAAATATCTAATATTTAAAGAAAGACCGTGTTTCAATTGTTTGGGAAAAAAGAACATATTTAGATGATTCTTAGAACCCACCATGATAAACTGAAAACCATCATCAAACTAAATGCCCAAAACAACAGTACAAGTACCAGAATAAACTATAGGTGAATTCCCTTAAATTTGGGAAATGAGAAAAACATCATAATTATGAATAAAAATTAATAAAGAGTAAAAAGGAAAGCATGACAACTTTGTGTAAAAATAACACAAGAAAATTATTCTGCCTGTAATGTATAGCAGGAGCAAATCTAAAAAAAGAAACTAACAAGAATATTTGCAATGCACGTCACTAACATATGGTTCATTCTTGTTTCTATGTAAAGATATCCCTAAACTGAGAATAAAGCAGTAAACATTTTTAAAGGCAAAGCAAAAGAAAATAGGGTTCAAAAAATAAAATAAATATGGCTCTTGATAAGACATAATCAACTTCTCTTGAGTTTACCATGAAGTATTACTTCTCCCTCTACCAAATTAGTAAAAATACTAAACTTTTGTCTGAACACTGGTGGTAAAGTGTGCAGACACTTGATTGTGGGCCAATCAAGTGGCTCTGGGCAGGATATGTGGTAGTTCACCCATGTGACAGAGATCTTGTTCTTTTGACCCAGCAATCCTATTTATGAGAAATTCTGCATATGCCCAGGACCATGATTAAAATGTTATATTCAGAATAGCAATTATTTTTATATTTTTGTTATAAAATTGGAAATAATCTATATTACCATCAGGCAATTAAAAGGTATCTATACTATAGAATCTGCTGCTGCCTTATAGAAGAGGAGGAATATTTGGATGGAGAGGAAAATATTCTAGGCTGCAGTATTGAATGGAAAACCAAAGTATAAAATATTGTGTCTTACCTTTGTTGTAAGGGGAAGGTAACAAGAATGATATATTTTTAGAAATCTGTATAATACATTCCAGAAAAAATATGCCCTAAAAGTAATAACAACTAGAGCACAAGGAGATGTAATGGATGCATACAAAGGCAGAAACAAGATTTTTGTCTTATGTATTTTATATAATGTAAAAAATTCAAGCAAGAAAAATAAGTTGATTTTCCAAAAATAGCTAGTTTATTTAAAAAGAATATATAAAATATATGAAATACTAATATGTTTTAAAATTGGATCTTAAATGTATTTTATGTATTTTCTTTTAGATGTTTTAAATAATAAGTATCCATATGCAAAAGGATTATATATGTTTGCATACTTAATATGGAGTTTTTTGTGGGTTACAAATAAATCCCATAGGATATTTTAAAAATATTTCCAAAACTGGAAATAAAAATGATGAAATTTCACTAATTCAAAGAATTTAAAACACTTTATTTGAAATATACAACCCAATTTTAAGTAATTTATGAATAACACAGTAACAGTGCTAAAAACATTTATAAATAAAGGCAATAAAATCCCATGAAATTAATATAAAGCAAACTTAAAGGTAAATTTGCATGCCCCAAATCATATTGTTTTATATAAACATGTAACTCACTGGATACCATCTGAGTAATTCTAACTAAAACAAATTGAAGAACTTATCAAAGAACACATTAATGTAACTGAAAAATAAGAAAAAAATAAAAATTTAGTTCTTTTAAATACTAAAATAGCAACTGGACTTCAAGACTTATTGATATAAATGAATAAAGTAGAGGTATGAGGAGAAGAAAGAAAAGGAAAGAAAGAGAAGAGAGGAATGTTTTTCTAAACAGATATAAAACAACAGTAGACTTATGGAAGAAACTTCAATAGTTGCAGTAATTGTGTATTTATATATTTAAATTAACTAACCATTATGATTTAATATCATCAGTGGAAGGTTACTGAATGTCATTGTTATATTGTTTTTCTGTTGTCAACAACTTTCAATAAGAAACTAAAATCATAATAAAAATTACTTTCAAAAATATTTTGTACAGATTTGCCAGTATAACCAACATGGAGCAATGTTCCATGCTACCTGATACTCCTAGGATATTAATCCATAGGCTTCACCTTTTGCCATTTATGAAAAATAAAATAAATTAAAAATAAGGTCTGAACTTTTTTTGGCTAAATGTTTTTTTTTTTCTGAGAAAACATGTTTTTCTAACCAAATATAGCCCTTATTTAATATATATTACTATCATAGTTGTATTATGAGGTATTAGAAAAAAATCATTTATCACAATTACTCATTTCCTTTTAGTGATAAAATCTGGTCTAGTGTATTAGTTAGCTTTCCTTCTTCACTGGGTCATATACCTGAGAGAAACAACTTAGAGGAGGAAATATTTATTTTTACACAATCCATGACTGGCTGTCTCCATTGCTCTGGGCATGAGGTAAATAAGGCAGAACATCCTGGCAGAAGAGTGTGGAGGAAAGTTGATCATCTCAGTGCAGACAGAAAGCAGAGAGTAAGAAAAAGAGGTGGGGGTGGGAGGGGAGAGAGAGAAGAGGGACAGGGACAAGATATAATCCCCAAGGGCCTCCACCAGTGACCTACTTCCTTCAATTGTGCCCCATCTGCCTATGGTTCTATCATCTCCCAAGTACTCCATTCACTCATGCTATTGTTAAGCATGATGAGATTACAGCCCTCAAGATCTGATCATTTCCTAAAAGTCTCACCTCTGAACATTGCTCTATTGGGACCTAAGCTTTCAACACATGAGACTTTGGAGAACATTCCAGATCCAAATCATAACTCCCTGTATCATTCATTCATGTGTTTTTTCTTAAGGCCATAGTGTATATTACACATGCAATTTATTATCCTAGTAGAACATTTTACAAACCTGGAAAAGCCAACGACAAGAGGTAAAAGTGATTATATTCTTTACAAACAAAAAATATTGATATTTACCATCATATAACATAAGCATAATAATGAATTAACTTTTCATGGTCATTCATTAATATCACATGTGTGACATGTCCAACATAAACATGGCTGTTGTACGTCAATTTATTTTTTCTTAAATAAGAAAATAATTTTTTTCTTAAGTAATATTTAGTAAGCATAAATCTAATGCCCCAAAGTTTTCCTGTTAACTATCTTTCTCAATGGTCAAAAATATTTAAATTAATTTTATAACCCACATCGAATAATTTGGTAGATGCTTATCTTCAATATTGCATTCAAATTTCTAATTAAAAAAAAAAAAAACCTCCAGACTCGCCACATAGTGGCACATACCTGTAATCCCAGTGATTTAGAAGGCAGGATAGTATGCTCGAGGCCCTAAGCAACTTAATGAGACCCTATCCAAAATAAAAAATAAAATGGGCTAGGTATGTAGCTCAGTGGTGAAGTGTCTCTGAGTTCAATCCCCAGTAACAAATTTAAAAAAAATAAAATTGTAACCAGCCACTGTGGCACATTCCTGTAATCCCAGCGGCTTGGAAGGCTGAAACAGGAGGATCAAGGGTTTAGAGCCAGTATTAGCAAAGTCCAGGTTGAGAGCCAGCATTAGCAAAGTCCAGTGAGACCCTGTCTCTAAATAAAATACAAAAAGTAAAATTGGAGATGTGGCTCAGTGGTCTAGTGCTCTGAGTTCTATTCCTAGTACCGAAAAAAAAAAAAAAAAAAGAAAAGAAAAAAAAAAAAGTTGCAGACTGGGCTGGGGATGTGGCTCAAGCGGCCCGGGTTCGATCCTCAGCACCACATACAAACAAAGATGTTGTGTCCGCCGAGAACTAAAAAATAAATATTAAATAAAAAATTCTCTCTCTCTCTTTCTATCTCTCTCTTTAAAAAAAAAAAGTTGCAGACTAACATATTCATATTTTTGTAATTAATTAAAGGCATGTTTTAAATGTTGTTTATATACTTTACTATAAGCAAAAAAATGGCATCTAGTTACATTATAATTTCACAAAATGTTTGGACAGGTATAATATCATGAGGATATCTGGAGAGGATTGTTTAAGGCAAAAAGAACAGTAAATATGGCTCCAAAGCAGATATACACACAAGTCAGAAGTGGGGGAGCAAAGTGAGTGGAAAGAAGATATACCCAGGGGACAGTTTATGAAAGATTCTTAAAAATTTATTTTATTTTATACAAGATCCTTTTAAATAATTTAATTTAATTTTAAATGAGGCAATAATTTGAGGAAATAAAGCAGAAGAATCACATAGACTGGCTTGTTTTTAAAGATTATGCTGGGTGCTACTTGAAAGAAAACTGATAAAAATGGGAATAAATTAGAATACCTTTGCGTTGGTTAAGAAAAGAGGTGGTACTAAGTTGTACTACAATTGTAAAACTAATAAATAGCAAATAAAAGTGACAGAAAGTGGTTAATTATAAGCTATTATTCAAAGTTGTAAACTTTCCTTGGTAAAATTATGGTAGTTAAGTAAAAAGCAGAATTAAGAAGGACTTGGAATTTTTTGAATTTTACCATTTGAATGGATAAAAAACTAGAAGAAAGTATTTCTGATAAAGAGCAAATTAACAACTTTGTTAAGCACTTTATTTTCAAAACTTTCAGATGGTAATCAGACTACTCAGAAAGAAACATTCAAATTATACCTACTTTTCAAATGCTGATATAGTATTGTTAAGCATGAAGATACATAATATTACAATATCACAACACTCCATTCCAGAACTTAATTAAAATGTCTAAGAAAAAGCTGTAATTTTAACTTGTCTGCACATAGAAAATATGGTCTTGTGCCACATGATGTTTTGGTCAATTACAGACCAAATATATGGCAGCAGTCCAAGAAGATTATAATGCAGTTGAAAAATTCCTATCACCCAGTGAAGTTTTGGCCTTAAAAATATCAGAAAGCAATGCTTTACTTATGTGTTGGTGGTGATACTGGTGTAAACAAATCTACTGCACTGCCAGTGATATAAAAGTATTCACAAATAGCCACATACAGTATGTAATACTTGATATTGATAATAAATGACTATGTAGCTTTTTTATATATTTTCTATAAAATTCTTTTATTGTCATTTGAAAGTGTGCTCCCTCTACTTATAAATAAATTATTTACTGCAAAACAAAATGCCATAGTATCCAACCGCAGCTCATACCTCTAGTCATAACATATTTCTTGATTGAATCAAGTGGTCACATCACGTGATTGATCCATGGCATTGAGGTTTGGTTATGTGTACTCTGTATCTTGTTCACACAATGATAAAACTGTCTAAAACTGCACTTCTCAGGACGTTTCTCTGTCTTTAAGTGATACAGGACTGAACTTACATCCATGATCCTTAATGAGTTTACTAAAAGGGGGAAACTAAACAGAGAAAAAAGACCCAGGCATGAGGTCAATTTTTAGCAGTTTTAGTAAAAAGGATAAATGATTAATGATAGCCTGATTAAAGGTGAGAAAAATTTAGAAATAATAGCCACACTGCAGCACAACAGTTTCTGGCTCCTTTTTCTCCTTCTTCTCACTCATTCACATGTTCACACCTACATCACAATTATCTGTTGAAAGATGGGCACAATAATAAGAAGCCATATTTCTTTTACTTATAGATATTTCACCTGAGGCATCTGAAGGAAACATGGAAAGAATTCTTGTAGTAAGTCATTAAAGTCAGGAATTAGGTATGGAGGAAGACTTTATATGAATTGATAAGTAAGTTGATGTGAAAAGTCCTGTGTGTGTGTGTGTGTGTGTGTGTGTGTGAACATGCATATTTGCAAACCCTACCAGAAATTTCAGTATATGACAGAAATAATAATGAAAATGATACAAACAGCTAACTTATGTTGATGCTCTAATAAAGCCTTGATAAAATCTTGAAATGAATAAAAATATTTAAACTTCACAAAATAGAGTTATGATCATTTTTTTCCATTCACCAGCTGAAGAACCCAAGATTCAAAACACTGGCAAAGACAAAATTTGATTTAATAATTTTGTTCCCACTGCAAATTGGTGTAGCCAATATAGAAAGCAGTATGGAGATTCCTTGAAAATTGGAAATAGAACCACCATTTGACCCAGCTATCCCACTCCTCACTCTATACCTAAAGGACTTAAAAAACAGCATACTATGGGGACACAGCCAATCAGTGTTTACAGCAGCACAATTTACAATAGCTAAACTGTGGAACCAACCTAGTTGCCCTTCAAACAGATAAATGGATATAGAAAATGTGGTATATATACACAAAGGAATATTATTCAGCAATAAAATAGAATATAAAATTGTGGCATTTGCAGGTAAATTGATGGAGTTGGAGAATACAATGCTAAGTGAGGTAAGCCAATCCCCAAAAAACAAATTCTGAATGTTTTCTCTGACAGAAGGGTGCTGATTCATAATGGGAATGGGAGTGGGGAGCATGAGAGGAATAGATGAACTCTAGATAGGGGCAAATGGAGAGGGAGGGGAATGGAGGAGGCATGGGAATAGGAAAGAAGGTGGAATGAGATGGATATCTTCACCCTAAGTACATGGATGAAGACACAAATGGTGTGACTCTACATTGTGAACAACCAGATATATGAAAAATTTTGTTTTCTATGTGTGATATGAATTGAAATTCATTCTGCTGTCATATATATCAAATTAGAATAAATTATAAAAAATAATTTTTCCAAAGGTTTTAATTGGACAAAATTAAGAGTAAAATAGTACTATTTTTAAATACAGAGAAGCTATGAAATAGAAAAGGAACAGTAAAATAATTACTTTGTTGTAGTCTCTTCTATAGTGATGTTGCTCCTCTGCATCTGTTGAGTGTTTATTTTGAGCCAAGCAGTTGCCTAAGTGCTTTACAAACATTTGTCCCTTTATTCTTGTATTTATCCCATATAGAAAATAAGATTTTGAAGAGATAAATTACCTAGTATATGGATGGGTGGGGAATGTAAAAACCAAATGTTAGCTATAGTTCTTATGCCTTCAAGTACTACTTTTAAGGCCTGTTTTTATTTATATACATAAGAGAACTGAAGCACAGAGATTCTAAGTAACTTAATTATGATCACACAGTGAAAGAACTGATCTGTACTCTTAACCTCAACTCTCCATTGTCTGATGGTGACCTCAGTAGATTTAAGCTTCCCAGACAAAGGACAAGGAGCATAATCTGAACTGTTATTGACAGCAGCAGACAGAACAACTAAGCAAATGGGTTTTGCTTTCTATCATTAAGTCCAGAACTATGAAAATCTGTGGGAGTCAGTTTTGCAAATGAAAGTTCCTTACTAAAATATGAAACTTCCTGGAGAAAAATTTTGGCAAGAATAACACTTGGAACATAAAGTAGCAATTGTTTCAATTCCTGTGTTATCTGTTAGGAATCATCTGTTCTTAATTAAAATCTATATTTTATCAAAGCTGTGTGATTGGATCTTTTACATTGAGCAATATTGTTGATGATATTTCATGACTTTTTTTTTTCAAACATAGAAACAGTGAGAGGAAGAAAGATTAGAAAATGTTGTATCATTAGATATGACATCATCTGTTACCTGGTTGCCTAAGGCAATGGGCAAGCTGTTATCCTACTTCTGCTTTTAGTTTACTTTATTTAACTTGTCTTATTTTATGTAGTCACAAATTAAGTTATGTATTGTTGGTTAATAAAAAATTATATGAGAAGGAAGAGGTTGATTTGAGTGAAACAACACTTGACTCATAATTTGTTAATTAAATTTTGATATTTCTGCTGGAAAATTGGAAGTAAGTTACAAATGAATGTAGACATGAAATTCTAGGATAATAATCTCCTTTAATCACTATTATGTTGCTAAATTGATCCTTTTTCCAGTACATTGAAATATATCATGTTCACCCATAATTACTAATTAAATAAGAGGATTGGAAGTCATCAAAGTATTATGTAAAAAAAGTCTCTGGTTTGTTGCTGTGGTAAGTACTTTGGATTCAACCTTTTAATCTAAGTTTTCTGTACATACATCAAACATTTATTTGTGTCTTATTAATATTTTATTTCAACTAATTGTACATAGCATATTAAATACAGCTATTATTCAAAGAGACAGTATGCACTTGCTGATTAAAATATAACCTTTTTGTCCTCTTAACACTTTCCTAGAAATATTGATTTTATGAAAGAGTAACATCTAGTTATGTCTTACAGTATTTTTTTTTGCCCTTTGCATTGGTTACAGTCTGTTTGTTTTTTAATGTTGACATTAAAAAACAAAAGATGTTAGGCTATTTTACATACCACAAACTAGCATTTAATAAACATTTCCTATAAGATTTATGAATTATAATCATTTCAGAATTGCTTATGGTAAAATCTCCTTAAGTTAATAATGGTGTAAGGGGTAAGATCATAAACTATTGGCCAGTTTTATAAAAATGTTGAAAGTTATATTTGGAGTGAAGTATATCACATTATTTGTGACATTTTGCCAAACCAGAGACAAGATTTGAAACTTCTCATACTGTGTGTGTGAGTGTGTGTGTTTGTGTGTGATGTGTGAAAATCATAAAAACAGAGAATATACATAATCATTTTTGTGTTTTGATGTTAAATAGCCCTCTTTCTACATTCCCAAATTCCTCCAGAGTGAGTGGAGTCTTACATATGTCTAATCCAATTCAAGCAAATCCAAAAGTTCTAGTACATAAAGCATTTTTCTCAGGCACTGAGGTGTATCTGCACAAAATTTGTTCTTTGAACCTCTCATATAGTTTAGTAGACAGAAACTAAATGGAAGTGAATTGGAGTCAATGTTTGTACAACTTAAATGCTACAATCATTAAGACATGTTCAGTTACAAATGACACAAAGTAAGCATTCAAATATAAAACTAAAATGCAACTAAACTTACCATTGATCAGATTATGTCAGACATACCCGGTGGGAATTTCTTCAGGCAGAATCGGATTTCAGACTCAATGATATCATAAGAACTTCACTTACATCCATTTCTCAGTTTTTCTTTCCATTAGTTGATTTTAGCCTCAGTAACCTCATGGTAACATGAAGTAGCATTACCTTCTGCCCCTAAAACTGCTCACCCTTCACATGTAGGAAAAAACAAAACCAATGAAGAAAATAACAGTAAAAAGAGTCATTTTCTAAGCTGTGTCTGAAATGATACCATTGTATCTTCAGAGGTCTTCCTTCAAGATTTCACTGTGTTTCAGGAGAATAACATAGTTGGACTTATCAGGTTTGACATGTGGAGCCAAAAGGAACCAAAACTATTATGTTTGTGCCCTAAACAGAATAACTTTAGAGGGACAATTTTTGAAGATAAAAAATATATTCCCTCCAATCAATTGAGTACAATCATACAAATGTTAATTGAGAATCAAAATATATTTAGCCCTCTATTTGGTCCTACATAGTACAAAAAGATGTGAATAAGAATTAATTCATGTATTAATTTAGGAGACAGATACTCTCAGACCACACAAACTGAGATGAGTGTTAAAAGTAATACAACTGGTTGGGATATCAGGAAGAAAACCATTTTTCCTATTATAATTTACTAACAAACATTACATTCTGCTTTGAACACATTAAGTATTCAAATACATTACTATATTGATATTCTTTATTCCCTAAGTGAATGATGAGGTCAAACTTAAAGATATGTCAAACCATATTTAGTTCACTGTTCAGAATTGTCTCATATAAACCTTAATATTCAACTATAATTTGTTAACAATATCTCTGTTGGGGTAACAGGTAAACGCCTATTTCAACTACGTTATTTTTTTTTCTATTTCATTTATTTATTTTTATACTTCTATTTTATTTATTTATTTCTGTGTGGTGCTGAGGATTGAACCCAGTGCCTCACATATTCTGGGCAAGTACTTTGCCACTGAGCCACAACCACAGCCCCTTATTTATGATAATTATCTTTTTTTTTACTTTTGAATCAGATGGGATATAATTTCTCATTTTTCTGAGTGTACAGGTTGCAGAATCACATTGGTCATGCAGTCACGTATATACACACAGCAATAATAATGCCTATTTTATTCTGCTGTCCTTTGTTTTCCCCCTTTCCCTCCCCTCCCCTCCCATCACTTCTCTCTACCCAATCTAATCTGACACAATTCTTTTTTTTTTCATGTGCTTTATTGGGTGTTATGTAAATTAGAGAAGTTTCTTTCAACAGTCCCAGTACACTAAATTTTAACCATAGCATTCTCTAAAGCTTAAATGAAATCAAGTAAATGTAATAGCAAGAACATAAAAATTAAAATTTCACAAATGAAAATACAGATGTAATGGAACATTGTCAGTCTAAACAAGGGCGATTAATAGTTCCACTTCAGAGAATGAAAAATAATGAAATACACAGAAAGAGTAGAGTATATATTGAAAATGGAGAAGAACTGTCAAATACAGCCTAAGTCACCTCCCCAAAAGTTGTAGGACCTGGGAACTCAGACTCAAAAATAGGTACCTCAATCCTGGCTCTACCACCATATAAATTGCATGACTTCAGAATTTTGCTTTACTATTCTGGTCTGTTTAGCCATAATAAAATAAGCATTCCAACAAAGAATATTTTAAGAGCCTTTTATTTATTGTGTTAATTATTTGAAAAGTAAGAGTTCTGAGAAAGGAGCTACAGTTGGTACTGACAGGGATATAAAGATGTTTGAGAAAAATTATCCTCTAAAGGGAAAAATAATTTCCAATGAATAAAGTTAAAGTCTAAGAGAAATAACAGCTACCCAAAAGAGCTCACGGAAACCTACACATCCACATTTGTATTGCTTTGTTAGCAATGCCATCACACGTATCTTGTTTTGTATTCAGTATCTCACAGCTTCCATAATAGTCCCATTTCTATAAATGTTTAAAGAGTAGCTGGAGATAAGTGATATCATTTAGCTGGGAAAGCAACTTGAAAATCTAGGCTAAATGTAATGTGCAATACTGAAGCATTCTAAACAGGAATGTAATTAGATTTTGTTATCCACTATAAGAGGACTATACTTGAGCACAATTCCTGAATTTCTTTAGGTAAATTTTTATTCAGAAGGAATACAGATACAGAAAAAAAACACACATTCTAAATTTAATTGCTGGTGAGTGCTTAATTCCTTTTTGTTTGTATGGTTTGCTTTGTTTTTGGAAAAATCAATAGCATTGCTCAGAAGAATGTGTGAAATCATTCATTTAAACAGATCTTTAAAGGGCATGCATAGTAAACAAAATATGCCTAAGAAGCCAAAGATAGAATATGTTAAAATCATTGACCTTACTGGGAATATATTTTAAAAGCATTTTCTGCATTTATTTATCCTGAGAAGAGAGTTGCTGAAATTTGGAGGAGATTGCCATGCCTTCTATAATTTGTATGTCATCTCGATCATTGTGAGAAACTTAAATTTTATCATAGTTGTTGTTAGCAAATATTAATTGGTTATACAGGATCTCTGAAAGTCTGAGATTTATATGTGTTAATAAAATACTTTTTTACAAGTTTTATTATTTTAATATATTGTAATAGTGCTACCTGTAATTATCTAGAATAATTGGCTATATTCAGGTAAAAGCTCTGTCTTGATTCCAATTTCTATTCCTACAACAGCTATATAGTATTTCCATATTCACAATGCATTATTGCTTATTGGAATTTGTACTAAGCTCTTTGTGTCTAATAGCTGGCAATTTTATGATGTTTTAGATGCAAAATTTTATTGTTTCTCAGAGAGCATCATTTTGACACGCCAGGAATCCAGCCTCTATTTACTGAAGGAAACAATTTGACTGCAATCTTTAAAACATACAATGCACAGTTTCTGTGTTGACAGAAAATCATATTAGATATAGCTGGCACCTGCTAGAATATCATTTCTATTTTTCTACCAGTTTTTGGAGCATTAAAGGAGAAAGCATTTTTCTTATTGTTGTATAAATAATAAGAAAGTATTATTTTTCTTTTATTTTACAAAAACAAACACAATTAAATAAAAATACACGTCTAGTTTAGCAAATGTGCTTTTCCACTCAAACATGCTTTCATTTTGAATGAAATATACTTCCAAATAAGGAAAATATGTCAAATGTTATCAATTATTAAGCACAGACTAAATTAAATATCATACATAGTTATAACATACATTATACAGTGGTTAATCCACCTTAAATTGCTTCAAGTCAAAATGAATTTTGTATGTAAGGTTAGTTATATTTTTATAAACTAACAGAAACTTCAAGTTGATTATCAGAAAAGTGGAAGGTAAAAAAGTAAAACTGGTTAGAAACAAATGAAGGATGAAAATACCATGAAAACATGAACAAATAAACTATTGAGTGGCTTCTGAAATAATTTTGAACTTTTTGGATTTTTTTTCTTGACATATCATACATTTGAATCAGATGGGGTATAATTTCTCATTTTTCTGAGTGTACAGGTTGCAGAAACACATTGGTCATGCAGTCACGTATATATATACAGCAATAATAAAGTGTATTTTATTCTGCTATCCTTCCTTTATTAAAATCCTATTTGGATTTTAATAAAGCCCCACAGTGCCTCTAATAATCTCTCCTATGACAATGTACACTAGGTAGTATCTGTATCTTAGTGTCAATTAACAAACATGGACATCATGAGAAGATGGTCCAAATAGACACTATCCTAGCTTAATTACTGACATGTGGGCACTGAAATGAACTCTCTCTTTTTCAATCTTGGAGAACTGCCCAATGACAATAAACAAGTTCTCTAAATGTGTTAAGATTCAGAGACTCATAATTTGTATTCTTACCTGGTCTGTTATTGTCATGTTATAAGGATAGAAGACAACACCCTTGCATACTTAGGTAAAGGGAGACCCTAAGCCTTTGGAAAATACAGTGGTATAGGGTAAGGCAGTCCTAATAAACAGGATATTCCCATAGCTGTATTCCAAAGTTTGAAATTTACTTCTAGATTATAGAAAATTCAAATTCCTCTTCTAAGCAGAAGTTTAAATTAAATGCAAATTAATAACTGTGTACATGCTTTGTAAGGGTGAAAGAAGTCCCTACAAAATACATTATTACAATAATAGGTGATATTTTGATATATATTAAATAATAGTATTATATAGATGTCAAAATTCTTCCTAAATTATATGAGATGTAGAAGGGAAGGATTATGATATATACAGTTCAGTCTCAAATTATCGAGCAAATGACACAAATGATATCATAAAGTGTGTGTGTGTGTATTCTCAATTAAGAAGAAAGAAAATGTGACAAAATATTAATAAAAGATGAATACATGAGTGTGTATATGTATACATCTATTTCATATTTTCAAAAAAATGTGAGAAGATGAAAATATTTACTTCAATTGGTAAAAGTTTATTTATAATAGTCTCAAGAGGGTCAATTCATGCTTATGAATTGAGACTATTCAAAACTTTCTGCAAATACTTTTGAAAATTTCAAAAAGTAAATAATACTTTTTATAAAAATCTATAGTTTTCATACCATCTTTTAGATACATTAAATATTCTGATAGCTTTAATCCAGCTCTCAAATTTGGCCAGAGCCTAGGTATCACCTCCTGACTGCAGACATGGTGGATTACTATGCTGTCATGGAAAAAACAATAACATCACTCTGCAATATTTTTATTTGATAAAACAGCAGCTATATATAATTATGTTCAAAAACAGTTATGCTCATTTTCAGTGTGAGAGATAGTAACCTTTTAGTAAATTAAAATCAACATTTCCTGCTTAATCCCATTGTAAACCTAATTACATTTTTGAAATCTAATGTTAGTGCAATGGCAAATTCAATAATCACTTGATATGATTAAGTTTTCTTCTCTAACCCACTTTATTTCAAATTCTAATTTTACTTGAAAGAATAAATAGGAACAGCATAGAGATGAAGTGCAGATTCTCGTTCTTTTATCTTTCAAAAATGTATTAAGTGTCTATAATTGGCTAGGTCTGTGCTGGCTCCTGGGGACAGGGACATAAATTATACTTAGTTATTGATCTTAAGTGGCTCACAGACAGTAATGAAATATAATTGTCAATTTGGCTTTATTTTGTGTATTGCTGTTTTATTTGATCATTTATTCACATATTTATTGTATTCACTATGATATATATATATATTTATATATATCGTATATGTATTCTATATATATCATAGATATATTTTATTTTATATATATAAAACGCATGTTAGAGTTCTAAAGAATAGTGCACAGTGATTGAAAAGAGAAGGGATATTCTGATTACAATCCATAAATCCATTAAATAAAATACTAGGTTTTATTTATTGAAAGTATACATTTTGTTTGATATTTCATAGGAAATAATATATTGATAAAATAGTTATCTATTTTTGATAATTTAAACAAATCATACTTAGTACTTAAATTTGTTAAAATAAGTCACCAATGTAATTTACTATGTCAGAAAGACAAAGTCATCCCAAAGAAGTTTAAAGAATATTTTTCTTATTAGTCAAGGAAATATTATTAAATGTATCCAGTTTTCTGTGTTGATCATTTGGATAGTCATCTGTAGTATTATTGAATATTTAAGTTTCTTTCAAGATGTTGGCTAGTCATCTTTAAAAGAAATGTACTTTCCCCAAAACATAGATTTTTTTTCCTTTTTTTAAAATTTTTTATTGTTGGTTGTTCAAAACATTACATAGTTCTTGATATATCATATTTCACACTTTGATTCAAGCGGCTTATGAACTCCCATTTTTACCCCATATACAGATTGCAGAATCACATCAGTTACACATCCATTGATTTACATATTGCCATACTAGTGTCTGTTGTGTTCTGCTGCCTTTCCTATCCTCTACTATCCCCCCTCCCCTCCCCTCCCCTCCCCTCTTCTCTCTCTGCCCCCTCTACTGTCATTCATTTGTCCCCCTTGTATTATTTTTCCCTTTCCCCTCACTTCCTCTTGTATGTACTTTTGTATAACCCTGAGGGTCTCCTTCCATTTCCATGCAATTTCCCTTCTCTCTCCCTTTCCCTCCCACCTCTCATCCCTGTTTAATGTTAATCTTCTTCTCATGCTCTTCCACCCTACTCTGTTCTTAGTTACTCTCCTTATATCAAAGAAGACATTTGGCATTTGTTTTTTAGGGATTGGCTAGCTTCACTTAGCATAATCTGTTCTAATGCTATCCATTTCCCTGCAAATTCTATGATTTTGTCATTTTTTAATGCAGAGTAATACTCCATTGTGTATAAATGCCACTTTTTTTTTATCCATTCGTCTATTGAAGGGCATCTAGTTTGGTTCCACAGTCTTGCTATTGTGAATTGTGCTGCTATGAACATCGATGTAGCAGTGTCCCTGTAGCATGCTCTTTTTAGGTCTTTAGGGAATAGACCGAGAAGGGGAATAGCTGGGTCAAATGGTGGCTCCATTCCCAGCTTTCCAAGAAATCTCCATACTGCTTTCCAAATTGGCTGCACCAATTTGCAGTCCCACCAGCAATGTACAAGTGTACCCTTTTCCCCACATCCTTGCAGGCACTTGTTGTTGTTTGACTTCATAATGGCTGCCAATCTTACTGGAGTGAGATGGTATCTTAGGGTGGTTTTGATTTGCATTTCTCTGACTGCTAGAGATGGTGAGCATTTTTTCATGTACTTGTTGATTGATTGTATGTCCTCCTCTGAGAAGTGTCTGTTCAGGTCCTTGGCCCATTTGTTGATTGGGTTGTTTGTTCTTTTATTGTCTAATTTTTTGAGTTCTTTGTATACTCTGGATATTAGGGCTCTATCTGAAGTGTGAGGAGTAAAGATTTTTTCCCAGGATGTAGGCTCCCTATTTACCTCTCTTATTGTTTCTTTTGCTGAGAAAAAACTTTTTAGTTTGAGTAAGTCCCATTTGTTGATTCTAGTTATGGGTGTCCTATTGAGGAAGTTAAATTATACACATTCATTGAAGACGTTATAAAAATTAACCTTATTACATAATTCCCCCATGCAAAGCTCTCAAGATATTTCAAATGGCATGTGAATCAACAATGTTGTTATCAGCAGACCTATAGAGTATGCCAACATCTCCACAGAAGTTCCTGGAATCTCACCAATAGTGTCTTGGATTATCTATCATAAGGCAATGCCCATAAAAATGAGCAATGCTTTAAATATTTAAAAATAAACTCTCTTCATAATAGATGTCTGGAAGCCCCAGAGCAGCCATGAGCTACATCATCTTCACAAGTATATCTGCTGGACAAGGCTTCTCGCACATACATCATCATAGTTTTGTTCAACTAATCACAATTTTCCCCCCAAATGAAGAAAAGACAGACACCAGATCCAAATGCACAGTGCTGGCTGGAATAGAAGCTTATGAGGTGGTTGAGTGCTGAGCCATGAATCCGTGAAGATGTTCTAAAGCTACAAAAATATCGAATCCATTTTTTACCCTGGGGAGTTTAATATGGGGGTCACAAACAACAACAAAGTCAAATAAAAAGGGTGTAAATGGAGATATACACCATAGAAACTGCAACAATCAGAAATCCAGGCTAAATGTAAAGCAATAGAGGAAATAATCACAGGGGTAGAAAAAGAAGAGAAGCCAAATCAAAAGAAAAGCAGACAACTAACATCCACATTGGGACATTTAGAATTTTTACTGAATTCTAAGCAGAAGTGATTTACTCCAGTCTGATTTTGCAACTGACTGAGTCAATTTCCTGAGCTTGCTTTCTTTCCTGGGTATCTTTCCAATAAAACCCTATCACCTGAGGAAACCTTATTGTCTCTCTATTTCTTTCAAACGTAGAGCCAAATAACACACATTCATGACAAAAGCTGTGTGGGGAAAGCAGTGAGCTGAATGAAATTTGTAGCTGGTGCAAGCTGACCAATGCAGTAACAGAAAAACATACCTGTTGATGTTGATGATTTTTTTTAAAAAAAGAATAATATCAAAGAGTGGGGCGGGGAGGGTAGAGAACTTGGTTAGGAAATAAAAAGAAAAAGCTAAAATAAATATCAGAGAAATATGGAAGATTTTTAAAAGTTTATTATTTGTATATTATTATCTTTACACCTAGAATGTAAGAAGTTTATGGTGATCTCTACAGGCTGTCCCATTGAATGCAATACATCTGAAAAACTAATGTAAACTAGTTTTCAAGACAGTGGGATTCATTTAAATTAGTCGGTTTTTAATGAAGTTAGCATGCAAAGCCTTGGTATCATGTATTTACAAAGATGAGTCTTTCTACCACAATACAGAGTGGATATATGAATACACATAGTCTAAAATATGAAATGGAAGATTTGGGACCAAACTCATTGCATATAGGTAGTTATTTTTAGCTATTTAAAAATCAAGTGCAAGTATTTTAAGATTCATAATAAAACTAAAAATGACAGATCAAAAAGATAACTGAATACTTAGTTCTAATAGGAATTTATAATCATTACTGACCTTACTCTGACATTTGCTTTCTTCTTAGATGTGGCCAACGCAGAATTATATCTTAAAGGAAGAGGAATGAAGAATGATATAGAACATAGGAGATTGGAAGATTTTATGAAAGCTATAGAAAGATGTTTCCTTGGTGTTTTCATTAAAAACCCCTACAAGCTTCTTTATTATTACAAATAATGACTAATGTACACAATGGTGAAAGTTGCTTTTTTAAAGATATGTGCATGCTTGTGTGTGTTTGTGTGCATGCTCATGCTACTATTTGGAGAAGCATATGGTGCTGCTATAAACATTGATGTCACTGTGTCTCTTTAGTATGCTGCTTTTAAGACCTTTGGGTATAGACCAAGGACAGGGATAGCTGGTTGTTCCATTGTTCCAAATGGTTGTTCCATTCCCAATTTTCCAAGAAATCTCCGTACTGTTTTCCATATTAGCTGCACCAATTTGCAGCCCCACCAGCAATGTATGAGTGTGCCTTCTTCCCCCACATCCTTGCCAACACTTATTGTTGTTTGTATTCATAGTAGCTGTTATTCTGACTGGAGTGAGATGAAATCTTAGAGTAGTTTTGATTTGCATTTCTCTAATTGCTAGCAATGATGAACATTTTTTTTCATATATTAGATTTTGATTGTATATCATCTTCTGAGAAGTGTCTATTCAGGTCCTTGGCCCATTTATTGATTAGGTTATTTTTTTTGGTACTTAGCTTTTTGAGTTCTTTAAAAACCCAGAGATTAGTGCTCTATCTAATGTGTGAGGGGTAAAGTTTTGCTCCCAAGATGTAGGCTCTCTATTCACCTCACAGCCATATGAATGTTTATAGCAGCACAATTCACAATAGCTAAACTGTGGAAACAATCTAGATGCCCTTCAATAGATGAATGGATAAAAAAACATGTGGCATATATGCACAATGTAATATTACTCAGCAATAAAAGAGAATAAAATAATGACATTTGCAGGTAAATGGATGAAGTTAGATAAGATAATGCTAAATGAAGTTAGCCAATACCAAAAAACAAATGCTGAATATTTTCTCTGATATAAGGAGGCTAATTCATAGTAGGGTAAGGAGGGGGAGCATGGGAGGAATAGACAAACTCTAGATAGGGCAGAGGGGTGGGAGGGAAAGGGAGAGGTATGGGGTTAGAAATGATGATGGAATGTTATGGAAGTTATTATCCAAAGTACATGTATAAAGACATGAATTAGTGTGAATATACTTTGTATACAACCAGCGATATAAAAAAATTGTGTTCTATTTGTGTAATAAGAATTGTAATGCATTCTGCTGTCACATATAAACAAAAAAATAATAAAAAAATTAAAAATAAATTTAAAAGCCCACATTTAATATTTCTGTTACTGAATATTGGGTTAAAATTTCCCAAACCTTTTCAGTGAAATCTCTATTTTTAAATCAATATGCCTTGCATAAAATTTAATCTGGGGTTTCCAGATGCTTTCCCGGTATATTATTTGTCACATGTTTATGTGGAACCATTTCTGGGTAACAAAATAGTAATTAATAATATCATTATATACACTTTATTATATTTTAAGCACTTTTCAAAAGGACTTTAAACCCCCAATTTTTTGTGTGTCTTTGTTATAACTAAACTTCCCAGGTGTATGTTTCCTTTTCAAAATATCCAAAATAGTTTTATTCATTCCTTTTAATATAGATTTTCACGTAAATGGTGAATAGTATTTTGATAACCAACTTATTTTATATTATCAGCAAAATTTGGATTATTTTACTTATAAAAGTGTAAAATTAGTACATACATCTCCTAAAATGCTGAGAGTCATCAATATTGCTTACAAAGAGGATAGGAGTTTCCTTATTTCATAATAGGAAACTGAAGCAGGCTATAATAAAACATTTTTTCCTCCACTTTCTCTGTTACTGTGTAAGCTTTTTGTATAAAAAGGATCATTTGTGACCTTCCTCATAGTCCTTACATCCAGAACAATTACTGTGCATTTAATGTGTGTTTATGTCATTAATAAAAGTTTTCCACATAAAGAAAGCTATTCAGCCTGAGAGCTAGGAAGGTTACATATTAGCAAAACTCTTAGGATCTGAGATTAGATTTATGCATTAAGTTCCAGAAGAATCTAAGAGCAAATAAATATAAAGCTGTTGCAACTCCACCTTTTCCACAGGGCTTTGAAGTGCTGTGTTTGATGTCCTTCGGGAGGAAAAAAAAAAAAGCTCTCTTGTTTTCAGAGATCTTGCTAAAAATGCACTAGAATCCTGAAATGAGATTCCATCATCAACACTTAAATCCATAAACCATTACTCTTCCATTCACTTTCTCAGCACCCTACCCAACAAGGTGGGGACTCTGTTTCATTTCTATAAATGCTTGTTTTCCAAGGTACTAGTAATTAGGACAGCATTAATTACTGTTATAGATACAAGCAGTTAATTATATTTTCTAATTTTCCAATGTAAATAAACTTCATAAGTTAAAATTCATATTATAGAATCTCTAGAATTATTTATTCAAGTAGAAATTTATTTTTCCCCACAAAATATGAGGGCTCAAGTAGGCAGTCCAGAACTCAATGCATCCATGATAACAAGAAAAAAATGTATATTTCTTCTTTCATTTTGCTTGGATACCCTCTGTATGTAGCTTTTAGCTCCAGGTCATAGTACAATTATGTATAGAAGACATAACATGCACATTCCAGGCAGAAGCAAATCAATGTCCTTTATGAACTTTAACTTTGAATTGGGGAAAACATCAGTTTTTCTTCATCCAGTATATTTCTGAGAATGCCATTGTCCAAAACAAGGCTAGGCTACCATTAACTACATAGGAGCCTGACACATTGAATCTTGGCATTCACATGTTGTTACTATGAATGAAAATAGTGTATATATGGAAATGATATTAATAGAGGAAATTGGGAGATAAAGATAAAAGTATTATTATTTTTACTATAATCTGTATGCCTATTTGCATAGAATATTACATACTTACAACATATGAGTTCCCCCAAACTTTGGTTTAGGTAGCAATCCTGAAAGTAACTAGATGTAGATGCAATAGCTGGAATTTTAGAATCAAGAATTGTAAACCTTGGTTCTGGAGATCAGAAATCCTCCCTCAACAGAGCAATAAGCATAGAAACAGCAAAAACAAAGTCCAAATATGAGGAGCAGGAATAAATCAGAATTGGTCAGAGATAAAAGCAATGGTCAAAGCAGATAGGGACAAAAGGACTGAGAGAAAGAGCTAAAATAGTATGAGGTTATGTGAAGTACCTAATGTGTACAAGGAAAGGTATATTTAATATAGTTGAAACTAATGTTTCTGCATATGCTTCTGACCATTACAAGTAAAGCAACTGAAAGATTACCTACTCTTCTCTGAGTCTCATAATTTCTGTTTTTACTTCCTCTATCTTTAATTATAATTAAAATGTTATTGTTTGAATGCGAGGTGTCCCCCAAAAGCTCATATGTGAGACAATGCAAGAAGGTTCAGAGAAGAAATGACTGGGTTACAAGATCCTTACAAATGATGGGATTAATTGAGTGGTAATTGAAGGCAGGTAGGGTGTAGCTAGAGGAGGTGGAACGTTGGGAGCATGGCTTTGGGGTATATATTTATATCTGGCAAGTGAAGTGTCTTTCTCTCTCTGCTTTCTGATCATCATGTGAGCTGCTTCCCTCTGCTATACACTCTGTCATGATGTTCTGCCTTACATCAAGTCCAGAGGAATGGAACCTGATATCCATAGACTGAGACCTCTGAAACTGTGAACCTCCAAAATAAACTGTTTCTCCTATAAAATTGTTCTGGTCAGGTCTTTCAATTGCAGTGGTGAAAAGGGTGACTGAAATAAGAAAAAAAAACATTATAATACTAATCTTAATTTAGTAGCAATCAACTAATATAGTATACTTAAGACTGACTGAGTTTAATAAGTAGTGTTATGGTTTGAACATGAGTTGTCTCCCAAAAGCTCTTATGTTGATATAGAAATGTTTAGAGGTAAATTATTGGAATATGAGACTTGAAATTTAATCATTGCATCCTAGTTTGAAGGTATGACTTGGTGGTAACTAGGCAGGTGGGGCATGACTGAAGGAGGTGGGTCAGTGGGACATGCCCTGGAAGGGTGCTTCTTCTCCGTGACCTATTCTTCCTTCTTACTTTCTCTTCCTCCAGATGACCAAGAATGGAGCAGTGCTCTTCCACTACTCCCTTCTGCCATCATATTCAACCTCACCTTGGGCACAGAGCCATGGATTCACCTAACCAGGACTAAACCTCTGGAACCATGAGCCAAAACAATCCTTTCTTCCTCTAAGTTGTTCTTGAAAGTAACTAGATGTAGATGCAAAGTGATGAAAAGCTGACTAATATAAACAGTAAACATTTAATCAATTTCATCTTACAGAGCTGAGATAACACGATTCAATCTTGAATTTTGTAAATCTCTGGTTCACAAAAACCAAAACACAGACAAATCTGTGCAGATGGTAGAACTCAAGTAGGTCTGCACACTTTTTTATTTCATTAGCTTGTGCCCAGTGAAAATTCTGGAGGAATGGCATTCCTGGTGGGAACACAATTAAACATTTAATCCATAGCTATCCTTCTTTTAATATCCAAGTAAGTTTAATTTTCAATAGCAGCATAAATAGTCCACCTTAATAGCTTGACTGGGTTTTAATTTGATAACTACTCTCACTGACCAAAATGCTTTATTTATTCATACTTAAGCAACTATTATTTATTTGTGCCTACTTTATCTAGTATTCTATTTCATGGAAAGAGTTGCCATCTTATCCATTGAAATCTCTCTCCCACATGTGGTAAATGATATATTCCTACTGAAATCACTATTTTTTTGATACCACTAATGAAAACCCTAATCAGTTAAATAACATTTTACCATGACACAGAACTGAATATAAAATTAACTATCTGACCACTTCTTATCTAAAACACCAAATGAGCTGCTTGTGTTTTAAATAAACTATAGCAAAAAGGAAAACATATAAGTAAAATAAAGCTTCACATAAATGTATAAATGGATTTTATATCAAAAAAGTATTGGGTTTCCTGGCTGAAAAATTCTTAATTGATCATTTAAATGGATTGTGGTTAGTCTTCAAGTTAAAGATTCAGGAAAGGAAAATTAAGTTTCTTTTGCTAGATGTGTCTAATTCTGTCACCACAAGTAACCTTATCTTGCAATGTCAAAGCGATTTCTTTCTCTCTCTCCTTTTCTCCTTTCCTTGGGAATTCTAATTTGTCTAGACTGTGGCAAATGCTATTAGTAAAGTCATATAATTTTAAGAGTGGAAAGTAACCTGCCACGTCTCATCTAACTCATGCCCTGTTATGTGCTCAGTGAGTGGCTGCATATGTTTATCTATTATCAATATTTGTCAGAAACTTAGGATGAAAGTTGGTGATAAAATAAGATGTGGATTTTTAATAATTCTGCATCACCGAGTTTACATACTTGGCAGGAGCAGGAGAAAATATGCAATTATAATTCTCAGTAAAACAAATCAGTTCAGAAAGTCAAATATCCGTGTGATAAATAGCAATCCAGAAATGTTGATAAGACATAATGTCAGTCAACAAGTTATATACACTTGGAAAATATAGCAGATTTTATGCTCTAAGCTCAGTAGCTCTCTCAACCTCAGGGAACAATAGGCCTCATAGCCTGAAGGTACTTCAGAGGAGGGAACTAGATCAGGAAATTCTGTTCTTTGTGAATAAAACTGATACACTAACATACACTGTGATTGATTGGCCATCGATAATGTAGTCCATCCCAGGACGGATGGCATTGCCAATGGGGCTGTGGGGGACGCAAGTACTTTAATTCAAACTGAGATATACTGCCACTGGGTTTGACAGGCAAAATGGACAGAGCACAGAAACAAACAAAAATCGCAGCCTCTTTAGCTGATCTGTTACACCAAATATCAGCTACTGCTTTTTGGTAACAAATTAATAAGGGGCTTTAAAGAATTTAGCGACCATTAAGCAGAGAGAGCTTTAACGTATTAAGGTTTAGTATCAGTTATTTAGTCTAAAATCTCTCTGTGGAAAGGATAAATAAAAACAATAAACCAGCTTGATTTAGATCACATAACTCCTAATCCCCCCACCTTGCCTCAAACTACACTTAAAAAAATCAGTTTGGTCCTCGAGTAGAGTAGCAATTTGTCAAATATGTTAGCCTTTCAATTAGTTCATGAGTATCATTTTGGCATTAGTTTTGTTTTGTTTTGTTTTGTTAATCTAGGTTTGGTCTTAGTAATCTAGTTCTTAGATGCCCAGTTTCTCAGGGAAGTAATATTATAATATTTTAGTATCTCACATGTTGTATCCAGAATGTGGAATCTAGACTGAAGATTTATATTTAGTAAATAGTCTGTTTCCTGCTATGTTTTGTAGTTTTCAGCTATAATATTTATTTTTTCCCAAATATTTAATAATATTTTCTTTCTTACTAATTAATCAAAAAGAATATGCTAGCATTGTGAGAAAGTTATGAGATTCTTATAATTTTGTATGTTTCAAAGTATTTCTTTTTAAACTATCTCATTTTACTAAATTTAATCCAGTAGGATGAAGATAATTTTCAACAGAAAAATTATCCAAAAGCCCATCATTAATTAGAGGAAAAGGCCTTTGACCTCTTGTCTTTACTCTTTCCATTACATATATACAGAAATAATAATAACAACCTATCTTGAGGGGAACCAGTATCTCTACAGAAAAAAATAAAGTTACAAATTAAATAACAAATTTGTGAAATATTTTAAAATCTAATAAAGCATTTCCTTGAGAGACACTAATCTGTACCTCTACAACACAATTAAGCAAAAATTACTTTTGTGATTGGATCAACAATGTCACCTCCATCCTGGCCTCATATGCCACTTGGCATCGCACCATTTCTGGGTTTTCACGAGTTACTGTAAATTTCATCTATGATCTTGACACTGTTCTGGTTAAAGAACTCATTCATTGCATCTCATGCCACCCACAAACTCCAGGTGACAGGGTGGAACAGTTCACTCTAACACCAGTGCATTGCTGCATTTAGATGCTGACTTTGTACAAAAGAGAAGCATTTCCATTGGCAATATAATGCGTGCTGCTGGCTTCGTTTTCTCTCCCTTGTGCCACCTTGGCTTGTATTTCTCCTCTCCTTTCTCACTTCATTGTAAACTGTTCACATGGGGTTAAGCTATACAGGAAGTCTTGATGATTGTTGCTCTGCCAAGCTCTTCTCTGCATGGCCTCCCCGCCCCTTAGCCAAAGCTCAAACCTCCTCATTCCTTTCCCTCTGCTGTCAGTTCATCTACTGAGTTTCGTCCCCAACAAGCAAATGCTCTTCTCTTATAGATTTCCCACAAGCCATCTTCCCAGAATGAAGAATGCTTGAATAAAATCGATTATATCTCTCTGGTTTACACACCCAGAATATAATAGTATCAAGACATAAAAACAATACAAAGAATGGCAAGATAATAATAATGAAAAATAAAAAGACTTTATGAAAAATGAAGACTGTGGAGTCAAAAGAAAAAGATAATATGATCTGGAGTACAAAGCAGAAGTTCATAGAGAAGGTGAGACTTGAAAAAGAAAAAAATATATGAAGAATATGGATTATTTTGACTAGGTTATGTTTTTAAATAATTATATTCAGGCGTCTTTTTCATGGTAAGTGAAGTGGTCTGAATGAATCAAAGTCTGTATGACAGATAATTGAATGGTTAGGTTGAAAATTTAGAATAGTGACAGACTCTGAAGTAATTAAATGCCAATGTTAGGATTTGCTGACTACTCCATGTCAGGTATTGAAGAAACAAGATTAAAAAGTCATGCCCTTGAATGTTTTAAGCCTAATGGAAAAGAGAATTATATGGAAAATAAGAGTAAACTGCCATAGGCGGAAGGGGCATTAGGGTGGGACATGAGGATCATTTCATAAGAATATGTATATATGAACTGAACAGAAAAAAAAATGAAAGAACACTTAGACAGAAAATACTGCTTCTGTGTGAGCAGCAAAAATAATAGCAGGCAAATTAAGTGAGAAAGAATAAGCAGTATCCTAAAATCTTGAGAAAGATTAATGTAGAAAAGCAGAATGAAAGCTCATGGAAGGTCATTTCCTTTCTCACTTTTTTTTTTTAAGTTTACTCTAAAATAACCCAATCCTTCTCTAAAATGTTCTTTTAGTGCATCTGGCAATCATCTCCCACGATTAGGGGATATCAGTCTTTGCTGTGGCATAGACTCTTATTTGAACACATCATGGACAAAGAAAATTTAAGCTGTTCAACCGAATGTCAAAAAGAAAAAAAAAAAGGAAAACAAAGCAACCTGTTTACACAGCTTTTAAACTATCAGACACTGTGGAAATAAAAAAAAAAGTATCAAGGAATTGCTTCACTATAGGATCTTTGAAACCACTTACAGTTGTGTTTCAGCTCTTTCTTCCTTTATCCATGCTTTCCTGTTGACCGGAAGGGTAAGAATGTGGAAGGGAAAGAGGGATGAATTGGTGTCCTTTCCTTTTGATTTTACTCTCTGTTCCAAGCACCAGTCCAATAAATAAGTCAGACAATGAAGAAACAAAAGAACAATTCTGATCTTCAATTACCCCTCAATTTCTAGGTACACAATTCTCTTACTTAAATATAACAAGTCTTTGGCCTTTGTCTGTCTTTGCTCCATTCACCCTTGATTCGAAAATCAAATATTTGCTATCAGAAGAAGGATGAAAAGCTATTCATACTTAAAATTTAATATTTTTTTTCTTTTTCATGCAAAATACAAAAGAAAGTATGCATTGGTAAAACCTGTTAAAATCTCTAAGACAACATCACATACCACATTGAACAGTAAAAAAAATATATAGTTACAAATTGTTATTTTGGAAATGTAGAATATTATTATACATTTGTGGCCCTAAAATTTAGCTGTCTGAGTCATGGAGATAGCCATGTGTCACGATTAATGGAAATGAATCATTATATGAAAATATAAAAATGATGTAAATACATTGGTGTGTTCATGCATGTTGAGCAATGATGAAAAATACTACTCCCTATTTGTAGTGAGTGCTCTATATCTATTTGAGCCTTTTAGGGAGCAGATGTCAAGATTGAATATAAAGTGCAAAATGTTTATATGGACAACATAAGTGAAAGACAAAGAAGAGAAATATCAGGAATTAAGCATAAATAACATAAGGACCTCTACTCACATTTGACACATGTAAAATAAGAGGTAATACCAAGGCAGATTACTACTGGAAGGGGCTTTAACTTCAGAACAGCAATGAGAATATCCCAGAGACCAGAAAGGTAGTGCCAATGCAAAGATTCCCTTAAAGAAGCCAGGTCATAGTGAAATATCCACAGATCCCAAACCCGGAATGAACCACACGAGACACTGGCTGCAAAAAGCAGGAGGCGTTTATTCTCACACAGGCGCCTGCGGGTGCACAGCAAAACCTCAGCCGGAGCTTCGGTGAACTGGCACACCGGGCTTTGGGGTATAGATCTTTTATAGGGAACAGGTGGGTTAGGTCTTAGCTTAGCACAGCAACAGCCTTCCTATTGGTCCCTCTGAATTCAGCAGTTGAGTCACCTAGGGGGGTAAACTTGTTTTTCAACTTTTTGTTCTCGGAAAAACCATAAAATTGCATTCTGTCCTTTCAGTTCCTGTTTTTAAACCTAGTTCTCAAGTTTAACCGGTAGGACTGTCTAAAAGGAACATCTTGTGGTAGGGGGCCCGTTAGGGTTATCTACATGGAACATCTTGTGGTAACATTGTGCAACACCTGAGGTGCTACATGCTGCTGGAGGGGTTTTGACATGGGGGTTGGGTGAGGAAGTGTCTTGCAGCTTTGAGGCCTAGGGGTTTGGTCACCTAATGCTGGGCCTGGGTCTTGAGGTCCTACAATAGTAGCTCATCCTGATCAGTCTATGGTTGATACTGTCCTCAAAGAGTAAGAGCTCTGCTAAAACATGGCAATAAATCCTAAAGACACTTCAGCTGGAGCTCTTTGGTTACCTACTTTCTTTGAAGAATTTCTCCCCAGAAGTGGGATGTACCCACAAGGTTGCTACTTACTGGTATGAAAAGAAGTCAACAATTATACATTGTGTTCCTGTTATTATTGTACAATACTCCCTACCCAACTATCATTACCAGATAATACTTTAAAATTTTAACCTTTATGGATCACTTTTAAAGCAAGTGAGACTTTAGAAACTGTTCTTCTTTTGCTCAACTCAAAGGGAAAGATTTTCAGAACTGTGTGCACAGACATGTGTTCAAACTTTTTTCTTCAGCTGCATCATATCCTTCAAGCATGGATTCTGTGATTTGATCACAATTCAGTTGAGATCCCTTTTAGTAAAATACTACACATTTCAGTATGATAAAAGCAGTGTATTAAAAAAAAGAGCTGTGTTCTACCTGTGCTTAAGTTTTATGTAATATACATGCATATATGCACACAGGCTTAATGTGATGCTTCCCTTTAAATTCTGTTAAATTGTTATTCCTCAGAAGTCTGTCAAGCACAGTGGGCAACATGTTACTTGTCAGTTGCAAAAGGGAATAAACCAATTGGCAAGTAAAGAAGGCCTACAGGGCTAGTAAAACCCTTTTGACCTTGCAGAGAAGAAAGTGGGTGGAGAGAATTGCTGAATCATGAAGGAAAACCTTCATGAAGCGTTGAGTGCTCAGGTTAAACTTCCCTCCTAGGCAGCACTAATTTGGTTGACAGATACCATGCTGCAGTTAATCTAAGCTGACACTGACCTTGCTGGCATTACCTGCAAAATCCCTTCATACGAATTTTCCTCAAATAATTATTCCAATGCATTATACACAGAAAAGGTGCCCATCAGCACAGCTAGTGATGCTAAATTTTCCTCCAGCTAAAATTCTCCAACACTTTGCTACTGAGAAGAGATAATTTTAACTAGTCTTTGAATGGTACAATGGAAAAAATATAATTGATTATATGGGAGCTGTTTTACAATACTGTAAGTAATCCATGGCTACAGAGAAGTAAAATAATTCTTATATATAGACATGTAAATGCATTCTTTCTAGTGGAGGAATACAAGCTTCCCAGTGGGGAGGCACGTTATTCATTTGTACATTCATTTCTGTATTCTTGATCTATAAATATGATTGCTCTTTGAATTCTTTTTTCAAACCAATTATAACATCTGTCTGATTTAGTCATTGATTACTGAGTTAAAAAATTAATGTGCTCATTTTTACATATATACAGGAGTCATTACCTTTTTTGAAAAATATACTTATTTTAATGCTACATATTGATGAATGTGCCCTATTATTTTGAATGTTTCCTTATAAATTATAACCTAATCACTGAGTTATATAAATTCATACTTTCACTTATTAATTGAACATTTAATATGTTCCACATAGTATAATATGTTCATTTATTAATTGAACGTTTAATACGTTCCACATAGTGTAATATTTTCCACATAGTGTAATAGTATCACAGTAATTCACAGGTGATTTCATTATATGATGCCAGGCAGCTAAGGTTTTCTGTGTGGGAAAAATATATTACAAAAAGATAAATCACAATACAATAAGGTAAATGTTATAGGAGAGTGAAAAATATATTTTTAGAGAAGAAAAGTTTTCCTTTGAAAAGCTCATTTTTAAACATCTGCAGATATATCATCTTGGCAAACCGTTTTCATAAGTAATTGAAGTACCTCCTAATAGCCATAATAGAAATGTATATTTGATAAGTCAGGCATTATAGGATATAGTATCCACACAGAAAGTGAAATGTGCCATTTTTATGACAAATTTTCTATTTCTATGTGACAGATCCTCTATTTCTATATTTGAGAGATTCTAACCAGACACTTGTGTTAAGTACATGCTGCTCTCAGAGAATATTGGGAATATAATTATCTGACCAAGACCTGATGATCTTGGCCCTAGGTTAGCCAGTTCATCTCTTCTTTCCTCTATTCATGACCATTCTATATATAAGCTTTTGATATATCCAGTGCTGATGTGTTCAGCTATCTACATGTAGCTTATATTTGACATGTCTTAACTAAATAATATTTGGTTCTACTCATTGTCTGAAAATATCTTGCTCAAACTATTTCTCAGAAGGATAGGGGTTGATTTGTACTCCCCCTTAAGGCATTTGTGTGTGCTTTTAATAATACAGCACTCTCAAATACCTTACCTCCCATGACAGGTGTTACACTTGCACAATTGTTTAGATATTCTAGACATCAATTTTTTTTACTGCACTATCACAATTTTATGCCTCCTCAACCAATCATACTAATACTTCAATAGAACTTATTTCTAAGACAAAACGCAGAAGAACTCTCTGTAATGAGAAGACAAACTCATCAAGATTATGATATATGATTGTTGATCCAAACACTAGTCTAGATGTTGCTGTGAAAGAATTTTATACATATGATTGGCATTTATAATTACTTGACTTCAAATAGAAGAGATTCCCTCCCACCATCGAACTAGGGTAAGTTAGCTCCTGGGTTTCCAGTAAGACATTTTGTATGTGCTTAACAGAGAAGTTTCAAATGGAAAAATATCTTGAAAAGCACTGCACTAAACAGAGCATATCTGAAGGTGAAACAGATCTATCCATGTCAGAGAATGAAAGCAGTGATATCTATTTGACCTTGATCCTGGTAAGTACACTCAGTTCCTTTGCAAACCTGGTATGATCTTGAGAAGATCTTAATGAGTATTTTCCATCAACACTGGAAATCTTCCCAGTTGCCTCATGCTAAATCTATTTTGCTTCTCTCTTCCTATAGTTTTCTCTTTTTGATTCTGCATACAAACCTCCAAAGTTCACATAAGCCACTTCTATTCATAAAAACTGTTTTATATTTTTACTCCACAATGACTTTAGCATCTACAATCTACCCTCTTTTATATACTGTGGATAGGAAATGCTTCAAAGATTCTTTGTTCCATGCCTTCAGGTCCAGTTGTCTAAACTTGTTCTGACACTTTAAACATCTTAATTCTTTAAAAGTTAAAAGAAAAAAGATGCATTTTATATCATGAATATCTCACTTTTGTTAACTTTTAAATGCAAGTTCAAATATCTAAAACAATTGAATTTATTTTTAATTGTTCATTTCCCTTAAGATGATTTCTTGAAGATGATACTTCACAAATTGATATTGTAGCAAAGTCATAAATTCATTAATAGTGAAACATGAAGACTTTTTTCTGTTTTCATTAAAAATCACATTATTTGAAGTGGCTTGGTTATTTGAAGGTGCTATCAGAAAGAATAGCTATTTTTTTCCTGTGTCTATAATCATAAGTACCTTTCATTGACCACATTTCATAACCAATTATTCATTATTTGTTTTCTAAAGTCACCATTAACTTATTCAAAGTTATTTTTTCATTATTACATTTTTTCTCTCTTTCATTTTTGGGTCTGGGATATACCCTTTATGACCTTGTATAATTTTTTCTTTAAGTGTTTTTATATATTTACAGATATTTATTATGGATGTATCTGACTTATAAAGTATAGTTCTATGGATAATTTATTTATTTTTGTATATGATTAGATAAATTTCATATATATTTTCTCTAGAAGTCTCTTAAATCCTTATTGTTTGGTTTACATCTTTTTATGCATATTCTCTTAAAATATTATGTTAATCTCCAATATTAATATTTTTAAAGTATTTCAGAAAGTGCAAATATCTAATTTTATTAATTATATTTAACCCATTCATTATTCTTCAGTGTGCATTTCTCTTTTTACATCTCCTATCACTTCTTTAATTTGCACTTTTTTTAGGTTGACAGGCATACAAGGATTTGCATGTGGATTCATTATATTACGATTTCATTTTTACAAATTTCAGTGTAATTTATTGACTTGCCAACAAATTCCATAGTTAGTTAAAAATAAAAGGAACAACCACATCCCTACATTCTAACTTTCAAATGGAATAGAATGCATGCTGTTCCCAGTTGGACATTGTAATGGCCCAACAATATTAATTTGGAAGTTTTCCAAAGGTAGAATTACTCTAGCTCTTTCTTTGCTCTCTGGCTGCCAGAATTCTGTCTACCCCACACTGTACATCGATTATATGCACAGATCATTATTGCCTTTTTACCATCTGATTGTGTGATTTGTTTCATTCTCTCTGCTGTTACAGCTAATCCATCCATGCTTTGCAGCACCAGATGGTAAGCATCCACAGCCATTCCTAGTTAATCTGCAAAAGTTCTCCATGCATACTCTATTTTTATTAGCATTTGGAAGACTTTGAACCAAGAAATCAACATTGTAGAAATTCACACATTCCATCTGCAGTATAAAATCAAGTCTGCTGATCACAAGAGTGCATTGATTATCCAAATTATTTTTATTTCCTATCCTAATGTTTAAGGTTTTAAAATCTAATCTATATGATTCTAAATGATACATATCTGAATACCTACATGAATTTTAGATAAAAGAAAAGAAACTATATGACATTGACAAGACTACTGGTCTTCACATCAGATCTGCTCCTGTTGGCTCTCTGAATCATCTGAATGTCTCCCCTGATCACTGTAAATGTTTGCTTTAGATGCAATTTAATTTTATATTTGCCTCTCTTGTTATTTCAGTTCTTTTTGTAATCACATACTAGTGTTTATGATCCTGAAACTTAGACAATTCTGTTGAATTTTTCAAAGATTATGCTACTCTTACTGCTGCTTAGACCAAAAAGATACATTAATCACAATTAACTTCCAGTAGACCCCTACCATTATCTCTGTGGCAGTCCAAGAACAAGGCTACCTTTTGGCTACTGTGTGTTCCCCAAAGGAACAATAAGATATAAAATATATCTTAAACAAATGTATGTATGAAAATAAGTATGTAGCAGTGATAGAACAAACAATGATTTTGCATGGTGGGAATAAAAATTTATTCCTCTACCAGGTGCAATAGTTCTAGACCATACAGAATACTCAAGGACAAAGCCCTGCTATAAGACGGGTACAGAAATATATCAGAAAAGTAAGAATGAGAACAATAGCTATAGATGAAACAAAGAGAGCATGATGTCCTTAAAATGAAAAGAAGGTTTCTTTCGGGAAGAATGGAAAATAATAATTAAATTTAGCAAAAGGGTGATTATTAAACATTTGAAAAAGTATTTTTGATAAAATAATGGAGCTAAATGTTTTATTGGCTTGATTCCAAAAGAAAATACAGGGAAAGAATTTGGCAGCCATGAACATTATCAATGTTTTTAAAAATTTTATAGCAGTAAAGGAGTAGAAGTACTAACTTGAAAAGGAGGCGAAGTCAAATGATGTTTTCTTAGAGAAGGTAAGAGGATGTTTATAGCTTGATGACATTGATCTAATGAAAAGAAAGAAATATCAAACAAGAGAAACAGACTGAAAACTAAATAGGTAAAAAAGACCTAAATCTAGGGCACAAATGAAAGGTGTCCTTTTAGGTGCATACCAGCATGCTTCTATATTTATAGAAAAAAGTAAAAATAAATTGTCAAAAATATAAATATGTAAGTAGATTTGGTAAAAGGTGGTTCTGAATATTGTCTGGCTATTTTTTTCTGTTTTTCAAATAGGACATAACATGATAGACTTGAGGTTGAAGATGGGTAGGAAAAGTTGGAGGCACAGAAGAGAGGAGAAAGTCTGAAAAATTCGTGTTTACATATTGGTATGTGGGAGACAGTGGACAACAGAAATACAGTGTGAATGCTGTCCATCTAGGTTGGTGTTCTGATGGGTCCTCAGATCACTGTTAAGTCCTCAGCATTGTTAAGTCCTGTTAGGATTTTAGAATCACTGAAATCAGCATTAAATGTAGAGTGGGTATATTAGAAAGATTACAGATGTTGTTAGCAGAGTGGGATACTTGAAATTAAGAATATGCAGAATTTGCAGTTATTGGTCATGGTAGGTTTATGGCTGTCACCAGAAGAGTTATGATTCAGCCATTATTTCAGGAGGAGTGGCTAAGAAATCAAGGATCAGGATTTCTGTGAATCATCAATATGAAGGTCGAAATCATATAAAACTTGATCTTGTTTCTTTAACATTATAAGAGTTTATAAGAGTCCAAGTCTCAACATCAAGAATTGCCTAGACTATTTGAAAATGTTTCTTATTTTATTGAATTTGTTTGCTTCATCTTTATCTACTTTCTATTATGCATGCATATTTTCCCCTATTACCTGCAGGTAAGCCTTGCTTATCCCAATGTTCTCATCTCAACTCTGGAATTGTAAAAGCAGTATGTGATCAGTCAAACAGACTAGCTAGATGTTTTGAATCACAGCTAGCAGAGTCCTGGAGAGTGTAAATGTTCAGATGTTTCTGATTTTGAATGATGGAATCCAGCCCCGCAATTTCGTCCCAGCAAAGACTGCTTTAAAAGAACCAAAATACTCTCTGATGTGATCTAGAGTAATAATAATGGCATCCTTCATGCATCAAGCTAAAGAAAGAGAAGTGTCCAGGCCCTTGTTTTCTAAGAATCTTCTATTTTGCAAAAATTCTAATTCCTTTTCCATACCCTATTTCTAAGACAGTATCTTTAGAATATAGTTTATGTCTGTTATGAATTGGTTGCCCAGGAGCCCCGATGGCAATGTTGGTTGTAGTGCAGACCCCACACTGGATATGTGATTCTTTTTTTATTTTTCACTTTTATGTGTAGTCATTTATTTCCCATTTTGTACAGGATAAAGCACAGAACTTTGGGATATACAAAAGTTCTATATCTAGCGTTTTTTTCTTTTTTTAAAAATTGATTTAAAAATGACAGTGGAATGCATTACAATCCTTATTACACATATATACCACAATTTTTTATATCTCTGTTTATATATAAAGTATGTTGACACCCAATTTGTGTCTTCATTCATGTACTTTGGATAATGGTATCCATCACATTCCACCATTCTTGCTAATCCCCTGCCCCCTCCCTTTCCCTCCCACCCCTCTTCCCTATCTAGAATTCATCTATTCATCCCATGCTCCCCCTCCCTACCCCACTATGAGTCAGCCTCCTTATATCAGAAAAAACAATCTGCATTTGATTTTGGGGGGATTGGCTAACTTCACTTAGCATTATCTTCTTCAACACCATCCATTTACCTGCAAAGGCCATGATTTTATTCTATTTTATTGCTGAGTAAAATTCCATTGTGTATATATGCCACATTATTTCTTTTTATCCATTCATCCACTGAAGGGCATCTAGGTTGGCTGCACAGTTTAGCTATTGTGAATTGTGCTGCTATAAACATTGATGTAGCTGTGTCCCTATAGTATGCTGTTTTTAACTTCTCTGGGTATAGTCTGAGGAGAGGGATAGCTGGGTCAAATGGTGGTTCTATTCTAAGATTTCCAAGGAATCTCCATACTGCTTTTCATATTGACTGTGCCAATTTGCAGTCCCATCAGCAATATATGAGTGTACCTTTTCCCCCCACATCCTTGCCAACACTTATTGTTTGTCTTTTTTTGTTGTTGTTGTTGTTGTTTTATATTTTTAATTTTTTATTGTAGCTGTCAGAGAAATGCAAATCAAAACCACCCTAAGATACCATCTCACTCCAGTAAGATTGGCAGCCATTATGAAGTCAAACAACAACAAGTGCCTGCAAGGATGTGGGGAAAAGGGTACACTTGTACATTGCTGGTGGGACTGCAAATTGGTGCAGCCAATTTGGAAAGCAGTATGGAGATTTCTTGGAAAGCTGGGAATGGAGCCACCATTTGACCCAGCTATTCCCCTTCTTGGTCTATTCCCTAAAGACCTAAAAAGAGCATGCTACAGGGACACTGCTACATTGATGTTCATAGCAGCACAGTTCACAATAGCAAGACTGTGGAACCAACCTAGATGCCCTTCAATAGACGAATGGATAAAAAAAAGTGGCATTTATACACAATGGAGTATTACTCTGCATTAAAAAATGACAAAATCATAGAATTTGCAGGGAAATGGATGGCATTAGAGCAGATTATGCTAAGTGAAGCTAGCCAATCCCTAAAAAACAAATGGCAAATGTATTCTTTGATATAAGGAGAGTAACTAAGATCAGAGTAGGGACGAAGAGCATGAGAAGAAGATTAACATTTAACAGGGATGAGAGGTGGGAGGGAAAGGGAGAGAGAAGGGATATTGTTTGTCTTAATAAGAGCTGCCATTCTGACTGGAGTAAGATGATATCTTAGAGTAGTTTTGATTTGCATTTCTCTAATTGCTAGAGATGCTGAGCATTTTTTCATATATTTGCTGATTGATTGTATGGATATGTGATTCTTGATGATTGTCCAATTCCCTAATCTAAAGGTGAAGAGAAAGTCAAGACTTCCACAGAAAGCATAAATTAAGATTGAGTTTATCTAAGTTATTTGTGTAATTACTCAAAACAGAAAATGTGTCTTGGAGCCCTTCAGGAATTCTAAAAAAAAAAAAAAAATCAGTAGAAATGAGTTGACCTCTTTTCTCCCCTTTTGAGTGTTTCTTTCCAGCCTCAGAATCAGGAGGGAACCTGTTATGGTTTGTATATGAGGTGTCCCCCTGTGTTAATACAGGGATGATCAGAGGTGTGATAATTGGATCATGAGAGCTATAACCAAATCAGTCCACTCAAACTAGGATGGATCAAATGGTAAGTATAGGCAGGTGGGGTGTGGCTCAATAAGGTGGGTCACTGGAGGCACTTACTGGAAGGGTTTATCTTCCTTGTGGCCTTTTGCCCCTTTTTTCTCTCTGCTTCCTGAATACCGCAAAGGAAGAAGTGTTCCTCCACCTCACCTTCCACAATGATGTTCTACCTTAACTTGTGCCCGAGCAATGGAGTCAGCTCCTCACAGACTGAAACACTGAACTCATGAGCCCAAATAAGCAATTCCTGTGCTAAATTGTTTTTGTTGGGTGTTTTGGTTAGAGACCCCAAACTTCCTAAAACAGCTTCCAACTCTTCCCCATTTATCTATCTTCAACAAGGAGAGACTTGAAAGCAGAAGGAGTTTCTTAGCTTTGTCTGTCTTTTTCACTGTAACCTTAACCAGGGACTGGAACTTCTACCCCAATTTGAGGATTCTCGCCTAAGAACCAGGTTCTTCCAAAATTCTTATATATATTTTTATTAAAGCTTTTCAAGATTTAAAAATGCATAACAGTCATATTTGGCCCAATAAGTCTTTGGTGACTCACTTTTCTTTATTTATGAAGAAATACAGGATTAGTTCTCTGGAAATCACTATAGATTCTTTCTCCACGTTATCTTTTTATCCTCTGTCATCCATTTATGGGGTTTTTGCATATGTGTTTTGCTCTCCTTGGGTGATCTATGTCCAATTACACATCACCTTCTTTTTCCTGACAAAACACCCTCATTTATAATGTGCCAGTGTATTCTTCATTGCTGTGGAAAGCTTCCCAAGTGAGGTGAGCTTGCCTTGTTCTACAACTTTATAGTCTCCATTATCTTACCTCTTATCACACTTACTGCAATTTATTGTAAAATGTCATCTTTGCCACTGACCTCTAAGTGTCCCAGGTATGTAAGGGGAGTGTCTGTCTTCTTGACTTTAGTATTATTCATGTTTAGTACACAGGTCCTGAGGCATAGTTCTCACTTCAGAAAAAAAATGAATTAACAAATGGATCAATAAATAATGGATTCTGTTTGTTTATTTCATGACAAGGTTGTTAACTTCTTATGCCCGAATATCTGAATTTGATATTCAACCTCCCTAACTAACTCCTACTGAAATTGCTGGCATGATTTGTTGCTGCTTTGCACTCCCCACAGGAATTTTCAGTGGAACAATTGCATTCTATTGTACTCTAATTCATTCTCTTCACCCTAGGTCTCAAGCATAAGAAGCTGGAGGATAAGTTAGGTTTTTGCCATGATATTATTCTCTAGTTCTTGTTATATTCATTTCTAATTGGAAAATTAAATTTTCTATAATTTAGATGTATATTCTTGATATCATTCTAAGAACTGGATATGATATTTCACACTCTATTGGTGTATAAGTGCATACAAATATCTGAGATTTTAAACAGTTGAGTCAAAATTGTTATCATCTTTCCTTTTACCTGTGGAAACGAGAATCTATTTTTGATGCCCTGTGTGTGTGTGTGTGTGTGTGTTCTTTTTAAGGCATTTTGTTATTCCCTCAGAACAGTTATCTTCTTCTTCCTCTGCTCTCTCTGTTTCTGGGACTGTTACTTTTTACTGGGCCTTGAGCTCTTTGAAAGTAAAAACACTTTCATTTTGTTAGGGTGTCCTACATAATACTCAGTATAATATTGTGCATGTCATTTATTTATGATAATGTTTTGTTAAACAGTTTGATGTTCCTCACTATAATAAATGTGGATCGAATTGAGTGCTTGAATTAAAGTATAGAAAATTTAATTCTATACGTTTAATAGGGAAAATAGAAAAAAATAGTGTCTTATTTAAATTTTTTTTCAGATTTCATGTTTTGAAATGTCAACCTAGCTTAGAGAGGCAGTGAATCAGAATTGAGTACATTATTTGCCAAACAATGCATTATCCTTGTGGGTCTCTTTTTTCAATACCAAGATCTCAAATTATCTCTATATAAACTTATAGTTATGTAAAATTTCTCTGCATGCAAACTCATACATTTAAAAAATGTTCTATTGAAAAAATAACTTTGTAAAGGACTATTAAGAAAATAATTACACTACATCATCTTTGTCCCCATAAAATTAGTGAACAGGTAAGAATGATGAATGAAGTACACAACTGCAAATAGTCTAAATCGATGCAGGACACATCCTTTCAAAAAATAGCCAGGTGGGGAGCAATAAATGATAGATGGTTCTTTTGAATGTAGTGTTTGCCAAGCATCTGGTCTTCGGTTATGTCATTTACATTCATTATCCTGAAAATTCTCTTCTACATTATGTTTGAAATTTTATATATATATATATATATATATATATATATATATATATATATATATATATACACACACATATATATATATACACACACACATATATATATGCATACACACATAAATTATATATATACACATATATATACACACATGAAATTATATACATATATTTCATTTTCAATATTTCAAATATGTATATATAATCTCTCTATATATAATACATATATATTCTTTTTCAAAATTTCAAATCTTTATATGATACAAAATAAGACGAGTTTATCAATATGTCATGTTCATTACATAACTTTATTGCAAATATAGTAGCTATTAATGAACTCACAAAACCAATTTCAATTATTATTAGTAGTATTATTAGCATTATTAATGTATTTATTTACTTGAGGGATAATGGAGATTGAACCCAGGGGTGCTTTACCACTCAGTCAAATGCCCAGCTCTTTCTATTTTTTATTTTAAGACAGGCTCTTGCTACATTACTTACGGCCTCCCTAAATTGCTGAGGTTGGCCTCAAACTTGGAATCTTCCTGCCACAGTCTCTGGAGTGGCTGGTATTACGAGCCTACACCATCCTGCCTGACCCAATAATTGTTTTTTAACATTTAAAAAGAAATTTCATAAAAAGCTTATTTATAATTTTTTTAAAAAATCATTAACAGCTTTGGCTATTGTTGCCTCTAGTCTAATTAACTTCAGATATATGTCTCTGAACTACAAATACAACATAAACATGATGCCTTAATACTTGGTGTTTTACAAAACTCTACCTTTCCAAGAAAACTGAAATCTGAAATATATAGCAATTCCCAAAGTGCATTGTCATTGAAAGTAACCCAAAACAAACACACCTAACACTCCTTATTATCCCCCAAATATTCCAAAAATCATTTCTAGACAAACCTTGCTAGATGTCACTGTGCCAATCGCAGTATAAGATGCACTAATACCTTGGAAAACAATAATTTGTAAACAGATCTAACAAGTGAGTCATTAAATCTCTTATGAAAGATATTTTATATGACAAAGCTTTTAGGATACTCCTTTATCTTTCAAATAGCCTACACATTTATCTCAACACCATTGGTTTAAATATTTTAAAAACTTGCTTTAGAATCATGTTCCAAGCTAAGGTAAAGTCACTTATTAATGTCTCACAATATTATTTAGAAATACCTCTTTTTGGACTAATGCCCATGTTTACCTCGAATAATCATCTGAGTTCTAGCTATAGTTAGCTTATGTAACTTCAATAGTATATTTTTAAAATATTTGTTGGTGTATTATAATTATATATATATATATATATATATATATATATAAATACTAACAGGATCCATTGTGATATTCTGTAGGCTTCCTCTTCATGCCTTTAGTTGTTTTCCTTGTGTGGAAGCCTTTTAACAAAATGTCATCCCATTTATTAATTCTTGGTATTATTTCCTGGGATTTAGGAGTCCTGTTGAGGAAATCCGCCTGCATGTTTATGTGCGAGTGTTGACCTTATCTTTTCACCTAGAAGTTGAACTTTTTTGGCCTAATTCCTAGGTCTTTGATCCATTTTGAGTTGACTTGTGCAGGGTGAGAGTTGGGAAATGAATTTCATTCTCATACAAATGTGTATCCATTTTTTCCAGCACCATTTGTTAAAAGGCTCTCTTTTATTCAATGGTAACTTCGTCAAAGATCAGACAACTGTATTTATGTGAGTTTGTCTCTGTGTCTTCTGTTACATTTAATTACTTAAATGTGTCTTTTTTAATGCCAGTAAATTTTGTTTTAATTACTATAACTCTGCAAAATACTTTAATATGCCATATTATGAAGCCTCCAACATTGCTTTTTAAATTTTTTAATTGGTTTTAATTAGTTACACATGACAGTAGAATGTATTTATGCACTTTAATATATCATACATAGATGGGGTATAATTTCTCATTTCTCTGAGTGTACATGTTGTAGAATCACTTTGGTCATGCAGTCATATATATCCATAAAGTAATAACGTCTATTTCATTCTACTATCCTTCCTATCATCATATCCCCTCCTCCCACCTTTTACACACCTCTACCTAATCTATGGTAACTCTTTTCTTCCCTAGTGCCCCCTCTATTGTGAATTATTATTTGCATATTAGAGAAAACATTCAGCCTTTGTTTTTTAGTGATTGCTTATTTTACTTAGCACATTGCTTTTATGGCTTAGAAATGTAGTGGTCATTCTGGATATTTTATTTTTTTCATAGAAATTATGTGGCTTTTACATCCATAAAAAATTGTTCATTATTAAATGTTTTCAAATATATTGCCCAAAACTACAAGAAATTTATTTCAGTTTTCAAGGAAAGTTTTCCAAAATTGGTTCCTTCAGTTATGAGATAATAATATTCATGAATATTTAGAATGCAAAGCTTTCTACCTCATGGGGGTAATATGATTTTAATTAAATGCTTGGCACCTTCTATAGGTCAAAATCATATTAAGTTTAAAAACAATTTGTATTTTAAATTTGATAATTCAGTAAGGGAGAACTTGAAAGTACCAAGTAGAGAGCTATAAAAATAATATGAAGGATTTTAAAATTTTTATATTGTCTTTTTATTGGGGAAATCAAATTGGCACTAAAATTTATGATTGTCTAGAATCAAGAAAAGAAATAAAGAATAACAATTTATCTTAATATAAAACCATGCATTATTAAAAAGTTCTCATGGATACAAGTCCTTACTATAAATGCCCTATTTTCTAAATTTAGTCAAAGTAAATTTAGGAATGTTTCTCCATATTCAATCTATTGGTCTCCTCTTCTGCTGTTAAATAAATCATTTTTGTACAGGTAACACTTATTTCTTATGAATGCATTTAGTTGATGTATTAAATATGCATTGAGTGCTGCTGTATGAGCAATTTGTGTGGGATACAGAGTCACAAATATTTTGCAAAAATTTGGTTATATTTTTACTATTTGGAATACAGAATTAACACAAAAGATTTACAGAAAAAAATATTTACAGAATTAACAAAAGCATGAAATATATCTATAATTGTTATAAGAAACAAACAAAATTTGTGACAATCAGAAGAAAATGTGAATTTTGACAGGATAAAGGAATTAGAGTAGTGCTCATAGATGTGGCATTTGAGTTAACCTTTGAATGATGAGAGAATTGAAAGGAATCAGCAGGAGAAGCACACTGGAGCATAAAGAATGACATGAGTGAAAAGGGAGAGGGCATTGTGGGTAAGTAAGGCAGGCGGTGAGGTGGTAGGAAATGAGACAGTGTATTGGCACCTCATTCCACATTAAAGAACTGGCCTACAGAATATACTTTAATGAGGAGTTCCCAAATAACTTTTGAGAAAGAAAGTTGCTCTTTGAAAAGATGAGCATTTCTTTTATTAATAACACTGGCACAAGTATGGAGAGTTTGTCGAAGAACTATTATTAGCAGTAGGATCTACTGGTGGCTTTGTTGTGTCTGTTGCTTTATATATTGACTTTTAAGAGAGTAGAGTCTGAATTTCCTTGATAGGGTTATAGTTCAACTTTAGAAGACAAAGCCCACATGCAATCATGCAAAGAAACACATACACATTAGAAAGAAAATAGTTCTGGGTCTTATGCATCTCATATCATTAATTTATTGATTTAGTCAAAAAGGGATATATCCTTCAGAGTTTTAAATTAGTTTTATGAACGACTACTAGGGTTGTAAAAATTGGTCATTCTCAATGGCATCTGCCTCAGGACTGCTTTTTGAAATATCCTTATTACTCTAGTGAAATAAAGATGCAAATTAGGAATAAATGTATTTAATTCAGTAGCAGCTGTATCTCTTCACATTGTTCACAGATGGGATGCAAAAGCAATTGACAGCAAATCTGTAATTTGGTGAGGAAGTCAAATAAATTTTTTAATTTTCTCAGTAGCTTCTTAGATTGGCATTGGAACTTCTTTTTGAATATTTATGACTAAAATCGATCATCTTGATTGTCAAAAAACCCAAATTTCATGATCTGATTTTTTTGTCCAAAATGTATCAATTTGAATGAACACATTATATAATTCCAGGTCATTATTGTTAAAGGAAATAATGTTCCATGACTTTATTTTATTGAACATAAAACTTTGAGTTAACTTAACTATCATCAAACTACTTTGCTAATTCCAATTTGGGACGACAACAGTTGACTATTCATGCTTATTTTCATGTGAATATAACTCTCATCAGACCATGGAACTTGTTGCAATCCTGTTGACTATCTCTATTCCTTCCCTAACATCAACTTCTAGCTGAAATTTTAAGTATTTTAGAAAGATGAAGATTTTAGTTATGGAAAATAGTTGACTGATTGTGACCACAGATTTACTATGCATTGTGTTTTTCTTTTACTTCTTGTTTTCTACATGGTTTGCCACTTTTTTTAATGACAGCAAGGTATGTATGTTACTCATTTCTGCTCTTTCTCAAGCATTCAAGCTCTCTTGGCTAATTCTATACTTTTATTTGTGTATTTTTGTCTCACACACACAGGCATCATTTTGCATGTGTTTTGTTTTTGTGGTACTGGGGATTGAACCCATGGCCTTGAGCATGATATGCAAATCATCTGTCACTGTGCTGCATCCCCAGATCTAACAGACATCCTGCTGGAAGTTAAAATGGACTTCATTAAAAGCAATGAGGATGTATGGCAGACAATTTGTGTTAGTTTGAGCTCAACTCTTGTATTTTGTATATTTTTATTTTGGAGTACTTGACAAACACATGCTAATTTGGAAAAAAAGAAATGTTTTAGCCAAAAGGAAAAATGGAAGATGAAATAAAAGATGAAAATCTGATATGTATCAAATAAATTATAATTTATTGATTAAGATTTAATATAAATATAAAGATAAAGCAGCATTTATTTCAAAAGAAAATTTAAAAATTACTTAAATACTAAAAAATGTTATTTGGGCCACAATATTTAATAACATATTTCCACAGAAAAGTCTAGGTAAATGAATATTTAAACATTTTTTAAGTAATTTTTTTTAATTCTTGAATACATTAAAATTTTCTGAACTTAGTAGTTTGTAAGCTCATTACTAAAATCAGGTGATGATGTTGGTTCTTTACATGAATATGATAGAATTAATCTGAAACATGCTGACTCATTCTTCAGTCACCAGCTTCCAATGCACTGGTATGGGCATACATTTTACTCATGTTTGGTAACAAATGAATATATTCCCCCTTCTCCTATATAATGTTACAGAAAGTAGTTGCATCTGCTTTATCATGCCTATACTAGTGGGTATACTTTAATTTCCCTTCCTTTGAATCTTGTAAAAACAAATTCACTGAATAATAATTGAATAATAAATACACTGTGGCAGAAAAATATGTTTTTTTTTTACATTTTGAGCAATATCATAAAAAAACTTTGCTAATTTTGCATAGATTCTCTTGGGCCCCACTTTTTGTGGACCCTAAACCATAGGTAAGAGTATTGAATTCTGTGAGAATGACATGTTTGATCAGTGTGTGAATACCTTTTAATCATGTTCCTAACCATGATTCTCAAAACTGTGAAATATAATGCATTACTTTTTGGTTTAAGACTGTAAGTTTGCAGTAATTTCTTAAGTAGCAATAGATGATAACAACAGAAACTATCTACTCGATTTGTATGTTTGACTTTATCATCTACTGAACTATATTCTAAGTCGTCTTCTATCATTTTCCTAATGCCTAAAGAGTTTTCTTCACCAATTAATCATTTTAGAGCTGATATACTAGCAATTAAGTCTTCAGTTTTTCTGTATTTGATAATGTTTTGATTTCATTTTAATTTCTGATGGAAATAAATAAGCTTATATTGACTGTACTTTCTGTAGAGATCCTAGAGTATGATGTGCACTCCCTTATATCTTCCATAGTTTGTGATGAAAAATATGTTTTAAAGTATTGTTTCCTGATTTTTAAGATGTTTTTATTCCTCTGACTACTATTTCTGTGCAAAATATTTGAGATAAAGAATTCTCATTTGCAAGAAAAGAAATTTTCTTTACTTGTAAGATTTTTCCCCTTTTTGTTCACCTATATCTTTCTTTTTCATATTATCAAGCTATCTTAAATGTCTACCAATTACTGGTTGTGCATTCATATATAATAATGAATGTTAAAACTTTAGGGGCTCTGTATATCTGGTTGAAGCTTAACACCTGTAAGCTTTGATTTATGACAAGTTATTATTAAATTTCAAATATTTAATGAAGTAATTATTAACAATCAATGATATTAATTATTAAAATATGAAAAAACAAAGAAAATATTTGAAAGTACGCTAAAGACAGTATTTTTGCCTGGGGTGATACTATACCAGAGCAACTTGTGACCACAGTAGATTGAAGAAGGATGAAAGAAAACTCTGGAATAGGTGTCTATAAACATTAATAAAATAATAATAAAAATTGGAATGACTTAAAGTTTGGGGACAACAACTCAATATAAGGTCTGGATTTTATGTAAACATAAAATGGTTCAAATATCCCTAAGAACATTGCAATAGGCACTTTATACTTTCTTAATGTATTTAACAGAAAAGAAGGTAATCCTATCAAAGCTTTAACCCTGTGTAGAATTCTATGTATACATAGAAGTCAGTGAAAATAATGTATGAGAACTGAAGCACAACTCAGGCAGTTCCTTCGTAGTGGAGGGTAGACAATTCCATAGTAACAGCAGCAACAGCAGGGTGCAAAATCCAGATCGATGTGCTAGAGTCACTGGAAACTCTGTTCTTGAAGTAAGATGAAATTAATCAGCTGAGAATGATGTGGGGAGAAATGTTAAAAGGTAAAGAGAGTAGAGTAGGGAATTATCTTTTGGAGATGTAGGAAGTCTTAAAGGAAGAAGGAAGTAAAATATGAGTGTTGGGAAGAATTGAGAGCTCATTTTAAGTCAATGTCCATAAATTAAAATTGAACCAGTCAGGATGTTGTTTCACTTAGCACCCTTATGTGTATGCATATAGACAAAGATAATCCCTAGTTTTGTCTAAAGAATGGTAAATACATTCTCCGTTTTCTTTATACTGCCTAATTGAGTTCCAACAAAAAAAAGCAGAGAGGGAAATATGAAGCACAGTGAAAAGGCCTCTTCTTTATAGTGTGCATTTATTTTACTCCATACCATTTTTATTGGCACCAATGTCTTCATTTCCTTCTGAAACAATGAGTAATTTAGATCTTGTAAATAAGCTTATCATAATAGTACAGCTGAAACAATGAAAATGAAACACATATTTAAAGATTAAGCTATTCTACACTAATATTAGGAATAAATGTCTTCAATCAGTTCCCAAATTAAAATAGGTTAGGGGATTTTCATATTCTTTTGTCTTTATATTTGATATTGAACAAATAGTTTCAAAGCAAATACTGAGACACACATAAATAATAATACCAATATAATGAAAAAGTAGCATCATTTTTAGTTACTAACAATTATTTTCTAATTCCGATATAAATAACATACTACCTAAATTTAAGTGTTAAAGTGTGTGTATTCTTTCAAATTCCATAAGAAATGGTGAAAAGATTCAATACTGAACTTATTTGAAAGGCAGATGTAGTAGTTAAATTAATTCTTGTTAAATTAAACTTTATCTCTATTATTAAAACATTCTCTATATGATATGGAATAGTATAGTTTGTTTCTAGTTTTTTTTTTCCATGAATTCTCCACTTCACATTAAAATGTACCATATTGGAATGATTTGCAGTATTAATGCTTTCCAACTCTAGACGTTGAGTGAAGCGTCAATCTTTTATTTAAAAAAAATTATACACTAAATACTATCTATTCTGATGTAATAAAAGTGATTCCATATTTTAAGTTAAGCAAAATTTGTGAAGTTTTGAAAATTGTAGTCCCTAATTGTGTGTCCAATGTCAGTAACAGCATTGTTGCAAGAAAGTATGGCAGTCATTAAAGGACATTTTCAATGTCATCACAGCATGAACATTTCCCAATGAGAAATCATTATAAGAAAAAAATGTGGCATTTCAATAAGTTGTCTATTTTTAAACTTCTAAGTAGAAAGGCAGAAGCCAATTTCCATTAATTTGAGTATAGTCACAAAAAAAATAAGTCCCTTATCAGGTGCCATATGCAAAAATTGCAAGCAACACATATATTATCAACTTATATTTTTCATTATCTCTTCAATTATACAGAAAAGCATGGGGCATAAAAGATTTACAAAAGGAATTATTTCATAATTGGTCATTAGTAACATTTATAACATTTTGTGATCTCCCCAAAATGTTAATTTAGGATCTAAGTCATAATAATTGCCAATAGGTATGCAGTTTTTATGATAGCCCTGAACTGTTGTGAAATTTTCCTTTTTTGGGGAACCACTCAAAACTAGAATCTTTCTGCTTCACTTGTGAAATTGCTTATAAAATATTACAACTATTTTAATGATATGTTTCTTCCAAAATCCAGAGAGGCCCACAAGTTGATGTATCTTGTTTTGTTCCTCTCAGAGGATCCTGATGCAACAATTATTATTCGGTGTAGAAGGGAAATCTAAACGTGCCTTGGACCACTGAACTTTTAGAAATCTTGCTGAGATGAAAGGATGTTGAATTTTTAAGTGTTTATTTCCAACCTTCTGACACACATATATCTTACCAATATATTTAGAATAACTGGCACTTAGTATTCACTCTGTTCAATCATCATGATGGTGTCATTATAATTACTAGCATGATATTTGTAGAAGTAAAAAACAAACAAGGTCCCTAAGAACTAAATTATTATAGAGGACTCGTTGGTAGTTAATATACTATTGAGGTAGGATATTGATGGCTTGTTAAATGAAAGCAGACTGTTCCTGGTAGCTTATTAATAAGAATGTTTTTAAAAATAAATTCTATTGCAATGTCTCAGGTACCAAGGATGTTTTAATTTTCTCAAATTATAGAGCCATCCTGAATGGCAACTGCAGTGGAAGTTACCATATAATTAAGTTTGCCCTACTCTTTTTGTCATTCTCTGAGATCCATCTGTTTGCCACATAAAGCAAATGGGCAAGTTGAATGTCGACGTTCTAGGATGTAGATGTGCAGCTTTCATGTCCTTGATGGTGGCACTAGTTTCGGTAGTGGCTCTAGGAATATGCACTGCTTCCATTAAAATTGTGTAAGGTAAGGGCAGTTCTAGTGGCTTACACTTTGTCTTTCCTACCAATATAGCACTAACTCCACAGGTTATACAAACAATGTGGAGATTTTGCTGTTTCTGAGTAATTTTATTCTGATTATGAATTACAGAAATGTGGAAATAAGCATTGGATGTCTGGTGAACCACTAGAGCCACTTTGAAATTGATGTGATCTAAAACTTGATTATTGACCTATTTAAGACCCAACTGTAACTGTGTGATCAAAGTACAATTTTTAGGCCCCAGAAATTAGGGTCATATCAGATCCAGTGTCCAGCAGTCCTCCAAAATCTGAATATTTCCTTCTAACCAATGCACAGTCACCTTGGTACACAGGTCTAAGTCCCTAGAGGAAAGGTTGGTTGAAAAACTAACAGAATTAATTTTCAGCAGTGCCATGGGGTCTTTCATTAGAGAAACCCAGCCTTTCTTGTATTCAAGCTTTGTGAATCAATAAACCAGCTCATATCTCGAACTGATTGAAGGGTTGTGGCTTTTTGTTTTTAATTGTCAAGATAAATTTGTGTTCACTAGATCTATATTTCCATCCTATACCCATCAAGAAATAAATTTAAAAATTGCCTACCTATTTCTGTTTTATGGACTATGATCATCTATGCAATTCAGTAGATGTCTATAAATCAGATTATTCTGACAACTGCTTTTTCTCTACTTTCCATTATGATAAGCCTAGTCATTTTTTCTTCTTTCTTTACATGATTATTGTTGACCCCTGCCAACCTATGATCTCATTGGCCTTATTATAGTGTGAATCCACATTTTTAATGTAGCAGATACCACTGTAATGTCTGGAATATAAAACAAGCAACCAAAGAATATTTCAAGGATTTCTTTCACAAATTTATTTTTTGTAGTCAAAGTAAAAAGTAAATCATCTGGAACTTTGCAGGTCAAGTGAATAAGACTTATAAAAATATTCATCTTAACATTCAAATCTCCGTAAGTCCTTGTATACCTTCTCTACAATACATTCTGCAGGAAGCCATTCGTGAAATGCATGAGGGCCTTTTCATCCTTGTAGCCAGGGAGGGAATAGATCTGGCTTTGGGAACTTCCTGTGGCAGTCTCACCATGATAGACCACCTGATACCAGTGAACTCCCCCTCTTCTCTGCCAGAAGAATTTGCGCAGCACTGGAGATGGGAGAACCCTCTAGGAACCAGGCAGCCTACCTGCCCCCACCTCTATCCTGTTTTGGTGAAGAACTTTCCATAGAATTTCTTTGATGTATTCCAATATAAATAAAGCAAATGAGGTCTCTGTCTGGTCAGCTTTGCCCATATCTGCCATGCTTTTTGAAACTAACTTTCTGTGTTCTACTTTTCTTAGGTTTCATTTCTCAGCCAGCCATCCTACACAAGGGAAACCCATTCCCTCTCCTGCCCTTGCACAGGATGTGGGTGACAGCATCCAATTTCCATTAGCATAGGCCAAATTTATATCCACATTTCTGCCAATCAACAATACAGTATTTGAAAAACTTTCTAACCTCTCAAACTAAACTACCAAATGCAGAATCTCTTCTCAGAGGCCCTATATTGATAAGTTAATCCTAATCTAATTTTATATTTCTTCCGCATAAGCCAACATTCTTCATAAACCTTTTAGTTAAAAAAATATATTTTTATTTGTTCTTTTTAGTTATACATGACAGTATAATCTGTTTTGATATATTTATACAAACATGAAATATATCTTATTCTAATTAGGGTCCAAGTCTTATAGATGTACACAATGTTGAGATTTACTATGACTTATTCATACATGTACAAGGGAAAGTTATGTCAGATTCATTCCACCGTCTTTTCTATTCCAATCTCCTCTCCCTTCCCTTCTTTTCCCTTTGTCTAATCCACTGAACTTCTATACTTACCCTTCACCCTCCTTGTTGTGGGTCCACAACCACATAACAGAACAATCAACCTTTGTTTTTTGGTATTGGCCTATTTCACTTAGCATGATAGTTTCCAGATCCATCCATTTACAGGCAAATGACATACCCATTCTTTATAGTTGAGTGATTTTGTATTGTGTATATGTTCCATGATTTCTTTATCCTCTCATCTATTCATGGACATCTAGTTTGGTTCCACAGCTGAACTATTGTGAATTGTGCTGCTTTAAACATTAAGAACCTTTTCTAGACATGTTCTCCAGATAAATCATATAATTCCATTGGTGTGTAGCACACGTTCTCATGGGGCACAATTTTTACCTCATCCTTAGCAGTTTGTTTAGGACTACATCCGACCCAGATGACAATTCAAAAGGCCACCACATCCTGTATATTATATTCATTCAATAGGATCCTTCTTTGATTTATCGTCATTAGGATACAGAATTTGCAACAGAAGTTAACAAGACCTTCATATATGCAGTCACTTTTTCCAAGACCATCTCAAGATATGCACCCAATAGCTTCATGTCTTAGAAGATTATTCAGATTGTCTTTATTTACTTTTTCTCAAATTTTATTAAAAATTGGATTATTTTAGTTTATTAAAGCTACTAGAAACATAATACTGTCAATTGATTGTTTTATAAACAGCAGACATTTATTTTTCATAGTTCTGGAAGCAGGAAGTCTGAGAGCAGGCTGCCAGCAAGGTTGTGATCAAGCAAGGGTTGTTTTCTGAGTTGAACATGCTGAGTCCACATTGCATCCTCACATTGTGAAAGAGAGAACAACTACTAGATTGCTGGTAAGAAACTTTGCCCAAGATCTCTCCTTTGTGGTAAGAGAAAAATATTAGGCACTTGTTAAGGTTTTTCATTTTATCATTATGTCAAGAGCGTTCTTGTGGAAGGAAATTCGTTAATATTTATAAAGCATTTCAAAGATGAATGTCACTGAGCTGATTATACATCATTAAGGCAGAACCTTGTAAAAAGGCAATGATAGTGCCAAAATGAAATTCAGTATGTACTTTTTGACAAAATCACTGCATGAACTTCTCACCAAAATTCTCTTTGAAAAAAACATCTTTTTTGACCTCCCATCCCCAAAATTGATGATATTAATAGCTCACAGATAATTATAATTTCATACTTTTCAGTGATGTTCTAAATAATTTTAGATATTACCATGTTTGCAACAGGGTGGAATAAATTGTCTATACTTATAGTTCCCTAATATTTAATAGATGTCTTCATTGATATTTTATCAACATGTCTTATGTATATATGTTACAAAATCCAAAATGATAATTTTATGTAGATTCTATGAATGTTTTATAGTGAATCAGGTTATACGAAGTCAGTGAATAAAATGTTATACAAATACATCATATGGAATCATTGATTTTATGAAATAAACTACTTAAGTTAATGCTAGGCTAGGAGAGAGAGAGAGAGAGAGAGAGAGAGAGAGAGAGAGAGAGAGAGATATCTAACTTAAAAGGCAAAATAAGAAAAAAGTTTTGCTTTTGTTGTTGATTATCAGTTGGTACTCTTGAGGTATGCATTTCAGGTATAAGAAGAGGATTTGTTTCTTACTTAGTATTTTAGGATCAAAATTGCATTAAAAAATAGTATACATGACTTTCCCAAGGGATTCTATTTCTCTGCTCTGGTGGGGAGATCCAGGATGTTGAGAAATTGTTGGGGGGAAAGAATTTACCTTTGAGAAAGTAACTTTGCTGTCATTTGGAGCAATTCTGATCCATTTCTACTTACATGGTAGAGGCTACTGCAAAGAAAGTTGGGAAACATAGTCTCTAGATGAGCAACCAGCCATATTTCCAGAAAGAAGAAAACCAGATATTCTTCACAGTTACATTGAACATCTAGTCCATGTTAAACTTTGTGCCGACCATTGTATTAGATACTGCCTAATGCTGGGATATAAAGATCATCAAGAACTGGTTTGTACCCTACAAGATGAGAGGGTTCAGATTTACTTCTAATCACTGTATGACGTGGTCCACTCACAGGAAAGACATTTATTTCAAAGAAAGATTTATGGAAAAGTTCCTCTAACTTAAGGTTAGAGTAAAATTTTGTGGAAAAGTCATTATGATGATACTGAAAGAAAGTGAGGATTTCTATAGAGGGAAGTAGGAACTGGAGGAGTATCTTTGCTAGAGGTAGATGATCAGAAATAAGGTAGATGTGGGCAAGTGAAAGTGTTCATTTAAAAACTATATGTAGTCCAGTTTTATTTTAAATCAAGTTGGGTTGAAATTTTAAGTTGGAAGACATGAAATAAATAAACAATGAAAAGTATAGACAACCAGAAAATAAATTTTACATATTCTGTAATATATAACCTATTAAAGAATAAACAGAAATAATCAAAGCTGGGCGCAGTGGCACATCCCTGTAATCCCAGTGGCTCCAAAGTCTCAGGCACGAGGATCCCGAGTTCAAAGCCAGCCTCAGCAAAAACAAGATGCTAAGCAACTCAGTGAAACCCTGTCTCTAAATAAAATACAAAATAGGGTTGAGGATGTGGCTCAGTGGTTGACTGCCCCTGAGTTCAATCCCTAATAATCCCCCCCCCAAGAAAAGCCAATCCAAATCCAATATATATTAAAATAAATACTTAATGTAACAAAGAAACAAAGAAATTAATTAACACCTGCAAAAGACCAAATGTTTACAGCCAAAATAATACTTTGGTTGAAAATAATTTAGAAATGCATTTTCAAGTAGCATATATTTTCTGGTATTTGGTCCAAATAACAAGATATCATGGCAGATATTTAATGTTTCCAGTGAAATTCTGTAAATCTAAGTGATAAAATAGTGCCATGGATTAAATTTGTCATTATCATGGTAGGAAGTAACAGCAGGATCCATAGTTTTAACTAGAATTACTAACTTGCTGCTATAGTAACCCAGCATGTTCTAGTTGAGAAGACCTCTTGATGAGTATGGAATTAACCCAGTCACTAAACAAATGTGAAAAAGTCACCAGTGACTTAAAATCAAAAATGGAAATAGCTAGTTGCTTAAGTATACAGTGTCAAAATGTAGTTAATCATAGCTTTACGGGGAAAGCATAAATCATTTGAAACTTCCTTGCAATTTGAAATGCAGCAGCATGCCTCCATTCCACCTGATGATGTCTAACTGCAATAACTGTTGACCCATGCAAAACATGAGTATGATTTCACCCTAAACCTTTTGAGGCCTTTCCTAAAATGTTATGCTTCTTTAAGATGAACCTGACAGAATGTGACACTCACACAAAAGCCCTGCATGGTAGGCTCATACCAAGCATCACAGTGACATTCAGAGATATTCTAGTTTTGGCAACTGTTTGAGATTTGTGGCTCTCCTTTGACATTTACAAAGATTCTGAGACTATTTCCAAAAAGGGCTGGAGCATTTCACTAGATATGTGGTTTCTTCAAAGGCCACTTTCAGATTAAACTGTCTATGAAACTCTGGATGGAAGTAATGTGAGATTGGACTAGGAAAGTATTTATGTTATTCAGAAGAAGAAAGAAAAAAAAAACAGATGAGTGATTCTACAAAATTTAAATAGAAGTGAAAAACAAAAAGTCGACATGTCTTTCATTGCTTTGGCAACTTGATTGTTAAAGTTCCAAATGCTTCTATTTGTCTTTTGCTTGATACCTCCAATCAAAAAGAACAATTCACATGGCTCTTTGAGTATAACTTATACTAATTAGTAAATCTTTCCAAGACACATTTTTGTTGCTATTGTCATATAACCAATTTAAATTATTACAAATTTGTTTTGCATGAAGGAATCCTGATTTTAAGTTAGAAATCGTTGAGCCTTCTCTTATATGAATTACGTTTTGATAGTTTGTGTGAGTAATGAGATTTTTGAAGAACAGATAAAAATCCCGAGAGAGAATGTATAATGCAGTGATGTCTTTGGACTGCAAGCCACATTTTTGCTTCTTTCAGCCTTGTTTTTTTTGATTGTGAAGCATATGATTTTGGTAACTAACAACAGCTATAGAATATCAGTAGGAAAAAAATCAAATCTTTTTGACAATTCATTTGATAGGGAAACTGTGATCAAAATTTGTTTTAAAACTTAGGGTATCTATCTATCTATCTATCTATCTGTTAGATTTTATATATGTGTGTGTTCTTGTGTGTGTGTAAGTATGCATATACATATATAAGTGCATATGTATATGTATATGTATGTGTGTGTGTGTGTGAACTAACTCTAATGAAAACTATTCAGGTTTGTATTAAGAGAGTTGGAAATTGGTTGTGTATTGTTTTTGTAATACTCACTGTCCTCTTTCTAATAGAGACTAGTCTATGAATACATGCTATTTAGCAATACTGAAGACATGGAAGAGATATCCGGCCTTCTAGCACGTCAATATTGCTAAATAGCAAGTATTCATATATTCCTTCTGTACCCAAACCCCTTCCAGCTTGGTGTTACATAGGGCTGACATTAAAGCCAATGCACTAGGTAATAAATGTAATCTGAATCACAGCTTCAAAAAAAAAAACAGGTGATGAATTCTAAGTCTCTACTGGGTCAGACTTTTGAATCAAACCATTTGCAAGATGGAAATATCTTTCCGAATAACCCTTTTCTTTTATAATTTTCCATATGTCCTTGAGAGCACTTCTGCTTCTATCCATATGTTTGCTGTCTATACTAACCATTTCCGTTAACTATAGGATCTTATCAAGTTTACAATATTCTAACTAGAGAACTGTCCATGTTGAAGCCAGAGAATAAAATACCTAGTGCCATTGGATGATGGCTGTGTTAGTCAGCTCTTTGTCACAGTGACAAACAGCTGAGAAAATGATCTAAAGGGGAAAGATTTATTTTGGTTCACAGTGTCAAATGTTTCAGTCCATGATCGGCTGGCTCCGTGGAACTGAGGTAAGGAAGAACATCTGGATGGAAGTGCATAGTACACAAAAGCTGCTCAGCTCTTGGCATCCAGAAAACAGAGGCAGAGACGAGAAGGGGTTAAACTCAAGAAATACTCTTCCAGGGCATGTCCCCAGCAACATGCTTCCACCAACTAGTTCACACCATAGTTTCCATCACCTCACAATAGTTCATTCAAGGTATTTCCATAAAGTCAATTAATCCACTAATGATATTAGCATCCTCATGATTTTATAATTTCCTAAAAGACCCAACTCTGGGCAGTGCTGCATTGGGTCCTAAGCTTTCAGTATAGGAATCTTTGGGATCATTGCTCATTCAAACTATAACAATTGCCATATAAATAAAAATTAAAAAGGCAGAAATTTTGCCTTTCAATTAATTGAATGCAGATGTTGAAACAAGGTTAAGAACACAAAAAGTCTACTTGGGGAGAGATTCAGAAAACACAGCAGAAGAGTGGCTAGGTGAAATCAGAAAGAAAACACAAACAACAGGGATCCTCAAAGGTGCATTATCAGAATGATGCCCTGAGGGTAGGTGGAAGTATAATCCTGCTAATAGTTTTGATAACTCTGTCATCACTGGGACACTGAAATGAGTCAGAAAAATGTAGACTTAAGGTAGGTGACCAGAAAACAAAGATTAAATAAGAAAGAAAGAAAGGGGAGGTGATCCTATCCTTTCACCTAAATTTATAAATGCATTATAATTTAAAAAACAATTTTCACAATGAAAGATCCACATAAAAAATTCTACTTCAGAAATTAATTGATACTATTTGTCAAAAAAAGAGATGACATGCTTTTAACATGTTATCATTTGACATACTGATAAGAAAAACAATGCAATATTGGTTTGGTAGAATATAAGCAATATCTAAATAACTTACTGTGGTTTTCATAGTACTCACTACTGTTATCACATCTATAGTATTGGTTTAGGAATGCATGTCTTTGTGTTTTTTCACACAAGGAATCTTCCCTGGTTCTAATTGGTTGTATGAATGAGTTTTCTCACAGACCATGTCTCTATATGCATAAAAATATTTGACTCTTTTATTCAGATTTCAGTGTCTGCTCCTAATGCCTTGGTTTTGGCACAAACTCAAGTCTTTGTTTCATAAACTATGGAGTTCTCACCACATTGAAATTTGTATTATTGATTAATTTTAGTATCTTTCAGCTCTGTGGATCAAAGAGCTCCACTTTCTCTCCAGTAAATATGATTATTGTCTCTCCAGTCAATCTCATTCTTAAGAAGAGCAAAACACATAAAGATACTTGATTTGGAACATAAGAGGAGCAGAATTTACTCCCATTTATCTTTCAGGAAACGAAGAGAGAGTATCATGAGGAATGACAAAATCACACAGGAAATGAAAACAGCTCAGATAGAAAATAGCACTGTCTGAGCTGGCCATGATGTCAGGGTTCCCACTTTTTCACAACTCAGAAATGATACACACCTTCCATTTGCATGACTTTGAGATGGGCCATGTGATGAAGGGTGTCTCCTTTCATTGCAGGATATTACCAGAATATGTACATAGCATTCTCAGGTGCTATGGAGAGTGATATTTTCTTCCAGAAATTGAAGATAATATCCTCAGGCATTGGGGAGGATTGGGAAACACAAAAATTTCTCATAAATTCAATTTTGCATACAAAAATCAAGGCAGACTAGTATATTTTAATGCAACAGAATATAAAAAATTCAGATATGTGGTTTTTGTTCCATAGTGCAACTAACCATTTGCTATTTTTGTCAAGTTTTGATGGAACACAAAAAACATAGTTATTAAGAAAGTTTTATTCAAACAGTCTCTTTTTGAATATCATTTATATATAAGGTATGATTTATATGCACTCCCTTCAGAATTATTGAAAGAAGAAGCAGTTGTGAGACATTAATGCAATTTTTAAAAATGAAACAATAATATTCCTATCATAATATTAGCATAACTTTTGAAAATATTACACTATATTCTTCATTTTAACATGTAATGATATGCTTTATATTTAATTCATTTATATTTTTTTAAGTTTTCTTATAGTTTCTAATATATTATATGGAGGACAGTTTCTAACTGGTAGATAATGGTTAGCATGGATTCTCTTCTAATTGTTCTGTGAAACCACGTTAGTGTGATAGGGGACAAACAGATGTTATGTTACTACTTAGGTAAAATACTAGTATTCCCATCTAGTCTATACTGACACCATGAGCAGGTGCTGTCCTTAATGCCATGAAGGATGAGTCCTTATTCCCTGCTCAAGTTTTCTCTGGTTTCATATTGGAGAGATTGGTGAGCTTCACATAAGCCTGGCTGGGACAGAAGGTGTCTCTCTTGGCTTTTATTAAATGGGGAAGGAGTATCTTGTTAGGTGTCAGTTCTTGTCAATAAGCTTTTTCTGTCTCACCACATTGGGACTATTTGTATTGTGTTCATTTGTGTTTCTGTACTGAGACTGTGTAGCATCAGGCTTAGATAGGGATATAAAAGGAAAACCCAGGGAGCTGGTCACTGTGTCCTTCCTCATGTCACATAGTCCCTAGCTGGTTTTCCTTCTGCTTTATACATTTCAGAGAATTTTCTCCTGTAAAACAGAAGGAATAGAGAAAATTGCTTCTACCTTTCCATGAGCAGAAGCCTCAAAATTACTTTTGAATAACAATGTTACAGTATTTATTTCTTCTGGATTCTTGACCGCCAACAAGACTTTATATGTCATTAGGAATTAATAGTAATTGGGATGATGCCATCCCCAAGGGTATGAGTCTAAAATAACTAATTATTGAAATGAACTCTCCATTATGTGTCCTAAGACATGTTTGTTCTAAGTTAAGTAGTTTATAGTACAATAATTTGAAGAGGATGGATAGCATAGCCACCCATTTTGATTAGAAGATCTCATACAAATAATCATAATCATGTAGAAAAATTTTTATATTTAATATGACACAAAATATTTTTCTAGATCTTGGTTCTGGAATTTTCTGAGATAAGGTACTAATGGTGACAAAAAAATTTCAAACATACAGAAACTGAAGGAAAAATCAGCAACATCAAAATATTACTTTTATAAGCTAACACAATATTTAGGGAGTAAAAATAATAATTTAGAAGGAAATAATTAAATTTTAAAAGTTTAGGGGATATGAAAATTTCTTTGAAAAGAAACAGTATGTTAAAAAATTTAAAATATTTGGTTACTAAACTGTATGTTTTATATTAATTGTTTATAAAGCTATTCAAATATTATGTGAAAATATAATATTTAATTTCTTAATCATCACTTGAGAAAACTAAATGATATTTTGTTTCCTTTTTCAGAACCCAAGTATTACAAACACATCGGTGTCCATCCATGAAAATATATCAAGATTATGAAATTAGGATGTGACATGGATTTTATTATGCCCTAATTTTCTCACAAGTAAATATTTTAATAAATCCTTTCAAGTGGCTATTTTAATATAATTATGTAATTATTTTGTTAGAAAAATATATAAAAATAGAGTTAAGATAAAATTTGTTTCTGATACTATGAAAAATTTACAATTAAAATTAATAGTGGAATATAAATCCAAAATCAGTTGCAAAATTAGTTTGGGAATCTGTCCAGCATCACATTTCCCTCACACATCAGTGGCTTTTCTGTTACCCTGAAGTTAATAGCTTCTTATATCAAAAAGAATATAGCAATGTTCACTTTGACTTGAATAAGAACTCAGATATAGTTTATTTTTGTGACAAAGCACATTTACAGAGTGCTACAACTAGAAAAGATATAGTCAAATTTCCTAAATTTTGTACAAGACCGTGAGCACTGGTCATGTTGGAATAAAACAATACTGCTCAATGACTGTTGTTTGAAGCTGTAGTTCCATGATACATGAGATTTGATAGGACAAGGCAGAATTTGAAATTAATATGTCAAACAAAAAAGACTCATTTTATCCAAGATACTTAAAAGCTCATCTCCACTCCCATTGATCAGTCAGAAGCTTTTGTAGACAGAAAAACACAGCTGCAAAAATAATGCTGTCTTGGATGGAAGGTGTTATTTAGAAAAATGGAAGACTGCAATGTCTTTTCAGCCAGAAATATGAGACTCACTCAACAAACTAAAGTGCTTATTTCCTTAAAGACATTGCTCTATAATAAGAATTTAAAAAAAGACAAAGACTTACCAAAGTAAGCCACTGTATAGAAATCATGTAAAGGGGGGCTTAAGACATCATTACTCTAGGTACATGTATGACTGAACATGTGGTGTGACATTACATCAGGTATACAACCATAGGAATGGAAGGTTGTGTTGTAATTGTGCACAATGAATTAAAATGCTTTCTGCTGTCATATATACCTAATTGAAATAAATAAATAAATAAATTTTTAAGAAAAGAATTTTCTGTAGCTAGAATTATCTAATACTCTTTTTTTTGTGTGCTATGGGAGAATGAACCTAGGGATGCTTAACCACTGAACAGAAAACACTTTGTTATAGTTATTATATCTTGTTAAGAACTGTTTTAGGTATTATTATGCAAAGATATGCCTACAAGGTGAATGCTACTTGATTACTTTTATCTATAGTGGTTCTCAAATATATTAAAACAATTTAAAGTTTCAGCACCCTTACTGTATTATGTCTTTATAAAACTTGATTGGCCTACAAATAAATCACACAGCAGACTCATTCCTGAAGTGCTTTCAAAAAACAAAAACCAATAACTTGTAAAATAGGTTATTTATTCTGTGTAGGCTTTTAAGAAGTGATAGAATCATAATCATGTTTTTGCCAAAAAAAATTCATCTTAATACCAGCTGCTTTGACTATGACAAATTTTGACAGCTGGACAGATCAAATAATCATAGAGCAATTACCTCTAGACATAGATCAGGCATATATGTAGTGTTACATTTGTTCAGTTTGATTTGAATCTAACTGATAATTTAAAACTGTATAGAAAGTTTTAACATATAAATTACACAAAATAGAAATCATTTATTATTCAATAATAAACAAATAGAGTTAATGGTAGGTTTATCTGTTTGTTACTTGTCTGTCTAGGTCTCCAACATTTCCATAAAAATACAGGTTATACTAAATGCTAGTTTTTATACTAGTTTTGAATTAATTTCTTTTCACTTTTCAATATTTAAATATTAGTTCTCATATTTTAAATGTTGAATCATGTTTTCCTGACTTTATAATAGTTCCTGTCAAGTATGTAGAGTTATTACATAACTATGCCTTAATTTTGAACTATTAGTTAATTTTAATATTATTTAAAATAATACTATAAAACAACAACATAGTATGTGAACTTAAGTGTTTTGACTCAAATAGATTATTTATTTAACAGGTATTCTTTGCATATGAGTGATTTATTGAAAGATTGAAAAAAAATTTAGTTTTGTCATAGATGTTGAAAATTACCAAGCCAAAATCTTTATATTCCCATTAAAATTGGTTAAGGGAATTGTTCCTCTACAAATTCTCTACCAACCTGATTTTTAAAAATATACGTCAATTTTGAATTTACCTAATACCTAAGAAATGTATTTTTAATAAATCATTTTCCTTTGGTTTTTTTCCCCTTTTTGACAGATGGTTGTGGAGTACACTGTTATAGTTTGGTACATATGTACTTTGTATATTGATCAACGTAGGATGCTTGTTCATTTATTTGTTTTTGGTATTTGTCTCACTCTAAAAATCAAAGCAAATCTTGAATAATCTGTAGTCTCAGGAAATTTCACAAACTAGAAATCATATAAAGGATATGTTTATATTTACTGGAAGCAATATATCAGATGTCTGATTGACTACCTACTATCACTTTTTGTATTCCTTTTATGTGCAAAATAACAAAGCAAAACAGACAACACTATCAAATGTCAGTAATGACTTTTAAATTAGTTTTAAAGATGGTTTAAATCTCATTAGCTGCTCCTGATAAGAGGGGCAATGAATCACATTAACTATAGTTGTAACTAATAAATGAAATGAAAAGTCAAATGTAGAGCCAAGTTCATAGTCTGGTTTAAAGATGAAGCAGTAGTGGATTGCTGACTTTGGCTTATTTGTTTTCTTCATATTCTATGTTCTGGGATAAGCAGAATTAAATCCAGTATTCAGGCAATCTTAATCTTTAACATGATTAAATATCTAGAATACGGAGCTAAATTTACATTTATAAAACAAATGTTGGTGGTTGTGGGGTGTGTGTGTGTGTGTGTGTGTGCGTGCGAGCATACAAATATGCGTTTGTGTGTTATCTTTGTGTATAATATCTGGCTTTATGGTTATTATGCTGTATAAATTTTATCTAGTCTACGCAATTAAGTTATTTCAAAAACCTTCTGTTTCATACATAAAACTAAAATGTTAGCTATTTAATGAACCATGTTAGAAGGTGAAATTTCCTCTCTTCTAGCTATAATGCCTTTCAATTGCCTTTCTGAAAGAAGAGGAAAAACATAAAAGAAGCCAAGAGAAAAAGGTTCGTGCTTTTGAAGGAAATGGTCTTGAGAGTGGGTCCTTCTAAATTTAACTGGCTAAGAAAATAACAAACAAGTATACGTGAGAGATAGAAAGCCTAATAATTGATTTTAAAATCACAACTACTTTATGTGAAGTTTTAGAACCTTAGAAATGCTAATATTTTCAGTTTAAAACTCCTTAAACACTCTAAATGGCAACCAAAGACAGAAAGTGAAGTATTATTAAACAGCTTAAAACTTTTAAAATGAAAAAAATGTTGTTATTATTGTATTATCTTTATTTCAGAGAATATTTCAGTTTAGAAAAATAATTGATTCTACAGGAAAATCTAGTTAATAACTTTAAAATTACAAAAAACAAACTATTTGATGTCATTTTCCTTTCAGTAACATTCCATCATGATTTATTCTGTGGCCAATTTGTGGATTTTTAAATACATTTAGACATTCCTATTTAATTTACCCATTTTGTTTGAAAAAGGTTTAGGTACAAACTATATTGTATTCATATCAAAATATTTTGTTTAATTTTTAAAACTTTTAATCAGTTATATATGACAATAGAATACATTTATACACTTTGATATATCATACATAGATGGGATATAATTTCTCATTTTTCTGAGTGTACATGTTGCAGAATCATATTGGTCGTGTAGTCACATACACAGTAATAACGTCTGTTTCATTCTACTAACTTTCATATGTCCACATCCCCTCTCCTCCTCTCCTAGCACTTCCCTTTTCCATATCTAAGGTAATGCTATTCTTCCCTAGTACCCCCTGCATTATTGTGAACTAGCAAATGCATATTAGAGAAAACATTTGGCCTTTGGTTTTGTGGGATTGGCTAATTTTGCTTAGCATGATGTTCTCCAATTCCAGACATTTACTGGGAATTGCCATAATTTCACTCATTTCAGAGGGTAATTAGAGTTTGCATGGTTTATGTGTCAGATAAAGCAATGTGAGTCTGTAGTATACAGCTTAGGTTTGTAATGATGTAAAATTCCAAGAAAAAAAACTACAACAAGCTAAGTAAACAAACAAACAGACAAAAAAAGATGTTGAGTTCTCCAAACTAAAAGGCAAACTTTGCTGAGCAAACTTACTGAAAACCTAAATAAGTGGAGGAATAGACCATATTTAAAGAATGGGAAACTCAGTGTTTTTAGGACGTCAATTAATTCTTACCAAATTATCTATATATTCAATGGAATCACAATAAAAATTCTGGAAGAAATTTTATTCATTGTAGAAATTGATAAGGTAATTATAAATCTCTATGGAAATGGAAATGATCCAGACTAGACCAAGAAATTAAGAAGGACAAGTTTGAAAGTGTTTATTCCAATTGGTTTCAAGAGTTACTACAAAGCTACCAATTAAAACATGATGGTATTGGCAACAGAACAGATTTAGATTTCAGCGGAACAGAAGAAAAGAGTATATGAAAATATTTAATTACAGTATATAGTGTTCAGATGATTTTCAGTAAAAGTACTAAAGAAATTCAAAGTCTCAAGAAATCATGCTGGAACAATCAGATATCTGCATCAGGTGCGAGAAGATGGACAATAGCCCTTACTTTACACTTTTACACAAAAATTAACTCAAATTTGAAAAGGCATTAAAGACATACATGTAAAAGATAAGCACTTTTTTTTTCCAGACAGAAGCATAGGAGAAAACTTTTCCAGATAAACTCGAATGAACCCAGATTCCCAGTTTGTTTGTTTATTTGTTTGTTTGATAACAACCAAACAAATGAAAATAAAAATCATTGCTTCTAAATTATGGTCCAATAATGCTCATTAATAGCAAATCAACAGGTATACCATAATGCAGTGGAATGATTCAACCGCATGGGAAAATTGGAGGCCGAGTGTGATTGATGTTATATTCCTTTCATCCGCTTGTTAACCACAGTATTGAATAAATGAACCTTATTTATTTTTAATGCTTGACACTAAAAATGCTCAATTTGGTTAAATTGTGTCATTGGTTATACAGTGCAGTAGATGTATAAACTAATATAATTTTAGTCAGACTAGCCCAGGCCACATTCTTTAGTTTTATATAAGTCTAATTTTAAGTGTCACCTATTCTGTAATATCTTCTCAATATTTCATTTTCTTTTCCACCTTAACACATCAGCTAGAGTAGGTACTTTGCCTGGCACAGTGAATTAATTTACAGTGCACATACAATAAATACTGTTTAGGAAAATAATGCATCTTTGTTTTGCAAATTACTTACTTTGTGATTTTCAGTTTTTTCCTCTCTCAGAATAAAAGTGTTTTAATGGAAGTACATTTATTTTTCTAAAACTTATATTTATAGGCCTCAATATTTCTTTGATTACTTTTTCTGTAGCATTTCCAGATATGTGTGTGTGTGTGTGTGTGTGTGTGTGTATATATATATATATATATATATATATATGAACAGAATTTTTTTTTATAAAACAAATGTGTACTGTCTCATCTTAGCAAGAATCATGAAAGTTATCCCAGATCAATATAATGTGTGGAACATTATTTCTCTTCCAATAATGTGTGTGAATTGCACTCTCAAGTGATAAAAAGATAAGGACAGTATGAAATTTACAACTAACAATAAGCTATCAGTGAGATATAAAATATCTTCTGTGGTTAAGAGAGGAATCAGAATTGTTCAAGGATATAAAACATATATTTTTCCTTCAAAGTTTGTGTCTGCATGAGCAAAATGAAATGATTTAACAAACCTATAGAGAAATGTCTATAAAATTTATTTTTAAATCTATAAAAATTCAATAAATCTAGTAAAATTTTAAAATCTAATAAACCCAGATATGTAATTACCATAAACATGAAAATTTTTCCTTTCAGTAAATTAACAGAAGTTAGATATTAAAATAAATTTACACAAAAAGAAATTTCAAAATAAAAAAGGACTCAAACTATTAAATAGTAAATAGATACACATACACACACAAAAATTAGATTTTTTTGAAAACTCAGTAATGTTTATTCCCTTTGCTTGGAATTTCAGTAGCATTGCATAAGCTTGAGTTATAAAACTTCAGGATGAAAGTGAACTCTCAATCTTCTTGGAATTTCCCCCACTCTTTTCATTTTATTCCATAGAAACTGGTCTTTGAAAAGAGAAGGTATATTTTGTACTGTGTTAATGTTTGCAAAAACATTATAGAGAACCATTCTGCCCCTGCAAGTGGGGAATGTCTGACCCAATTCAATGGGGTTACTAGGGAGAAAATCTATCTTAATTTGAAGTATTGTTTGAGCCCATTTTCCCACAGATACAAACCATGGTATTTAATATAAATTTTATGAGTATTAAAGATGACATTTTGTTCTTCAGTCTTATTTGGTTCGATTGGTTCACAACTTCATTAAGGAAATGTGCCAAAATGTTGGATAACCTCACTTCCCAACACATGAGTATAGTAGGTCACAGCTGCCCAGAATAAATTCACAGGTAGTAGGAATAAGAATTAAGTTTATTCTAATTTTATGTCAGGGGTGAGGAATGCATTCTTCAAGGAGGTTAACTAACCTGTTTAAGCATTTATAGTTAATTCATTGAAGAACTATGCATCACAACTCCAATTTAATGACTAGCAAAGACTCTATCTAACTTGCAATATTTGAATATCCATAATCTACAAAACTAGAGGACCTTCATTCTATGTCTACTCCTTTCTCTTATTACTTATTATACTATTCCGTTTCATTTTCCTGAAAAATGAGGCTCAAAACATGCTGCTTAAGGAAATATCCAGTCCATTATAGTACATATTGTACTAAAACTTTAAAAATCTGAATTATAATGAGTAAAATATGAACTCTTAATTACTGAATATTTTAAAATATTGATATCATTTGCAATGTTGATTAAGATGATTAAGTGTAACCAGACAGTTAAATTTAACTGCATAAAATTTTAAATATATTGGAGACATATAAATGTTAAGAAATAGTATAATATTAGTGAAATTATTACTTTCCATTTATGGTAAATCTAATGTTATAATACTATATCAGATATTTCAATAATTAAAGAAGCAAACAATCCTTATTCGCACAGCCACTTGAAACTAATTGCTCTAACTTTTAAACCCATCTTTGATGATGCTCTCTTTATCCTTGTTATCCATTTTCTAACCTCCTAAACCAGATTCATCTGCATTTGTTTAGAATTATCTTTCATTTTTATTCCTGTATATGATGGTCATTTTAGTAACAAACTAAATCACAGGGAAATTTTCTCCTTAAAGAAAAATAAAATCTTTAAATCATTTACCATATCTTCAAAGAAAAGCAGACAGATTAACACGAAGAACTGTCACATATTCACCCTTCTAACCTGACAGTTGTACCTGTGGGATGATTGTTCTGATGGTGTCTGCGTACATTATGAAAATCCTAATCTCAGCCTTCATTCAACTCCCACACTAAGAAAGAAGGAACTCATATAAAGAAAAGTCACCCCAAGCAAACAAAAAAATGAATATACTTAATTTTAAACAAATCTTTGCTTAAAAAAGTGATCTATTAAGGAATTTAAGAAATCTAAAAATCTAAAAAGCCCATTTCAGAATTTATTATTTTGAGGAAGTATCACATCAAATTTTCATAATTTCATATACTTTTTAGAGCATTCTGGTCGGCATTCTTAATTTAATGTTGAATACTAGAGCAATGGATAACAATTACTTCCAGGATATTAAAAATGAGCCAAATAAATTTGAAATTGTATCCAGCTCAGTCAAATAAGTTTTATCAATTTAAATCATGAACCATAATTATGTGGCCATCCATGTGAAGGATTTATTTCAATGGGCACCAATAAATTTTATTAAATTATCAAATATTATACAAGTATTTATTGAATTTATACTTTGTGTATACTTGGCTTCGTAAAAAAAAAGCTAGAAAAGAACCTACCTCAAGAAATAAATGGGCCTAGGATTAATAGTTTGGTGGTAGAGCACCACTAGATTCAAGTCTCCAGTAATAATTTTTTTTAAAAAAAGTGTTATAAAGTCATTGACAGCTTTATACAAGATGATTGACATGATTCTCATTGCAATGTTACATTATACGAGATTTCCCACATCTCTATCTTTATGTCAATGAGCAAGAGCAAAATGAGATGTGTTATCACAAAAGATTTACTACCTATTTCCCTCCAACAGATTAGTATTATACTCTATACTTTTTTGTTTAATACAGAAATTAATTTCCAAGGCCACACTGGATTCTAGAGACCCCACTAGTCCTCTACCTAAGCTTGTACAAATTGTTTATCTTCTTAGAGCCCATTTGGAGGGATTGGATTGAAGACTTTAGCTTCCTGAAATGCTGAACAAAGTCAAAATACAGTGTCTTGATGAGGGAGATGAGTAACATAGAAATTGAGAGAAAGTGTAGTTTGCAATAAAAAGAGTAGAAAGGCATGAAACCAATGAGGTTCCCTGGTAGCCAAAGGAGCACTTGAGTCTGAGGTATGTTAGTGTATACATATATGAGTGTATGTATATTGTAGGAAAGAATTATTGTCTTAGTACGGAGATGAAGGAGTCAATATGTAATCAAAGTTTAAAAGAAAGTAAGGATATATTATATGGGAAAATCCCTTTAGGAATATACATCATGGAAGTGTGAGGATCCAAATAAATAGTTTGCAGAAGTAATTAAATCCTCTCATCAATTATATTCTCATAGCACTTTCAAGAAATTTACCAAGTTGTATGATATTTGCTCTGTATATGTTTTCACATGTATTTCTCATGTGAAGTTGGAAAGTCTTCAAAATTTGAAAGTTGTTTTACTAATCCTTTTTTCCCTCCTGGAACTTTTATGATTTTTAAGAATTGAATAATGCAATGGAGATGCTATGTGAAATATATATGTATAACTTTTGTAGTTGTTACTTTTTAAATAAATAATAAGATACAAAGTGCTTAGTAAATCTCTGTTGTGTTGATACCTTTAAGGCTTTTATGTGTACTTTCGATGGTTACAGGAATCCTTCCTGGCTAGATAACATAAAGAAATAAATGGAAAAAACTGAAGATTGTTTTAATACTTTTAGCACTGAATGTTTTTCTCCTAATTTTGTTCTCATGCACCTTTGGGTGGAGGGTGAAGGTGGGAAGGTGGTACCAGGGATTGAACTCAGGGGTACGTGACCACTGAGTCATACCCCCAACCATATTTTGTAGTTTATTTAGAGATAGGGTCTCACTGAGTTTAGTGCTTTGCTTTCGCTGAGGCTGGCTTTGAACTCAGGATCCTCCTGTCTCAGCCTCACAGACTCCTGGGATTACAGGCATGCACTATAGCACCCAGCTCTCATGCACTCTTTTGACTAACATTTTAAGATGAAATAAAACCTCTTACTGAGATTCTACAGTGATAATGTAACCAGTCTCTTCAAACAGTTCTTTGCTTGAGACCCAAACAATCTCAGAATTCTTAGTTCTTAAGTATCAACCTGGAGAGAAAAGAACTGGAACCACTACATAATTTCATTTAAACTGGTGTAATGTATTTCCTTCTATCAATAAATTGGGCTTCAAATTTGTGAGACTACAGCCTCTTGAATTTAGACACAGTCACTCTTCTTGCAACAACACTACAAAAATCAGAGTATCAGCAAATAAGGACCAATCATTCCATTCCTGACAACAGATTATAACTCATCCCTTGCAAACTCTGAGATTATCCAATGGCTGGGGGTATAGGTCAGTGGTAAGGCATTTGCTCAACATGCACAAGTCCCTGAGTTCAAACTCCAGGACACAAAAAAAATTGAAATTAAAATTTTTGATATTTCTGGTCCTTTAATCCTTGGCACATTTACTTAGTACTTTGCAGTGGATTCCAGTTTCTAAAAGTTTTATGAGTTATTATAGATTTTCACATAAATATTAATGAAAATAATCTTCAAATTATAACAAATATATATTTTCAATTAACATGATATTATACTTATTTATGTACTTTATTGGTTCCTAATATAGAAAATCATTATTTCTCTCATAATTAGGACTCACCAGTTACATCTACAACAGATTACAAGTAAAACATTTTAAATTTCTTCACAATTTTTAGATGCTCAAAAAAAAAAAAAAAAAGATATGTTTACCTCAACTGAAGAGCAAAGAATTTAGTGAGAAAATGATTTTAAGAGTTAGATCTTGTAAGATAAGAGGGAACATAAAAGTCTTTTTTCTAGTTATTGAGAAGTAATATGAGTATAGCTAAAGATTGAGGAGCTTTATTCATATTCAAAAGTGGATAAAATCATATGAATGTCTGTGAACTGAAAGTGAATTAAAAAGAAAATGGCCTTCAGGAGACAAAAAGGTACCTTGAGGCTCTCATCAGCAGTCTAGTCAGGGAGGGGAACCAGCAGCAGTTTTAAAGCAGCCCACAAAATTACTTCTGGAATTCACTGCCATTAAATATCATCCTATTTTGAATTCAAGCCCTGTGATTGTCACCTAAACAGAGTGATTGAAGTAGAATACCAAGTGCAAAACATTCCATTAAATATTTCTTCATTTATGCTTTGCTATCACCCGCCCACTTTGTTTACGTTTTTATACTATCCATCTCATATACACCCTCAGGCAAATGTGCACATATCCCAGATAGCAATATGCAAAGTGATATAGTACACATATTTATTACACCACAGCTTAAGTTTATATTTTTAGAATGTTTAAGAGACTGTGAAAGATTCCTTTTTCTCAGATGAAATGTTCAATATTCAGTTTTGAAAAGATTATATGTGCTAATAAAAACTTTGGGGAAACTCATATAAAAGTTTTCATTTATGTGACGTTTGGTAGACATGTATAGGAATATATTCTAAATATCCCAGGAAAAGAGGAAAACCTCAAAACATGAAAATATACCTCATCTATGAGAAGATCCTTA